>NC_054481.1:130398973-130721473 GCF_017639515.1 Carcharodon carcharias
ATAAAAGAGCGCGAGCAGAGCGGAGACACAGGATAAAAGAGCACGAGGAGAACGGCGGAGACGAAGAATAAATGAGCGCGAGGAGAGCGGAGACACAGGATAAAATAGCACGAGGAGAGCGGCGGAGACACAGGGTAAAAGAGCGCGAGGAGAGCGGTGGAGACACAGGATAAAAGAGCGCAAGGAGAGCGGCGGAGACACAGTATAAAAGAGCGCAAGGAGAGCGGAGACACAGAATAAAAGAGTGCAAGGAGAGTGGAGACACAGGATAAAAGAGCCCGAGGAGAGTGGTGGAGACACAGGAAAAAAGAGTGCGAGGAGAGCGGAGACACAGGATAAAAGAGCGCGAGGAGAGTGGTGGAGACACAGGATAAAAGAGCGCGAGGAGAGTGGTGGAGACACAGGGTAAAAGAGCACGAGGAGAGTGGCGGAAACACAGGATAAAAAGCGTGAGGATAGCGGAGACACAGGATATAAGAGCGCGAGGAGAGCAGAGACACAGGATAAAAGAGCGCGAGGAGAGTGGCGGAGACACAGGATAAAAGAGCGCGAGCAGAGCGGAGACACAGGATAAAAGAGCACGAGGAGAACGGCGGAGACGAAGAATAAATGAGCGCGAGGAGAGCGGAGACACAGGATAAAATAGCACGAGGAGAGCGGAGCAGACACAGGATAAAAGAGCGCGATGAGAGTAGTGGAGACACAGGATAAAAGAGTGCGAGGAGACCAGAGACACAGGATAAAAGAGCGCGAGGAGAGCGGCGGAGACAAGGATAAAAGTGCGCGACGAGAGCGGCGGAGACACAGGATTAAAGAGCGCGAGGAGAGCGGCGGAGGCACAGGATAAAAGAGCGCGAGGATAGCAGAGACACAGGATAAAAGAGCGTGAGGAGAGCGGCGGAGGCACAGGATAAAAGAGCGCGAGGATAGCAGAGACACAGGATAAAAGAGCGCGAGGAGAGTAGCAGAGACACAGGATAAAAGAGCGTGAGGAGAGTGGCGGAGACACGGTAACAGAGTGCGATGAGAGCGGAGACACAGGACAAAAGTGCGCGGGGAGAGAAGAGACACAGCATAAAAGAGCGCGAGGAGAGCAGCGGAGACACAGGATAAAAGAGCGCGTGGAGAGCAGAGACATATGATAAAAGAGCGCGAGGAAAGCGGCGGAGACACAGGATAAAAGAGCGTGAAGAGAGCGGAGACACAGGATAAAAGTGCGGGGAGAGTGGAGACACAGGATAAAAGAGCGTGAGGAGAGTGGTGGAGACACAGGATAAAAGAGCGCGAGGATACCGGAGACACAGGATAAAAGAGCACGAGGAAAGCGGAGACACAGGATAAAAGAGCGCGAGGATAGTGGAGACACACGATAAAAGAACGTGAGGAGAGTAGCGGACACACAGGATAAAAGAGCGTGAGGATAGCGGCGGAGACGCAGGATAAAAGACGCGATGATAGCTGAGACACAGGATAAAAGAGCACGAGGAGAGTGGAGACACAGGATAAAAGAGCGCGAGGAGAGCGGAGACACAGGATAAAAGAGCGTGAAGAGAGCGGAGACACAGGATAAAAGTGCGGGGAGAGTGGAGACACAGGATAAAAGAGCGTGAGGAGAGTGGTGGAGACACAGGATAAAAGAGCGCGAGGATACCGGAGACACAGGATAAAAGAGCACGAGGAAAGCGGAGACACAGGATAAAAGAGCGCGAGGATAGTGGAGACACTCGATAAAAGAACGTGAGGAGAGTAGCGGACACACAGGATAAAAGAGCGTGAGGATAGCGGCGGAGACGCAGGATAAAAGACGCGATGATAGCTGAGACACAGGATAAAAGAGCACGAGGAGAGTGGAGACACAGGATAAAAGAGCGCGAGGAGAGCGGAGACACAGGATAAAAGAACGCGAGGAGAGCGGAGACACAGGATAAAAGAGCTTAAGGAGAGCGGAGGCAGAGGATAAAAGAGCGCGAGCAGAGCAGAGACACAGGATAAAAGAGCGCGAGCAGAGCGGAGACACAGGATAAAAGAGCACGAGGAGAACGGCGGAGACGAAGAATAAATGAGCGCGAGGAGAGCGGAGACACAGGATAAAATAGCACGAGGAGAGCGGCGGAGACACAGGGTAAAAGAGCGCGAGGAGAGCGGTGGAGACACAGGATAAAAGAGCGCAAGGAGAGCGGCGGAGACACAGTATAAAAGAGCGCAAGGAGAGCGGAGACACAGAATAAAAGAGTGCAAGGAGAGTGGAGACACAGGATAAAAGAGCCCGAGGAGAGTGGTGGAGACACAGGAAAAAAGAGTGCGAGGAGAGCGGAGACACAGGATAAAAGAGCGCGAGGAGAGTGGTGGAGACACAGGATAAAAGAGCGCGAGGAGAGTGGTGGAGACACAGGGTAAAAGAGCACGAGGAGAGTGGCGGAAACACAGGATAAAAAGCGTGAGGATAGCGGAGACACAGGATATAAGAGCGCGAGGAGAGCAGAGACACAGGATAAAAGAGCGCGAGGAGAGTGGCGGAGACACAGGATAAAAGAGAGCGAGGAGACTGGAAGAGACACAGGATAAAAGAGCGCGAGGAGAGCGGCGGAGACACAGGATAAAAAAGCGTGAGGAGAGCGGCAGAGACGCAGGGTAAAAGAGCACGAGGAGAGTGGACACACAGGATAAAAGAGCGCGAGGAGAGCGGCGGAGACACAGGATAAAAGAGCGCGAGGAGAGCGGAGACACAGGATGAAAGAGCACGAGGAGAGTGGCGGAGACAGACGGTAAAAGAGTGTGGCGGACACACTGGATAAAAGAGCACAAGGAGAGCGGAGACACAGGATAAAAGAGCGTGAGGAGAGCGGCGGAGACACAGGATAAAAGAGCGCGAGGACAGCGGAGACACAGGATAAAAGAGCGCGAGGAGAGTGGCGGAGACACAGGATAAAAGAGCGCGAGGAGAGCGGCGGAGACACAGGATAAAAGAGCCCGAGGAGAGCGGAGCAGACACAGGATAAAAGAGCGCGATGAGAGTAGTGGAGACACAGGATAAAAGAGTGCGAGGAGACCAGAGACACAGGATAAAAGAGCGCGAGGAGAGCGGCGGAGACAAGGATAAAAGTGCGCGACGAGAGCGGCGGAGACACAGGATTAAAGAGCGCGAGGAGAGCGGCGGAGGCACAGGATAAAAGAGCGCGAGGATAGCAGAGACACAGGATAAAAGAGCGTGAGGAGAGCGGCGGAGGCACAGGATAAAAGAGCGCGAGGATAGCAGAGACACAGGATAAAAGAGCGCGAGGAGAGTAGCAGAGACACAGGATAAAAGAGCGTGAGGAGAGTGGCGGAGACACGGTAACAGAGTGCGATGAGAGCGGAGACACAGGACAAAAGTGCGCGGGGAGAGAAGAGACACAGCATAAAAGAGCGCGAGGAGAGCAGCGGAGACACAGGATAAAAGAGCGCGTGGAGAGCAGAGACATATGATAAAAGAGCGCGAGGAAAGCGGCGGAGACACAGGATAAAAGAGCGTGAAGAGAGCGGAGACACAGGATAAAAGTGCGGGGAGAGTGGAGACACAGGATAAAAGAGCGTGAGGAGAGTGGTGGAGACACAGGATAAAAGAGCGCGAGGATACCGGAGACACAGGATAAAAGAGCACGAGGAAAGCGGAGACACAGGATAAAAGAGCGCGAGGATAGTGGAGACACACGATAAAAGAACGTGAGGAGAGTAGCGGACACACAGGATAAAAGAGCGTGAGGATAGCGGCGGAGACGCAGGATAAAAGACGCGATGATAGCTGAGACACAGGATAAAAGAGCACGAGGAGAGTGGAGACACAGGATAAAAGAGCGCGAGGAGAGCGGAGACACAGGATAAAAGAGCGTGAAGAGAGCGGAGACACAGGATAAAAGTGCAGGGAGAGTGGAGACACAGGATAAAAGAGCGTGAGGAGAGTGGTGGAGACACAGGATAAAAGAGCGCGAGGATACCGGAGACACAGGATAAAAGAGCACGAGGAAAGCGGAGACACAGGATAAAAGAGCGCGAGGATAGTGGAGACACACGATAAAAGAACGTGAGGAGAGTAGCGGACACACAGGATAAAAGAGCGTGAGGATAGCGGCGGAGACGCAGGATAAAAGACGCGATGATAGCTGAGACACAGGATAAAAGAGCACGAGGAGAGTGGAGACACAGGATAAAAGAGCGCGAGGAGAGCGGAGACACAGGATAAAAGAACGCGAGGAGAGCGGAGACACAGGATAAAAGAGCGCGAGGAGAGCGGAGACACAGGATAAAAGAGCGCGAGGAGAGCGGAGACACAGGATAAAAGAGCGCGAGGAGAGCGGAGCAGATACAGGATAAAAGAGCGCGAGGAGAGCGGCGGAGACACAGGATAAAAGAGCGCGAGGAGAGCAGCGGAGACACAGGATAAAAGAGCGCGAGGAGAGCAGCGGAGACACAGGATAAAAGAGCGCGAGGAGAGTGGAGACACAGGATAAAAGAGCGCGAGGAGAGTGGAGATACAGGATAAAACAGTGCGAGGAGAGATGAGACACAGGATAAAAGAGCGCGAGGAGAGTGGAGACACAGGATAAGAGAGCGCGAGGAGAGCGGCGGAGACACAGGATAAAAGAGCGCGAGGAGAGCGGAGACACAGGATAAAAGTGCCCGAGGAGAGCGGCGGAGACAGGATAAAAGAGCCCGAGAAGAGTGGAGACACGGGATAAAAGAGCACGAGGAGAGTGGCGGAGACACAGGATAAAAGAGCGCGAGGAGAGTGGAGACACAGGATAAAAGAGCACGAGGAGAGTGGCGGAGACAGACGGTAAAAGAGTGTGGCGGACACACTGGATAAAAGAGCACAAGGAGAGCGGAGACACAGGATAAAAGAGCGTGAGGAGAGCGGCGGAGACACAGGATAAAAGAGCGTGGGGAGTGTGGCGGAGACACGGTAAAGGAGCGCGAGGAGAGCAGAGACACAGGATAAAAGAGCCCTAGGAGAGCGGAGACACAGGATAAAAGAGCGAGGAGAGTGGCGGAGACACGGGATAAAAGAGCGCGAGGAGAGCGGAGACACAGGATAAAAGAGCCCGAGGAGAGCGGCGGAGACACAGTATAAAAGAGCGCAAGGAGAGCGGAGACACAGGATAAAAGAGTGCAAGGAGAGTGGTAGAGACACAGGATAAGAGAGCGCGAGGAGAGTGGTGGAAGCACAGGGTAAGAGAGCGCGAGGAAAGTGGTGGAGACACAGGGTAAAAGAGCACGAGGAGAGCGGCGGAAACACAGGATAAAAAGCGTGAGGATAGCGGAGACACAGGATATAAGAGCATGAGGAGAGCAGAGACACAGGATAAAAGAGCCCGAGGAGAGTGGTGGAGACACAGGAGAAAAGAGTGCAAGGAGAGCGGAGACACAGGATAAAAGAGCGCGAGGAGAGTGGTGGAAACACAGGATAAAAGAGCGCCTGGAGAGTGGCAGAGACACAGGATAAAAGAGCGCGAGGAGAGCGGCGGAGACACAGGATAAAAAAGCGTGATGAGAGCGGCAGAGACGCAGGGTAAAAGAGCACGAGGAGAGCGGACACACAGGATAAAAGAGCGCGAGGAGAGCGGCTGAGACACTGGATAAAAGAGCATGAGGAGAGCGGAGCAGACACAGGATAAAAGAGCGCGAGGAGAGCGGCTGAGACACTGGATAAAAGAGCACGAGGAGAGCGGAGCAGACACAGGATAAAAGAGCGCGAGGAGAGCGGCGGAGACACAGGATAAAAGAGCGTGAGGAGAGCGGCGGAGACACAGGATAAAAGAGCGCGAGGAGAGCGGCGGAGACACAGGATAAAAGAGCGCGATGAGAGTAGTGGAGACACAAGATAAAAGAGCGCGAGGAGAGCAGAGACACAGGATAAAAGAGCGTGAGGAGAGTGGCGGAGACAGAGGGTAACTGAGCGCGACGAAAGCGGAGACACAAGATAAAAGAGTGCGAGGAGAGCGGCGGAGACACAGGATAAAAGAGCTTGAGGAGAGCGGAGGCAGAGGATAAAATCGCGCGAGGAGAGCAGAGACACAGGATAAAAGAGCTTAAGGAGAGCGGAGGCAGAGGATAAAAGAGCGCGAGCAGAGCAGAGACACAGGATAAAAGAGCGCGAGCAGAGCGGAGACACAGGATAAAAGAGCACGAGGAGAACGGCGGAGACGAAATATAAAAGAGCCCGAGGAGAGCGGAGACACAGGATAAAATAGCACGAGGAGAGCGGCGGAGACACAGGGTAAAAGAGCGCGAGGAGAGCGGTGGAGACACAGGATAAAAGAGCGCAAGGAGAGCGGCGGAGATACAGTATAAAAGAGCGCAAGGAGAGCGGAGACACAGAATAAAAGAGTGCAAGGAGAGTGGAGACACAGGATAAAAGAGCCCGAGGAGAGTGGTGGAGACACAGGAAAAAAGAGTGCGAGGAGAGCGGAGACACAGGATAAAAGAGCGCGAGGAGAGTGGTGGAGACACAGGATAAAAGAGCGCGAGGAGAGTGGTGGAGACACAGGGTAAAAGAGCACGAGGAGAGTGGCGGAAACACAGGATAAAAAGCGTGAGGATAGCGGAGACACAGGATATAAGAGCGCGAGGAGAGCAGAGACACAGGATAAAAGAGCGCGAGGAGAGTGGCGGAGACACAGGATAAAAGAGAGCGAGGAGACTGGAAGAGACACAGGATAAAAGAGCGCGAGGAGAGCGGCGGAGACACAGGATAAAAAAGCGTGAGGAGAGCGGCAGAGACGCAGGGTAAAAGAGCACGAGGAGAGTGGACACACAGGATAAAAGAGCGCGAGGAGAGCGGCGGAGACACAGGATAAAAGAGCGCGAGGAGAGCGGAGACACAGGATGAAAGAGCACGAGGAGAGTGGCGGAGACAGACGGTAAAAGAGTGTGGCGGACACACTGGATAAAAGAGCACAAGGAGAGCGGAGACACAGGATAAAAGAGCGTGAGGAGAGCGGCGGAGACACAGGATAAAAGAGCGCGAGGACAGCGGAGACACAGGATAAAAGAGCACGAGGAGAGTGGCGGAGACAGACGGTAAAAGAGTGTGGCGGACACACTGGATAAAAGAGCACAAGGAGAGCGGAGACACAGGATAAAAGAGTGTGAGGAGAGTGGCGGAGACACGGGATAAAAGAGCGCGAGGAGAGCGGAGACACAGGATAAAAGAGTCCGTGGAGAGCGGCGGAGACACAGTATAAAAGAGCGCGAGGAGAGTGGAGACACAGGATAAAAGAGTGCAAGGAGAGTGGAGACATAGGATAAAAGAGCCCGAGGAGAGTGGTGGAGACACAGGATAAAAGAGCGCGAGGACAGCGGCGGAGACACAGGATAAAAAAGCGTGAGGAGAGCGGCAGAGACGCAGGGTAAAAGAGCACGAGGAGAGCGGACACACAGGATAAATGAGCGCAAGGAGAGCGGCGGAGACACTGGATAAAAGAGCGCGAGGAGAGTGGTGGAGACACAGGATAAAAGAGCGCGAGGAGAGCGGCTGAGACACTGGATAAAAGAGCGCGATGAGAGTAGTGGAGACACAAGATAAAAGAGCGCGAGGAGAGCAGAGACACAGGATAAAAGAGCATGAGGAGAGTGGCGGAGACAGAGGGTAACTGAGCACGACGAGAGCAGAGACACAGGATAAAAGAGCGTGAGGAGAGCGGCAAAGACACGGTAACAGAGCGCGACGAGAGCGGAGACACAGGACAAAAGAGCGCGGGGAGAGCAGTGACACAGGATAAAAGAGCGCGAGGAGAGTGGTGGAGACACAGGAAAAAAGAGTGCGAGGAGAGCGGAGACACAGGATAAAAGAGCGCGAGGAGAGTGGTGGAGACACAGGATAAAAGAGCGCGAGGAGAGTGGTGGAGACACAGGATAAAAGAGCGCGAGGAGAGCGGCGGAGACACAGGATAAAAAAGCGTGAGGAGAGCGGCAGAGACGCAGGGTAAAAGAGCACGAGGAGAGTGGACACACAGGATAAAAGAGCGCGAGGAGAGCGGCGGAGACACAGGATAAAAGAGCGCGAGGAGAGCGGAGACACAGGATGAAAGAGCACGAGGAGAGTGGCGGAGACAGACGGTAAAAGAGTGTGGCGGACACACTGGATAAAAGAGCACAAGGAGAGCGGAGACACAGGATAAAAGAACGTGAGGAGAGCGGCGGAGACACAGGATAAAAGAGCGCGAGGAGAGCGGAGACACAGGATAAAAGAGCACGAGGAGAGTGGCGGAGACAGACGGTAAAAGAGTGTGGCGGACACACTGGATAAAAGAGCACAAGGAGAGCGGAGACACAGGATAAAAGAGCGTGAGGAGAGTGGCGGAGACACGGGATAAAAGAGCGCGAGGAGAGCGGAGACACAGGATAAAAGAGTCCGTGGAGAGCGGCGGGGACACAGTATAAAAGAGCGCGAGGAGAGTGGAGACACAGGATAAAAGAGTGCAAGGAGAGTGGAGACATAGGATAAAAGAGCCCGAGGAGAGTGGTGGAGACACAGGATAAAAGAGCGCGAGGAGAGCGGCGGAGACACAGGATAAAAAAGCGTGAGGAGAGCGGCGGAGACACAGTATAAAAGAGCGCAAGGAGAGCAGAGACACAGGATAAAAGAGTGCAAGGAGAGTGGAGACATAGGATAAAAGAGCCCGAGGAGAGTGGTGGAGACACAGGATAAAAGAGCGCCAGGAGAGTGGCAGAGACACAGGATAAAAGAGCGCGAGGAGAGCGGCGGAGACACAGGATAAAAAAGCGTGAGGAGAGCGGCAGAGACGCAGGGTAAAAGAGCACGAGGAGAGCGGACACACAGGATAAAAGAGCGCGAGGAGAGCGGCGGAGACACAGGATAAAAGAGCGCGAGGAGAGTGGTGGAGACACAGGATAAAAGAGCGCGAGGAGAGCGGCTGAGACACTGGATAAAAGAGCACGAGGAGAGCGGAGCAGACACAGGATAAAAGAGCGCGAGGAGAGCGGCGGAGACACAGGATAAAAGAGCGTGAGGAGAGCGGCGGAGACACAGGATAAAAGAGCCCGAGGAGAGCGGAGCAGAGACAGGATAAAAGAGCGCGAGGAGAGCAGCGGAGACACAGGATAAAAGAGCGCGAGGAGAGCGGCGGAGACACAGGATAAAAGAGCGCGATGAGAGTAGTGGAGACACAAGATAAAAGAGCGCGAGGAGAGCAGAGACACAGGATAAAAGAGCATGAGGAGAGTGGCGGAGACAGAGG
Organism: Carcharodon carcharias; assembly: GCF_017639515.1. Lineage (NCBI taxonomy): Eukaryota > Metazoa > Chordata > Chondrichthyes > Lamniformes > Lamnidae > Carcharodon > Carcharodon carcharias. The sequence goes on from NC_054481.1 coordinate 130,408,210, forward strand.
GTAACTGAGCGCGACGAGAGCGGAGACACAGGATAAAAGAGCGCGAGGAGAGCGGCGGAGACACAGGATAAATGAGCGCGAGAAGAGCGGCGGAGACACAGGATAAAAGAGCGCGAGGAGAGTGGCGGAGACACAGGATAAAAGAGCGCGAGGAGAGCAGAGACACAGGATAAAAGAGCGTGAGGAGAGCGGCGAAGACACGGTAACAGAGCGTGACGAGAGCGGAGACACAGGACAAAAGAGCGCGGGGAGAGCAGTGACACAGGATAAAAGAGCGCGAGGAGAGCGGCTGAGACACTGGATAAAAGAGCACGAGGAGAGCGGAGCAGACACAAGATAAAAGAGCGCGAGGAGAGCGGCGAAGACACGGTAACAGAGCGCGACGAGAGCGGAGACACAGGACAAAAGAGCGCGGGGAGAGCAGTGACACAGGATAAAAGAGCGCGAGGAGAGCGGCTGAGACACTGGATAAAAGAGCACGAGGAGAGCAGAGCAGACACAAGATAAAAGAGCGCGAGGAGAGCGGTGGAGACACAGGATAAAAGAGCGCGAGGAGAGCGGCGGAGACACAGGATAAAAGAGCCCGAGGAGAGCGGAGCAGACACATGATAAAAGAGCGCGAGGAGAGCAGCGGAGACACAGGATAAAAGAGCGTGAGGAGAGTGGCGGAGACAGAGGGTAACAGAGCGCAACCAGAGTGGAGACACAGGATAAAAGTGCGTGAGGAGAGCGGCGGAGACACAGGATAAAAGAGCGCGAGGAGAGCGGCGGAGACACAGAATAAAAGAGCGCGAGGAGAGCGGCGGAGAAAGGATAAAAGAGCGCGAGGATAGCAGAGACACAGGATAAAAGAGCGCGAGGAGAGTAGCGGAGACTCAGGATAAAAGAGCGCGAGGAGAGCAGAGACACAGGATAAAAGAGCGTGAGGAGAGCGGCGGAGACACGGTAACAGAGCGCGACGAGAGCGGAGACACAGAACAAAAGAGCGCGGGGAGAGCAGAGACACAGCTAAAAGAGCGCGAGGAGAGTGGCGGAGACACAGGATAAAAGAGTGCGTGGAGAGCAGAGACATATGATAAAAGAGCGCGAGGAGAGCGGTGGAGACACAGGATAAAAGAGCGTGAAGAGATCGGAGACAAAGGATAAAAGTGCGGGGAGAGCGGAGACACAGGATAAAAGAGCGTGAGGAGAGTGGTGGAAACACAGGATAAAAGAGCGCGAGGATACCGGAGACACAGGATAAAAGAGCACGAGGAAAGCGGAGACACACGATAAAAGAACGCGAGGAGAGTAACGGACACACAGGATAAAAGAGCGCGAGGAGAGCAGAGACACAGGATAAAAGAGCGTGAGGAGAGCAGCGGAGACACGGTAACAGAGCGCGACGAGAGCGGAGACACAGGATAAAAAAGCGTGAGGAGAGCGGCAGAGACGCAGGGTAAAAGAGCACGAGGAGAGCGGACACACAGGATAAATGAGCGCAAGGAGAGCGGCGGAGACACTGGATAAAAGAGCGCGAGGAGAGTGGTGGAGACACAGGATAAAAGAGCGCGAGGAGAGCGGCTGAGACACTGGATAAAAGAGCGCGATGAGAGTAGTGGAGACACAAGATAAAAGAGCGCGAGGAGAGCAGAGACACAGGATAAAAGAGCATGAGGAGAGTGGCGGAGACAGAGGGTAACTGAGCACGACGAGAGCAGAGACACAGGATAAAAGAGCGTGAGGAGAGCGGCAAAGACACGGTAACAGAGCGCGACGAGAGCGGAGACACAGGAAAAAAGAGCGCGGGGAGAGCAGTGACACAGGATAAAAGAGCGCGAGGAGAGTGGTGGAGACACAGGAAAAAAGAGTGCGAGGAGAGCGGAGACACAGGATAAAAGAGCGCGAGGAGAGTGGTGGAGACACAGGATAAAAGAGCGCGAGGAGAGTGGTGGAGACACAGGATAAAAGAGCGCGAGGAGAGCGGCGGAGACACAGGATAAAAAAGCGTGAGGAGAGCGGCAGAGACGCAGGGTAAAAGAGCACGAGGAGAGTGGACACACAGGATAAAAGAGCGCGAGGAGAGCGGCGGAGACACAGGATAAAAGCGCGAGGAGAGCGGAGACACAGGATGAAAGAGCACGAGGAGAGTGGCGGAGACAGACGGTAAAAGAGTGTGGCGGACACACTGGATAAAAGAGCACAAGGAGAGCGGAGACACAGGATAAAAGAACGTGAGGAGAGCGGCGGAGACACAGGATAAAAGAGCGCGAGGAGAGCGGAGACACAGGATAAAAGAGCACGAGGAGAGTGGCGGAGACAGACGGTAAAAGAGTGTGGCGGACACACTGGATAAAAGAGCACAAGGAGAGCGGAGACACAGGATAAAAGAGCGTGAGGAGAGTGGCGGAGACACGGGATAAAAGAGCGCGAGGAGAGCGGAGACACAGGATAAAAGAGTCCGTGGAGAGCGGCGGGGACACAGTATAAAAGAGCGCGAGGAGAGTGGAGACACAGGATAAAAGAGTGCAAGGAGAGTGGAGACATAGGATAAAAGAGCCCGAGGAGAGTGGTGGAGACACAGGATAAAAGAGCGCGAGGAGAGCGGCGGAGACACAGGATAAAAAAGCGTGAGGAGAGCGGCGGAGACACAGTATAAAAGAGCGCAAGGAGAGCAGAGACACAGGATAAAAGAGTGCAAGGAGAGTGGAGACATAGGATAAAAGAGCCCGAGGAGAGTGGTGGAGACACAGGATAAAAGAGCGCGAGCAGAGCGGAGACACAGGATAAAAGAGCACGAGGAGAACGGCGGAGACGAAATATAAAAGAGCCCGAGGAGAGCGGAGACACAGGATAAAATAGCACGAGGAGAGCGGCGGAGACACAGGGTAAAAGAGCGCGAGGAGAGCGGTGGAGACACAGGATAAAAGAGCGCAAGGAGAGCGGCGGAGATACAGTATAAAAGAGCGCAAGGAGAGCGGAGACACAGAATAAAAGAGTGCAAGGAGAGTGGAGACACAGGATAAAAGAGCCCGAGGAGAGTGGTGGAGACACAGGAATAATGAGTGCGAGGAGAGCGGAGACACAGGATAAAAGAGCGCGAGGAGAGTGGTGGAGACACAGGATAAAAGAGCGCGAGGAGAGTGGTGGAGACACAGGGTAAAAGAGCACGAGGAGAGTGGCGGAAACACAGGATAAAAAGCGTGAGGATAGCGGAGACACAGGATATAAGAGCGCGAGGAGAGCAGAGACACAGGATAAAAGAGCGCGAGGAGAGTGGCGGAGACACAGGATAAAAGAGAGCGAGGAGACTGGAAGAGACACAGGATAAAAGAGCGCGAGGAGAGCGGCGGAGACACAGGATAAAAAAGCGTGAGGAGAGCGGCAGAGACGCAGGGTAAAAGAGCACGAGGAGAGTGGACACACAGGATAAAAGAGCGCGAGGAGAGCGGCGGAGACACAGGATAAAAGAGCGCGAGGAGAGCGGAGACACAGGATGAAAGAGCACGAGGAGAGTGGCGGAGACAGACGGTAAAAGAGTGTGGCGGACACACTGGATAAAAGAGCACAAGGAGAGCGGAGACACAGGATAAAAGAGCGTGAGGAGAGCGGCGGAGACACAGGATAAAAGAGCGCGAGGACAGCGGAGACACAGGATAAAAGAGCACGAGGAGAGTGGCGGAGACAGACGGTAAAAGAGTGTGGCGGACACACTGGATAAAAGAGCACAAGGAGAGCGGAGACACAGGATAAAAGAGTGTGAGGAGAGTGGCGGAGACACGGGATAAAAGAGCGCGAGGAGAGCGGAGACACAGGATAAAAGAGTCCGTGGAGAGCGGCGGAGACACAGTATAAAAGAGCGCGAGGAGAGTGGAGACACAGGATAAAAGAGTGCAAGGAGAGTGGAGACATAGGATAAAAGAGCCCGAGGAGAGTGGTGGAGACACAGGATAAAAGAGCGCGAGGACAGCGGCGGAGACACAGGATAAAAAAGCGTGAGGAGAGCGGCAGAGACGCAGGGTAAAAGAGCACGAGGAGAGCGGACACACAGGATAAATGAGCGCAAGGAGAGCGGCGGAGACACTGGATAAAAGAGCGCGAGGAGAGTGGTGGAGACACAGGATAAAAGAGCGCGAGGAGAGCGGCTGAGACACTGGATAAAAGAGCGCGATGAGAGTAGTGGAGACACAAGATAAAAGAGCGCGAGGAGAGCAGAGACACAGGATAAAAGAGCATGAGGAGAGTGGCGGAGACAGAGGGTAACTGAGCACGACGAGAGCAGAGACACAGGATAAAAGAGCGTGAGGAGAGCGGCAAAGACACGGTAACAGAGCGCGACGAGAGCGGAGACACAGGACAAAAGAGCGCGGGGAGAGCAGTGACACAGGATAAAAGAGCGCGAGGAGAGTGGTGGAGACACAGGAAAAAAGAGTGCGAGGAGAGCGGAGACACAGGATAAAAGAGCGCGAGGAGAGTGGTGGAGACACAGGATAAAAGAGCGCGAGGAGAGTGGTGGAGACACAGGATAAAAGAGCGCGAGGAGAGCGGCGGAGACACAGGATAAAAAAGCGTGAGGAGAGCGGCAGAGACGCAGGGTAAAAGAGCACGAGGAGAGTGGACACACAGGATAAAAGAGCGCGAGGAGAGCGGCGGAGACACAGGATAAAAGAGCGCGAGGAGAGCGGAGACACAGGATGAAAGAGCACGAGGAGAGTGGCGGAGACAGACGGTAAAAGAGTGTGGCGGACACACTGGATAAAAGAGCACAAGGAGAGCGGAGACACAGGATAAAAGAACGTGAGGAGAGCGGCGGAGACACAGGATAAAAGAGCGCGAGGAGAGCGGAGACACAGGATAAAAGAGCACGAGGAGAGTGGCGGAGACAGACGGTAAAAGAGTGTGGCGGACACACTGGATAAAAGAGCACAAGGAGAGCGGAGACACAGGATAAAAGAGCGTGAGGAGAGTGGCGGAGACACGGGATAAAAGAGCGCGAGGAGAGCGGAGACACAGGATAAAAGAGTCCGTGGAGAGCGGCGGGGACACAGTATAAAAGAGCGCGAGGAGAGTGGAGACACAGGATAAAAGAGTGCAAGGAGAGTGGAGACATAGGATAAAAGAGCCCGAGGAGAGTGGTGGAGACACAGGATAAAAGAGCGCGAGGAGAGCGGCGGAGACACAGGATAAAAAAGCGTGAGGAGAGCGGCGGAGACACAGTATAAAAGAGCGCAAGGAGAGCAGAGACACAGGATAAAAGAGTGCAAGGAGAGTGGAGACATAGGATAAAAGAGCCCGAGGAGAGTGGTGGAGACACAGGATAAAAGAGCGCCAGGAGAGTGGCAGAGACACAGGATAAAAGAGCGCGAGGAGAGCGGCGGAGACACAGGATAAAAAAGCGTGAGGAGAGCGGCAGAGACGCAGGGTAAAAGAGCACGAGGAGAGCGGACACACAGGATAAAAGAGCGCGAGGAGAGCGGCGGAGACACAGGATAAAAGAGCGCGAGGAGAGTGGTGGAGACACAGGATAAAAGAGCGCGAGGAGAGCGGCTGAGACACTGGATAAAAGAGCACGAGGAGAGCGGAGCAGACACAGGATAAAAGAGCGCGAGGAGAGCGGCGGAGACACAGGATAAAAGAGCGTGAGGAGAGCGGCGGAGACACAGGATAAAAGAGCCCGAGGAGAGCGGAGCAGAGACAGGATAAAAGAGCGCGAGGAGAGCAGCGGAGACACAGGATAAAAGAGCGCGAGGAGAGCGGCGGAGACACAGGATAAAAGAGCGCGATGAGAGTAGTGGAGACACAAGATAAAAGAGCGCGAGGAGAGCAGAGACACAGGATAAAAGAGCATGAGGAGAGTGGCGGAGACAGAGGGTAACTGAGCGCGACGAGAGCGGAGACACAGGATAAAAGAGCGCGAGGAGAGCGGCGGAGACACAGGATAAATGAGCGCGAGAAGAGCGGCGGAGACACAGGATAAAAGAGCGCGAGGAGAGTGGCGGAGACACAGGATAAAAGAGCGCGAGGAGAGCAGAGACACAGGATAAAAGAGCGTGAGGAGAGCGGCGAAGACACGGTAACAGAGCGTGACGAGAGCGGAGACACAGGACAAAAGAGCGCGGGGAGAGCAGTGACACAGGATAAAAGAGCGCGAGGAGAGCGGCTGAGACACTGGATAAAAGAGCACGAGGAGAGCGGAGCAGACACAAGATAAAAGAGCGCGAGGAGAGCGGCGAAGACACGGTAACAGAGCGCGACGAGAGCGGAGACACAGGACAAAAGAGCGCGGGGAGAGCAGTGACACAGGATAAAAGAGCGCGAGGAGAGCGGCTGAGACACTGGATAAAAGAGCACGAGGAGAGCAGAGCAGACACAAGATAAAAGAGCGCGAGGAGAGCGGTGGAGACACAGGATAAAAGAGCGCGAGGAGAGCGGCGGAGACACAGGATAAAAGAGCCCGAGGAGAGCGGAGCAGACACATGATAAAAGAGCGCGAGGAGAGCAGCGGAGACACAGGATAAAAGAGCGTGAGGAGAGTGGCGGAGACAGAGGGTAACAGAGCGCAACCAGAGTGGAGACACAGGATAAAAGTGCGTGAGGAGAGCGGCGGAGACACAGGATAAAAGAGCGCGAGGAGAGCGGCGGAGACACAGAATAAAAGAGCGCGAGGAGAGCGGCGGAGAAAGGATAAAAGAGCGCGAGGATAGCAGAGACACAGGATAAAAGAGCGCGAGGAGAGTAGCGGAGACTCAGGATAAAAGAGCGCGAGGAGAGCAGAGACACAGGATAAAAGAGCGTGAGGAGAGCGGCGGAGACACGGTAACAGAGCGCGACGAGAGCGGAGACACAGAACAAAAGAGCGCGGGGAGAGCAGAGACACAGCTAAAAGAGCGCGAGGAGAGTGGCGGAGACACAGGATAAAAGAGTGCGTGGAGAGCAGAGACATATGATAAAAGAGCGCGAGGAGAGCGGTGGAGACACAGGATAAAAGAGCGTGAAGAGATCGGAGACAAAGGATAAAAGTGCGGGGAGAGCGGAGACACAGGATAAAAGAGCGTGAGGAGAGTGGTGGAAACACAGGATAAAAGAGCGCGAGGATACCGGAGACACAGGATAAAAGAGCACGAGGAAAGCGGAGACACACGATAAAAGAACGCGAGGAGAGTAACGGACACACAGGATAAAAGAGCGCGAGGAGAGCAGAGACACAGGATAAAAGAGCGTGAGGAGAGCAGCGGAGACACGGTAACAGAGCGCGACGAGAGCGGAGACACAGGATAAAAAAGCGTGAGGAGAGCGGCAGAGACGCAGGGTAAAAGAGCACGAGGAGAGCGGACACACAGGATAAATGAGCGCAAGGAGAGCGGCGGAGACACTGGATAAAAGAGCGCGAGGAGAGTGGTGGAGACACAGGATAAAAGAGCGCGAGGAGAGCGGCTGAGACACTGGATAAAAGAGCGCGATGAGAGTAGTGGAGACACAAGATAAAAGAGCGCGAGGAGAGCAGAGACACAGGATAAAAGAGCATGAGGAGAGTGGCGGAGACAGAGGGTAACTGAGCACGACGAGAGCAGAGACACAGGATAAAAGAGCGTGAGGAGAGCGGCAAAGACACGGTAACAGAGCGCGACGAGAGCGGAGACACAGGACAAAAGAGCGCGGGGAGAGCAGTGACACAGGATAAAAGAGCGCGAGGAGAGTGGTGGAGACACAGGAAAAAAGAGTGCGAGGAGAGCGGAGACACAGGATAAAAGAGCGCGAGGAGAGAGGTGGAGACACAGGATAAAAGAGCGCGAGGAGAGTGGTGGAGACACAGGATAAAAGAGCGCGAGGAGAGCGGCGGAGACACAGGATAAAAAAGCGTGAGGAGAGCGGCAGAGACGCAGGGTAAAAGAGCACGAGGAGAGTGGACACACAGGATAAAAGAGCGCGAGGAGAGCGGCGGAGACACAGGATAAAAGCGCGAGGAGAGCGGAGACACAGGATGAAAGAGCACGAGGAGAGTGGCGGAGACAGACGGTAAAAGAGTGTGGCGGACACACTGGATAAAAGAGCACAAGGAGAGCGGAGACACAGGATAAAAGAACGTGAGGAGAGCGGCGGAGACACAGGATAAAAGAGCGCGAGGAGAGCGGAGACACAGGATAAAAGAGCACGAGGAGAGTGGCGGAGACAGACGGTAAAAGAGTGTGGCGGACACACTGGATAAAAGAGCACAAGGAGAGCGGAGACACAGGATAAAAGAGCGTGAGGAGAGTGGCGGAGACACGGGATAAAAGAGCGCGAGGAGAGCGGAGACACAGGATAAAAGAGTCCGTGGAGAGCGGCGGGGACACAGTATAAAAGAGCGCGAGGAGAGTGGAGACACAGGATAAAAGAGTGCAAGGAGAGTGGAGACATAGGATAAAAGAGCCCGAGGAGAGTGGTGGAGACACAGGATAAAAGAGCGCGAGGAGAGCGGCGGAGACACAGGATAAAAAAGCGTGAGGAGAGCGGCGGAGACACAGTATAAAAGAGCGCAAGGAGAGCAGAGACACAGGATAAAAGAGTGCAAGGAGAGTGGAGACATAGGATAAAAGAGCCCGAGGAGAGTGGTGGAGACACAGGATAAAAGAGCGCCAGGAGAGTGGCAGAGACACAGGATAAAAGAGCGCGAGGAGAGCGGCGGAGACACAGGATAAAAAAGCGTGAGGAGAGCGGCAGAGACGCAGGGTAAAAGAGCACGAGGAGAGCGGACACACAGGATAAAAGAGCGCGAGGAGAGCGGCGGAGACACAGGATAAAAGAGCGCGAGGAGAGTGGTGGAGACACAGGATAAAAGAGCGCGAGGAGAGCGGCTGAGACACTGGATAAAAGAGCACGAGGAGAGCGGAGCAGACACAGGATAAAAGAGCGCGAGGAGAGCGGCGGAGACACAGGATAAAAGAGCGTGAGGAGAGCGGCGGAGACACAGGATAAAAGAGCCCGAGGAGAGCGGAGCAGAGACAGGATAAAAGAGCGCGAGGAGAGCAGCGGAGACACAGGATAAAAGAGCGCGAGGAGAGCGGCGGAGACACAGGATAAAAGAGCGCGATGAGAGTAGTGGAGACACAAGATAAAAGAGCGCGAGGAGAGCAGAGACACAGGATAAAAGAGCATGAGGAGAGTGGCGGAGACAGAGGGTAACTGAGCGCGACGAGAGCGGAGACACAGGATAAAAGAGCGCGAGGAGAGCGGCGGAGACACAGGATAAATGAGCGCGAGAAGAGCGGCGGAGACACAGGATAAAAGAGCGCGAGGAGAGTGGCGGAGACACAGGATAAAAGAGCGCGAGGAGAGCAGAGACACAGGATAAAAGAGCGTGAGGAGAGCGGCGAAGACACGGTAACAGAGCGTGACGAGAGCGGAGACACAGGACAAAAGAGCGCGGGGAGAGCAGTGACACAGGATAAAAGAGCGCGAGGAGAGCGGCTGAGACACTGGATAAAAGAGCACGAGGAGAGCGGAGCAGACACAAGATAAAAGAGCGCGAGGAGAGCGGCGAAGACACGGTAACAGAGCGCGACGAGAGCGGAGACACAGGACAAAAGAGCGCGGGGAGAGCAGTGACACAGGATAAAAGAGCGCGAGGAGAGCGGCTGAGACACTGGATAAAAGAGCACGAGGAGAGCAGAGCAGACACAAGATAAAAGAGCGCGAGGAGAGCGGTGGAGACACAGGATAAAAGAGCGCGAGGAGAGCGGCGGAGACACAGGATAAAAGAGCCCGAGGAGAGCGGAGCAGACACATGATAAAAGAGCGCGAGGAGAGCAGCGGAGACACAGGATAAAAGAGCGTGAGGAGAGTGGCGGAGACAGAGGGTAACAGAGCGCAACCAGAGTGGAGACACAGGATAAAAGTGCGTGAGGAGAGCGGCGGAGACACAGGATAAAAGAGCGCGAGGAGAGCGGCGGAGACACAGAATAAAAGAGCGCGAGGAGAGCGGCGGAGAAAGGATAAAAGAGCGCGAGGATAGCAGAGACACAGGATAAAAGAGCGCGAGGAGAGTAGCGGAGACTCAGGATAAAAGAGCGCGAGGAGAGCAGAGACACAGGATAAAAGAGCGTGAGGAGAGCGGCGGAGACACGGTAACAGAGCGCGACGAGAGCGGAGACACAGAACAAAAGAGCGCGGGGAGAGCAGAGACACAGCTAAAAGAGCGCGAGGAGAGTGGCGGAGACACAGGATAAAAGAGTGCGTGGAGAGCAGAGACATATGATAAAAGAGCGCGAGGAGAGCGGTGGAGACACAGGATAAAAGAGCGTGAAGAGATCGGAGACAAAGGATAAAAGTGCGGGGAGAGCGGAGACACAGGATAAAAGAGCGTGAGGAGAGTGGTGGAAACACAGGATAAAAGAGCGCGAGGATACCGGAGACACAGGATAAAAGAGCACGAGGAAAGCGGAGACACACGATAAAAGAACGCGAGGAGAGTAACGGACACACAGGATAAAAGAGCGCGAGGAGAGCAGAGACACAGGATAAAAGAGCGTGAGGAGAGCAGCGGAGACACGGTAACAGAGCGCGACGAGAGCGGAGACACAGGATAAAAAAGCGTGAGGAGAGCGGCAGAGACGCAGGGTAAAAGAGCACGAGGAGAGCGGACACACAGGATAAAAGAGCGCAAGGAGAGCGGCGGAGACACAGGATAAAAGAGCGCGAGGAGAGCGGCTGAGACACTGGATAAAAGAGCACGAGGAGAGCGGAGCAGACACAGGATAAAAGAGCGCGAGGATACCGGAGACACAGGATAAAAGAGCACGAGGAAAGCGGAGACACAGGATAAAAGAGCGCGAGGATAGTGGAGACACACGATAAAAGAACGTGAGGAGAGTAGCGGACACACAGGATAAAAGAGCGTGAGGATAGCGGCGGAGACGCAGGATAAAAGACGCGATGATAGCTGAGACACAGGATAAAAGAGCACGAGGAGAGCGGCGGAGACACAGGATAAAAGAGCGCGAGGAGAGCGGAGACACAGGATAAAAGAGCGTGAGGAGAGTGGAGACACAGGATAAAAGAGCGCGAGGAGAGCGGAGACACAGGATAAATGAGCGCGAGGAGAGCGGCGGAGACACAGGATAAAAGAGCGCGAGGAGAGCGGAGCTGATACAGGATAAAAGAGCGCGAGGAGAGCGGCGGAGACACAGGATAAAAGAGCGCGAGGAGAGCAGCGGAGACACAGGATAAAAGAGCGCGAGGAGAGCAGCGGAGACACAGGATAAAAGAGCGCGAGGAGAGCGGCAGAGACACAGCATAAAAGAGGGCGAGGAGAGTGGAGACACAGGATAAAACAGTGCGAGGAGAGATGAGACACAGGATAAAAGAGCGCGAGGAGAGTGGCGGAGATAGGATAAAAGAGCCCGAGAAGAGTGGAGACACGGGATAAAAGAGCATGAGGAGAGCGGCGGAGACACAGGATAAAAGAGCGCGAGGAGAGCGGAGACACAGGATAAAAGAGCACGAGGAGAGTGGCGGAGACAGACGGTAAAAGAGTGTGGCGGACACACTGGATAAAAGAGCACAAGGAGAGCGGAGACACAGGATAAAAGAGCGTGAGGAGAGCGGCGGAGACACAGTATAAAAGAGCGCAAGGAGAGCAGAGACACAGGATAAAAGAGTGCAAGACATAGGATAAAAGAGCCCGAGGAGAGTGGTGGAGACACAGGTTAAAAGAGCGCCAGGAGAGTGGCAGAGACACAGGATAAAAGAGCGCGAGGAGAGCGGCGGAGACACAGGATAAAAAAGCGTGAGGAGAGCGGCAGAGACGCAGGGTAAAAGAGCACGAGGAGAGCGGACACACAGGATAAAAGAGCGCGAGGAGAGCGGCGGAGACACAGGATAAAAGAGCGCGAGGAGAGTGGTGGAGACACAGGATAAAAGAGCGCGAGGAGAGCGGCTGAGACACTGGATAAAAGAGCACGAGGAGAGCGGAGCAGACACAGGATAAAAGAGCGCGAGGAGAGCGGCTGAGACACAGGATAAAAGAGCGTGAGGAGAGCGGCGGAGACACAGGATAAAAGAGCCCGAGGAGAGCGGAGCAGACACAGGATAAATGAGCGCGAGAAGAGCGGCGGAGACACAGGATAAAAGAGCGCGAGGAGAGTGGCGGAGACACAGGATAAAAGAGCGCGAGGAGAGCAGAGACACAGGATAAAAGAGCGTGAGGAGAGCGGCGAAGACACGGTAACAGAGCGCGACGAGAGCGGAGACACAGGACAAAAGAGCGCGGGGAGAGCAGTGACACAGGATAAAAGAGCGCGAGGAGAGCGGCTGAGACACTGGATAAAAGAGCACGAGGAGAGCGGAGCAGACACAAGATAAAAGAGCGCGAGGAGAGCGGTGGAGACACAGGATAAAAGAGCGCGAGGAGAGCGGCGGAGACACAGGATAAAAGAGCCCGAGGAGAGCGGAGCAGACACAGGATAAAAGAGCGCGAGGAGAGCAGCGGAGACACAGGATAAAAGAGCGTGAGGAGAGTGGCGGAGACAGAGGGTAACAGAGCGCAACCAGAGTGGAGACACAGGATAAAAGTGCGCGAGGAGAGCGGCGGAGACACAGAATAAAAGAGCGCGAGGAGAGCGGCGGAGACAGGATAAAAGAGCGCGAGGGTAGCAGAGACACAGGATAAAAGAGCGCGAGGAGAGTAGCGGAGACACAGGATAAAAGAGCGTGAGGAGAGCAGAGACACAGGATAAAAGAGCGTGAGGAGAGCGGCGGAGACACAGGATAAAAGAGCGCGTGGAGAGCAGAGACACATGATAAAAGAGCGCGAGGAGAGCGGCGGAGACACAGGATAAAAGAGCGTGAAGAGAGCGGAGACACAGGATAAAAGTGCGGGGAGAGTGGAGACACAGGATAAAAGAGCGTGAGGAGAGTGGTGGAAACACAGGATAAAAGAGCGCGAGGATACCGGAGACACAGGATAAAAGAGCACGAGGAAAGCGGAGACACACGATAAAAGAACGCGAGGAGAGTAACGGACACACAGGATAAAAGAGCGCGAGGAGAGCAGAGACACAGGATAAAAGAGCGTGAGGAGAGCAGCGGAGACACGGTAACAGAGCGCGACGAGAGTGGAGACACAGAACAAAAGAGCGCAGGGAGAGCGGAGACACAGCATAAAAGAGCGCGAGGAGAGCGGCGGAGACACAGGATAAAAGAGCGCGAGGAGAGCGGCGGAGACACAGGATAAAAGAGCGCGAGGAGAGCGGCAGAGACACAGCATAAAAGAGGGCGAGGAGAGTGGAGACACAGGATAAAAGAGCGCGAGGAGAGCGGCGGAGACACAGGATAAAAGAGCGCGAGGAGAGCGGCTGAGACACTGGATAAAAGAGCACGAGGAGAGCGGAGCAGACACAGGATAAAAGAGCGCGAGGAGAGCGGCGGAGACACAGGATAAAAGAGCGCGAGGAGAGCGGTGGAGACACAGGATAAAAGAGCGCGAGGAGAGCGGCTGAGACACTGGATAAAAGAGCACGAGGAGAGCGGAGCAGACACAGGATAAAAGAGCGCGAGGAGAGCGGCGGAGACACAGGATAAAAGAGCGTGAGGAGAGCGGCGGAGACACAGGATAAAAGAGCCCGAGGAGAGCGGAGCAGAGACAGGATAAAAGAGCGCGAGGAGAGCAGCGGAGACACAGGATAAAAGAGCGCGAGGAGAGCGGCGGAGACACAGGATAAAAGAGCGCGATGAGAGTAGTGGAGACACAGGATAAAAGAGCATGAGGAGAGTGGCGGAGACAGAGGGTAACTGAGCGCGACGAGAGCGGAGACACAGGATAAAAGAGCGCGAGGAGAGCGGCGGAGACACAGGATAAATGAGCGCGAGAAGAGCGGCGGAGACACAGGATAAAAGAGCGCGAGGAGAGTGGCGGAGACACAGGATAAAAGAGCGCGAGGAGAGCAGAGACACAGGATAAAAGAGCGTGAGGAGAGCGGCGAAGACACGGTAACAGAGCGCGACGAGAGCGGAGACACAGGACAAAAGAGCGCGGGGAGAGCAGTGACACAGGATAAAAGAGCGCGAGGAGAGCAGCTGAGACACTGGATAAAAGAGCACGAGGAGAGCGGAGCAGACACAAGATAAAAGAGCGCGAGGAGAGCGGTGGAGACACAGGATAAAAGAGCCCGAGGAGAGCGGAGCAGACACAGGATAAAAGAGCGCGAGGAGAGCAGCGGAGACACAGGATAAAAGAGCGTGAGGAGAGTGGCGGAGACAGAGGGTAACAGAGCGCAACCAGAGTGGAGACACAGGATAAAAGTGCGCGAGGAGAGCGGCGGAGACACAGAATAAAAGAGCGCGAGGAGAGCGGCGGAGACAGGATAAAAGAGCGCGAGGATAGCAGAGACACAGGATAAAAGAGCGCGAGGAGAGTAGCGGAGACACAGGATAAAAGAGCGCGTGGAGAGCAGAGACACATGATAAAAGAGCGCGAGGAGAGCGGCGGAGACACAGGATAAAAGAGCGCGTGGAGAGCAGAGACACATGATAAAAGAGCGCGAGGAGAGCGGCGGAGACACAGGATAAAAGAGCGTGAAGAGAGCGGGGACACAGGATAAAAGTGCGGGGAGAGTGGAGACACAGGATAAAAGAGCGTGAGGAGAGTGGTGGAAACACAGGATAAAAGAGCGCGAGGATACCGGAGACACAGGATAAAAGAGCACGAGGAAAGCGGAGACACACGATAAAAGAACGCGAGGAGAGTAACGGACACACAGGATAAAAGAGCGCGAGGAGAGCAGAGACACAGGATAAAAGAGCGTGAGGAGAGCAGCGGAGACACGGTAACAGAGCGCGACGAGAGTGGAGATACAGAACAAAAGAACGCGGGGAGAGCGGAGACACAGCATAAAAGAGCGCGAGGAGAGCGGCGGAGACACAGGATAAAAGAGCGCGTGGAGAGCGGAGACACAGGACAAAAGAGCGCGGGGAGAGCGGAGACACAGGATAAAAAAGCGTGAGGAGAGCGGCAGAGACGCAGGGTAAAAGAGCACGAGGAGAGCGGAGACACAGGATAAAAGGGCGTGAGGAGAGCGGCGGAGACACGGTAACAGAGCGCGACGAGAGCGGAGACACAGAACAAAAGAGCGCGGGGAGAGCAGAGACACAGCATAAAAGAGCGTGAGGAGAGCGGCGGAGACACAGGATAAAAGAGCGCGTGGAGAGCAGAGACACATGATAAAAGAGCGTGAGGAGAGCGGCGGAGACACAGGATAAAAGAGCGTGAAGAGAGCGGAGACACAGGATAAAAGTGCGGGGAGAGTGGAGACACAGGATAAAAGAGCGTGAGGAGAGTGGTGGAAACACAGGATAAAAGAGCGCGAGGATACCGGAGACACAGGATAAAAGAGCACGAGGAAAGCGGAGACACACGATAAAAGAACGCGAGGAGAGTAACGGACACACAGGATAAAAGAGCGCGAGGAGAGCAGAGACACAGGATAAAAGAGCGTGAGGAGAGCGGCGGAGACACAGGATAAAAGATCGCGAGGAGAGCGGCGGAGACACAGAATAAAAGAGCGCGAGGAGAGCGGCGGAGACAGGATAAAAGAGCGCGAGGATAGCAGAGACACAGGATAAAAGAGCGCGAGGAGAGTAGCGGAGACACAGGATAAAAGAGCGTGAGGAGAGCAGAGACACAAGATAAAAGAGCGTGAGGAGAGCGGAGACACAGGATAAAAGTGCGGGGAGAGTGGAGACACAGGATAAAAGAGCGTGAGGATACCGGAGACACAGGATAAAAGAGCACGAGGAAAGCAGCGGAGACACACGATAAAAGTGCGGGGAGAGTGGAGACACAGGATAAAAGAGCGTGAGGATACCGGAGACACAGGATAAAAGAGCGCGAGGAAAGCAGCGGAGACACAGGATAAAAGAGCCCGAGGAGAGTGGCGGAGACACTGGATAAAAGAGCACGAGGAGAGCGGCTGAGACACTGGATAAAAGAGCATGAGGAGAGCGGAGCAGACAAAGGATAAAAGAGTGTGAGAATAGTGGCGGACAAAAGGATAAAAGAGCGCGAGGAAAGCAGAGACAGGATAAAAGAGCGCGAGGAGAGTGGCGGAGACACAGGATAAAAGAACGCCGGGAGAACAGAGACACCGGATAAAAGAGCGCGAGGAGAGCAGAAACACAGGATAAAAGAGTGCGAGTAGAGCAGCGGAAACACAGGGTAAAAGAGCGCGATGATAGCGGAGACACAGGATAAAAGAGCGCGAGGAGAGCAGAGACACAGGATAAAAGAGCGCGAGGAGAGCGGCGGAGACACAGGATAAAAGAGCACGAGGAGAGCGGCTGAGACACTGGATAAAAGAGCATGAGGAGAGCGGAGCAGACAAAGGATAAAAGAGCGTGAGAATAGTGGCGGACAAAAGGATAAAAGAGCGCGAGGAAAGCAGAGACAGGATAAAAGAGCGCGAGGAGAGTGGCGGAGACACAGGATAAAAGAACGCCGGGAGAACAGAGACACAGGATAAAAGAGCGCGAGGAGAGCGGAAACACAGGATAAAAGAGTGCGAGTAGAGCAGCAGAGACACAGGATAAAAAAGCGTGAGAAGAGTGGCGGAGACACAGGGTAAAAGAGCGTGAGGGGTGCAGAGACACAGGATAAAAGAGCGCGAGGAGGGCGGTGGAGACACAGGATAAAAGATCGTGAGGAGAGCGGAGACCGGGATTAAAAAGTGCGAGGAGAGCGGAGACACAGGATAAAAGAGCGCGAGGAGAGCGGCGGAAACACAGGATAAAAAAGCATGAGGAGAGTGGCGGAAACACAGGGTAAAAGAGCGTGAGGAGAGCGGCGGAGAAACAGGGTAGCGGAGCGTGAGGAGAGCGGAGACACAGGATAAAAGTGCACGAGGACAGCGGAGACACAGGATAAAAGAGCGTGAGGAGATCGGAGACACAGGATAAAAGAGCGCGAGGAGGGCAGTGAAGACACAGGATAAAAGAGCGCGAGGAGAGCGGAGACACAGGATAAAAGAGCGCGAGGAGAGTGGCGGAGACACAGGATAAAAGAGCGCAAGGAGAGCGGTGGAGACACAGGATAAAAGCGCGAGGAGAGCAGAGTCACAGGATAAAAGAGCGTGAGGAGAGCAGCGGAGACACGGTAACAGAGCGCGACGAGAGCAGAGACACAGGACAAAAGAGGGCGGGGAGAGCAGAGACACAGCATAAAAGAGCGTGAGGAGAGCGGCGGAGACACAGGATAAAAGAGACCGTGGAGAGCGGAGACACGGGATAAAAGAGCGCGAGGAGAGCGGCGGAGACACAGGATAAAAGAGCGTGAAGAGAGCAGAGACACAGGATAAAAGCGCGGGGAGAGTGGAGACACAGGATAAAAGAGCACGAGAAGAGTGGTGGAGACACAGGATAAAAGAGCGCGAGGATACTGGAGACACAGGATAAAAGAGCACGAGGATAGCGGAGACACAGGATAAAAGAGCGCGAGGATAGTGGAGACACACGATAAAAGAACGCGAGGAGAGTAGCGGACACACAGGATAAAAGAGCGTGAGGATAGTGGCGGAGACGCAGGATAAAAGATGCGATGATAGCTGAGACACAAGATAAAAGAGCACGAGGAGAGTGGAGACACAGGATAAAAGAGAGTGAGGAGAGCGGAGACATAGGATAAAAGCGAAGGGAGAGCGGAGACACAGGATAAAAGAACGCGAGGAGAGCGGAGACACAGGATAAAAGAGCACGAAGAGAACGGTGGAGACACAGGGTAAAAGAGCGCGAGGAAAGCGGAGAAACAGGATAAAAGAGCTTGAGGAGAGCGGAGGCAGAGGATAAAAGAGCACGAGGAGAGCAGAGACACAGGATAAAAGAGCTTAAGGAGAGCAGAGGCAGAGGATAAAAGAGCGCGAGGAGAGCAGAGACATAGGATAAAAGAGCGCGATGAGAGCGGAGACACAGGATAAAAGAGCACGAGGAGAACGGCGGAGACGAAGAATAAAAGAGCACGAGGAGAGCGTAGACACAGGATAAAAGAGCACGAGGAGAGCGGCGGAGACACGGGATAAAAGAGCGCGAGGAGAGCGGTGGAGACACAGGATAAAAGAGCGTGAGGAGAGCGGCGGAGACACAGGATAAATGAGCGCGATGATAGCGGAGACACAAGATAAAAGAGCGCGAGGAGAACGGCGGAGACGCAGGATAAAAGAGCGCAAGGAGAGTGGCGGAGACACAGGATAAAAGAGCGCGGGGAGAGCAGAGACACAGGATAAAAGAGCACGAGGAGAGCGGCGGAAACACAGGGAAAAAGAGCGCGAGGAGAGCGGCGAAGACACAGGATAAAAGAGCGCGAGGAGAGGGTTGGAGACACAGGATAAAAGAGCCCGAGGAGAGTGGCGGAGACAGATGGTAAAAGAGTGTGGCGGACACACTGGATAAAAGAGCACAAGGAGAGCGGAGACACAGGACAAAAGAGTGTGAGGAGAGAGGCGGAGACACGGGATAAAAGAGCGCGAGGAGAGCGGAGACACAGGATAAAAGAGTCCGTGGAGAGCGGCGGAGACACAGCATAAAAGAGCGCGAGGAGAGTGGAGACACAGGATAAAAGAGTGCAAGGAGAGTGGAGACATAGGATAAAAGAGCCCGAGGAGAGTGGTGGAGACACAGGATAAAAGAGCGCGAGGAGAGCGGCGGAGACACAGGATAAAAAAGCGTGAGGAGAGCGGCAGAGACGCAGGGTAAAAGAGCACGAGGAGAGCGGACACACAGGATAAATGAGCGCAAGGAGAGCGGCGGAGACACTGGATAAAAGAGCGCGAGGAGAGTGGTGGAGACACAGGATAAAAGAGCGCGAGGAGAGCGGCTGAGACACTGGATAAAAGAGCGCGATGAGAGTAGTGGAGACACAAGATAAAAGAGCGCGAGGAGAGCAGAGACACAGGATAAAAGTGCATGAGGAGAGTGGCGGAGACAGAGGGTAACTGAGCGCGACGAGAGCAGAGACACAGGATAAAAGAGCGTGAGGAGAGCGGCAAAGACACGGTAACAGAGCGCGACGAGAGCGGAGACACAGGACAAAAGAGCGCGGGGAGAGCAGTGACACAGGATAAAAGAGCGCGAGGAGAGTGGTGGAGACACAGGAAAAAAGAGTGCGAGGAGAGCGGAGACACAGGATAAAAGAGCGCGAGGAGAGTGGTGGAGACACAGGATAAAAGAGCGCGAGGAGAGTGGTGGAGACACAGGATAAAAGAGCGCGAGGAGAGCGGCGGAGACACAGGATAAAAAAGCGTGAGGAGAGCGGCAGAGACGCAGGGTAAAAGAGCACGAGGAGAGTGGACACACAGGATAAAAGAGCGCGAGGAGAGCGGCGGAGACACAGGATAAAAGAGCGCGAGGAGAGCGGAGACACAGGATAAAAGAGCACGAGGAGAGTGGCGGAGACAGACGGTAAAAGAGTGTGGCGGACACACTGGATAAAAGAGCACAAGGAGAGCGGAGACACAGGATAAAAGAACGTGAGGAGAGCGGCGGAGACACAGGATAAAAGAGCGCGAGGAGAGCGGAGACACAGGATAAAAGAGCACGAGGAGAGTGGCGGAGACAGACGGTAAAAGAGTGTGGCGGACACACTGGATAAAAGAGCACAAGG
Organism: Carcharodon carcharias; assembly: GCF_017639515.1. Classification (NCBI taxonomy): domain Eukaryota; kingdom Metazoa; phylum Chordata; class Chondrichthyes; order Lamniformes; family Lamnidae; genus Carcharodon; species Carcharodon carcharias. Next base: position 130,427,810 of record NC_054481.1, read on the forward strand.
AGAGCGGAGACACAGGATAAAAGAACGTGAGGAGAGTGGCGGAGACACGGGATAAAAGAGCGCGAGGAGAGCGGAGACACAGGATAAAAGAGTCCGTGGAGAGCGGCGGGGACACAGTATAAAAGAGCGCGAGGAGAGTGGAGACACAGGATAAAAGAGTGCAAGGAGAGTGGAGACATAGGATAAAAGAGCCCGAGGAGAGTGGTGGAGACACAGGATAAAAGAGCGCGAGGAGAGCGGCGGAGACACAGGATAAAAAAGCGTGAGGAGAGCGGCAGAGACGCAGGGTAAAAGAGCATGAGGAGAGCGGACACACAGGATAAATGAGCGCAAGGAGAGCGGCGGAGACACTGGATAAAAGAGCGCGAGGAGAGTGGTGGAGACACAGGATAAAAGAGCGCGAGGAGAGCGGCTGAGACACTGGATAAAAGAGCGCGATGAGAGTAGTGGAGACACAAGATAAAAGAGCGCGAGGAGAGCAGAGACACAGGATAAAAGAGCATGAGGAGAGTGGCGGAGACAGAGGGTAACTGAGCGCGACGAGAGCGGAGACACAGGATAAAAGAGCGCGAGGAGAGGGGCGGACACACAGGATAAATGAGCGCGAGAAGAGCGGCGAAGACACAGGATAAAAGAGCGCGAGGAGAGTGGCGGAGACACAGGATAAAAGAGCGCGAGGAGAGCAGAGACACAGGATAAAAGAGCGTGAGGAGAGCGGCAAAGACACGGTAACAGAGCGCGACGAGAGCGGAGACACAGGACAAAAGAGCGCGGGGAGAGCAGTGACACAGGATAAAAGAGCGCGAGGAGAGTGGTGGAGACACAGGATAAAAGAGCGCCAGGAGAGTGGCAGAGACACAGGATAAAAGAGCGCGAGGAGAGCGGCAGAGACACAGGATAAAAAAGCGTGAGGAGAGCGGCAGAGACGCAGGGTAAAAGAGCACGAGGAGAGCGGACACACAGGATAAAAGAGCGCGAGGACAGCGGCGGAGACACAGGATAAAAGAGTGCGAGGAGAGTGGTGGAGACACAGGATAAAAGAGCGCGAGGAGAGCGGCTGAGACACTGGATAAAAGAGCACGAGGAGAGCGGAGCAGACACAGGATAAAAGAGCGCGAGGAGAGCGGTGGAGACACAGGATAAAAGAGCGCGAGGAGAGCGGCGGAGACACAGGATAAAAGAGCCCGAGGAGAGCGGAGCAGACACAGGATAAAAGAGCGCGAGGAGAGCAGCGGAGACACAGGATAAAAGAGCGTGAGGAGAGTGGCGGAGACAGAGGGTAACAGAGCGCAACCAGAGTGGAGACACAGGATAAAAGTGCGTGAGGAGAGCGGCGGAGACACAGGATAAAAGAGCGCGAGGAGAGCGGCGGAGACACAGGATAAAAGAGCCCGAGGAGAGTGGTGGAGACAGATGGTAAAAGAGTGTGGCGGACACACTGGATAAAAGAGCACAAGGAGAGCGGAGACACAGGACAAAAGAGTGTGAGGAGAGAGGCGGAGACACGGGATAAAAGAGCGCGAGGAGAGCGGAGACACAGGATAAAAGAGTCCGTGGAGAGCGGCGGAGACACAGCATAAAAGAGCGCGAGGAGAGTGGAGACACAGGATAAAAGAGTGCAAGGAGAGTGGAGACATAGGATAAAAGAGCCCGAGGAGAGTGGTGGAGACACAGGATAAAAGAGCGCGAGGAGAGCGGCGGAGACACAGGATAAAAAAGCGTGAGGAGAGCGGCAGAGACGCAGGGTAAAAGAGCACGAGGAGAGCGGACACACAGGATAAATGAGCGCAAGGAGAGCGGCGGAGACACTGGATAAAAGAGCGCGAGGAGAGTGGTGGAGACACAGGATAAAAGAGCGCGAGGAGAGCGGCTGAGACACTGGATAAAAGAGCGCGATGAGAGTAGTGGAGACACAAGATAAAAGAGCGCGAGGAGAGCAGAGACACAGGATAAAAGAGCATGAGGAGAGCGGCGAAGACAGAGGGTAACTGAGCGCGACGAGAGCAGAGACACAGGATAAAAGAGCGTGAGGAGAGCGGCAAAGACACGGTAACAGAGCGCGACGAGAGCGGAGACACAGGACAAAAGAGGGCGGGGAGAGCAGAGACACAGCATAAAAGAGTGTGAGGAGAGCGGCGGAGACACAGGATAAAAGAGACCGTGGAGAGCGGAGACACGGGATAAAAGAGCGCGAGGAGAGCGGCGGAGACACAGGATAAAAGAGCGTGAAGAGAGCAGAGACACAGGATAAAAGCGCGGGGAGAGTGGAGACACAGGATAAAAGAGCACGAGAAGAGTGGTGGAGACACAGGATAAAAGAGCGCGAGGATACTGGAGACACAGGATAAAAGAGCACGAGGATAGCGGAGACACAGGATAAAAGAGCGCGAGGATAGTGGAGACACACGATAAAAGGACGCGAGGAGAGTAGCGGACACACAGGATAAAAGAGCGTGAGGATAGTGGCGGAGACGCAGGATAAAAGATGCGATGATAGCTGAGACACAAGATAAAAGAGCACGAGGAGAGTGGAGACACAGGATAAAAGAGAGTGAGGAGAGCGGAGACATAGGATAAAAGCGAAGGGAGAGCGGAGACACAGGATAAAAGAACGCGAGGAGAGCGGAGACACAGGATAAAAGAGCACGAAGAGAACGGTGGAGACACAGGGTAAAAGAGCGCGAGGAAAGCGGAGAAACAGGATAAAAGAGCTTGAGGAGAGCGGAGGCAGAGGATAAAAGAGCACGAGGAGAGCAGAGACACAGGATAAAAGAGCTTAAGGAGAGCAGAGGCAGAGGATAAAAGAGCGCGAGGAGAGCAGAGACATAGGATAAAAGAGCGCGATGAGAGCGGAGACACAGGATAAAAGAGCACGAGGAGAACGGCGGAGACGAAGAATAAAAGAGCACGAGGAGAGCGTAGACACAGGATAAAAGAGCACGAGGAGAGCGGCGGAGACACGGGATAAAAGAGCGCGAGGAGAGCGGAGGAGACACAGGATAAAAGAGCGTGAGGAGAGCGGCGGAGACACAGGATAAATGAGCGCGATGATAGCGGAGACACAAGATAAAAGAGCGCGAGGATAGCAGAGACACAGGATAAAAGAGCGCGAAGAGAGCGGTGGAGACACAGGCTAAAAGAGCGCGAGGATAGCAGAGACACAGGATAAAAGAGCGCGAGGAGAGCAGAGACACAGGATAAAAGAGCGCGAGGAGAACGGCGGAGACGCAGGATAAAAGAGCGCAAGGAGAGTGGCGGAGACACAGGATAAAAGAGCGCGGGGAGAGCAGAGACACAGGATAAAAGAGCACGAGGAGAGCGGCGGAAACACAGGAAAAAAGAGCGCGAGGAGAGCGGCGAAGACACAGGATAAAAGAGCGCGAGGAGAGGGTTGGAGACACAGGATAAAAGAGCCCGAGGAGAGTGGCGGAGACAGATGGTAAAAGAGTGTGGCGGACACACTGGATAAAAGAGCACAAGGAGAGCGGAGACACAGGACAAAAGAGTGTGAGGAGAGAGGCGGAGACACGGGATAAAAGAGCGCGAGGAGAGCGGAGACACAGGATAAAAGAGTCCGTGGAGAGCGGCGGAGACACAGCATAAAAGAGCGCGAGGAGAGTGGAGACACAGGATAAAAGAGTGCAAGGAGAGTGGAGACATAGGATAAAAGAGCCCGAGGAGAGTGGTGGAGACACAGGATAAAAGAGCGCGAGGAGAGCGGCGGAGACACAGGATAAAAAAGCGTGAGGAGAGCGGCAGAGACGCAGGGTAAAAGAGCACGAGGAGAGCGGACACACAGGATAAATGAGCGCAAGGAGAGCGGCGGAGACACTGGATAAAAGAGCGCGAGGAGAGTGGTGGAGACACAGGATAAAAGAGCGCGAGGAGAGCGGCTGAGACACTGGATAAAAGAGCGCGATGAGAGTAGTGGAGACACAAGATAAAAGAGCGCGAGGAGAGCAGAGACACAGGATAAAAGTGCATGAGGAGAGTGGCGGAGACAGAGGGTAACTGAGCGCGACGAGAGCAGAGACACAGGATAAAAGAGCGTGAGGAGAGCGGCAAAGACACGGTAACAGAGCGCGACGAGAGTGGAGACACAGGACAAAAGAGCGCGGGGAGAGCAGTGACACAGGATAAAAGAGCGCGAGGAGAGTGGTGGAGACACAGGAAAAAAGAGTGCGAGGAGAGCGGAGACACAGGATAAAAGAGCGCGAGGAGAGTGGTGGAGACACAGGATAAAAGAGCGCGAGGAGAGTGGTGGTGACACAGGATAAAAGAGCGCGAGGAGAGCGGCGGAGACACAGGATAAAAAAGCGTGAGGAGAGCGGCAGAGACGCAGGGTAAAAGAGCACGAGGAGAGTGGACACACAGGATAAAAGAGCGCGAGGAGAGCGGCGGAGACACAGGATAAAAGAGCGCGAGGAGAGCGGAGACACAGGATAAAAGAGCACGAGGAGAGTGGCGGAGACAGACGGTAAAAGAGTGTGGCGGACACACTGGATAAAAGAGCACAAGGAGAGCGGAGACACAGGATAAAAGAACGTGAGGAGAGCGGCGGAGACACAGGATAAAAGAGCGCGAGGAGAGCGGAGACACAGGATAAAAGAGCACGAGGAGAGTGGCGGAGACAGACGGTAAAAGAGTGTGGCGGACACACTGGATAAAAGAGCACAAGGAGAGCGGAGACACAGGATAAAAGAACGTGAGGAGAGTGGCGGAGACACGGGATAAAAGAGCGCGAGGAGAGCGGAGACACAGGATAAAAGAGTCCGTGGAGAGCGGCGGGGACACAGTATAAAAGAGCGCGAGGAGAGTGGAGACACAGGATAAAAGAGTGCAAGGAGAGTGGAGACAAAGGATAAAAGAGCCCGAGGAGAGTGGTGGAGACACAGGATAAAAGAGCGCGAGGAGAGCGGCGGAGACACAGGATAAAAAAGCGTGAGGAGAGCGGCAGAGACGCAGGGTAAAAGAGCATGAGGAGAGCGGACACACAGGATAAATGAGCGCAAGGAGAGCGGCGGAGACACTGGATAAAAGAGCGCGAGGAGAGTGGTGGAGACACAGGATAAAAGAGCGCGAGGAGAGCGGCTGAGACACTGGATAAAAGAGCGCGATGAGAGTAGTGGAGACACAAGATAAAAGAGCGCGAGGAGAGCAGAGACACAGGATAAAAGAGCATGAGGAGAGTGGCGGAGACAGAGGGTAACTGAGCGCGACGAGAGCAGAGACACAGGATAAAAGAGCGTGAGGAGAGCGGCAAAGACACGGTAACAGAGCGCGACGAGAGCGGAGACACAGGACAAAAGAGCGCGGGGAGAGCAGTGACACAGGATAAAAGAGCGCGAGGAGAGTGGTGGAGACACAGGAAAAAAGAGTGCGAGGAGAGCGGAGACACAGGATAAAAGAGCGTGAGGAGAGTGGTGGAGACACAGGATAAAAGAGCGCGAGGAGAGTGGTGGAGACACAGGATAAAAGAGCGCGAGGAGAGCGGCGGAGACACAGGATAAAAAAGCGTGAGGAGAGCGGCAGAGACGCAGGGTAAAAGAGCACGAGGAGAGTGGACACACAGGATAAAAGAGCGCGAGGAGAGCGGCGGAGACACAGGATAAAAGAGCGCGAGGAGAGCGGAGACACAGGATGAAAGAGCACGAGGAGAGTGGCGGAGACAGACAGTAAAAGAGTGTGGCGGACACACTGGATAAAAGAGCACAAGGAGAGCGGAGACACAGGATAAAAGAGCGTGAGGAGAGCGGCGGAGACACTGGATAAAAGAGCGCGAGGAGAGTGGTGGAGACACAGGATAAAAGAGCGCGAGGAGAGCGGCTGAGACACTGGATAAAAGAGCGCGATGAGAGTAGTGGAGACACAAGATAAAAGAGCGCGAGGAGAGCAGAGACACAGGATAAAAGAGCATGAGGAGAGTGGCGGAGACAGAGGGTAACTGAGCGCGACGAGAGCGGAGACACAGGATAAAAGAGCGCGAGGAGAGCGGCGGACACACAGGATAAATGAGCGCGAGAAGAGCGGCGAAGACACAGGATAAAAGAGCGCGAGGAGAGTGGCAGAGACACAGGATAAAAGAGCGCGAGGAGAGCAGAGACACAGGATAAAAGAGCGTGAGGAGAGCGGCAAAGACACGGTAACAGAGCGCGACGAGAGCGGAGACACAGGACAAAAGAGCGCGGGGAGAGCAGTGACACAGGATAAAAGAGCGCGAGGAGAGTGGTGGAGACACAGGATAAAAGAGCGCCAGGAGAGTGGCAGAGACACAGGATAAAAGAGCGCGAGGAGAGCGGCAGAGACACAGGATAAAAAAGCGTGAGGAGAGCGGCAGAGACGCAGGGTAAAAGAGCACGAGGAGAGCGGACACACAGGATAAAAGAGCGCGAGGAGAGCGGCGGAGACACAGGATAAAAGAGTGCGAGGAGAGTGGTGGAGACACAGGATAAAAGAGCGCGAGGAGAGCGGCTGAGACACTGGATAAAAGAGCACGAGGAGAGCGGAGCAGACACAGGATAAAAGAGCGCGAGGAGAGCGGTGGAGACACAGGATAAAAGAGCGCGAGGAGAGCGGCGGAGACACAGGATAAAAGAGCCCGAGGAGAGCGGAGCAGACACAGGATAAAAGAGCGCGAGGAGAGCAGCGGAGACACAGGATAAAAGAGCGTGAGGAGAGTGGCGGAGACAGAGGGTAACAGAGCGCAAACAGAGTGGAGACACAGGATAAAAGTGCGTGAGGAGAGCGGCGGAGACACAGGATAAAAGAGCGCGAGGAGAGCGGCGGAGACACAGAATAAAAGAGCGCGAGGAGAGCGGCGGAGAAAGGATAAAAGAGCGCGAGGATAGCAGAGACACAGGATAAAAGAGCGCGAGGAGAGTAGCGGAGACACAGGATAAAAGAGCGCGAGGAGAGCAGAGACACAGGATAAAAGAGCGTGAGGAGAGCGGCGGAGACACGGTAACAGAGCGCGACGAGAGCGGAGACACAGAACAAAAGAGCGCGGGGAGAGCAGAGACACAGCTAAAAGAGCGCGAGGAGAGTGGCGGAGACACAGGATAAAAGAGTGCGTGGAGAGCAGAGACATATGATAAAAGAGCGCGAGGAGAGCGGTGGAGACACAGGATAAAAGAGCGTGAAGAGATCGGAGACAAAGGATAAAAGTGCGGGGAGAGCGGAGACACAGGATAAAAGAGCGTGAGGAGAGTGGTGGAAACACAGGATAAAAGAGCGCGAGGATACCGGAGACACAGGATAAAAGAGCACGAGGAAAGCGGAGACACACGATAAAAGAACGCGAGGAGAGTAACGGACACACAGGATAAAAGTGCGCGAGGAGAGCAGAGACACAGGATAAAAGAGCGTGAGGAGAGCAGCGGAGACACGGTAACAGAGCGCGACGAGAGCGGAGACACAGGATAAAAAAGCGTGAGGAGAGCGGCAGAGACGCAGGGTAAAAGAGCACGAGGAGAGCGGACACACAGGATAAAAGAGCGCGAGGAGAGCAGCGGAGACACAGGATAAAAGAGCGCGAGGAGAGCGGCTGAGACACTGGATAAAAGAGCACGAGGAGAGCGGAGCAGACACAGGATAAAAGAGCGCGAGGATACCGGAGACACAGGATAAAAGAGCACGAGGAAAGCGGAGACACAGGATAAAAGAGCGCGAGGATAGTGGAGACACACGATAAAAGAACGTGAGGAGAGTAGCGGACACACAGGATAAAAGAGCGTGAGGATAGCGGCGGAGACGCAGGATAAAAGACGCGATGATAGCTGAGACACAGGATAAAAGAGCACGAGGAGAGCGGCGGAGACACAGGATAAAAGAGCGCGAGGAGAGCGGAGACACAGGATAAAAGAGCGTGAGGTGAGCGGAGACACAGGATAAAAGAGCGCGAGGAGAGCGGAGACACAGGATAAATGAGCGCGAGGAGAGCGGCGGAGACACAGGATAAAAGAGCGCGAGGAGAGCGGAGCTGATACAGGATAAAAGAGCGCGAGGAGAGCGGCGGAGACACAGGATAAAAGAGCGCGAGGAGAGCAGCGGAGACACAGGATAAAAGAGTGCGAGGAGAGCAGCGGAGACACAGGATAAAAGAGCGCGAGGAGAGCGGCAGAGACACAGCATAAAAGAGGGCGAGGAGAGTGGAGACACAGGATAAAACAGTGCGAGGAGAGATGAGACACAGGATAAAAGAGCGCGAGGAGTGTGGCGGAGATAGGATAAAAGAGCCCGAGAAGAGTGGAGACACGGGATAAAAGAGCATGAGGAGAGCGGCGGAGACACAGGATAAAAGAGCGCGAGGAGAGCGGAGACACAGGATAAAAGAGCACGAGGAGAGTGGCGGAGACAGACGGTAAAAGAGTGTGGCGGACACACTGGATAAAAGAGCACAAGGAGAGCGGAGACACAGGATAAAAGAGCGTGAGGAGAGCGGCGGAGACACAGTATAAAAGAGCGTAAGGAGAGCAGAGACACAGGATAAAAGAGTGCAAGGAGAGTGGAGACATAGGATAAAAGAGCCCGAGGAGAGTGGTGGAGACACAGGATAAAAGAGCGCCAGGAGAGTGGCAGAGACACAGGATAAAAGAGCGCGAGGAGAGCGGCGGAGACACAGGATAAAAAAGCGTGAGGAGAGCGGCAGAGACGCAGGGTAAAAGAGCACGAGGAGAGCGGACACACAGGATAAAAGAGCGCGAGGAGAGCGGCGGAGACACAGGATAAAAGAGCGCGAGGAGAGCGGCTGAGACACTGGATAAAAGAGCACGAGGAGAGCGGAGCAGACACAGGATAAAAGAGCGCGAGGAGAGCGGCGGAGACACAGGATAAAAGAGCGCGAGGAGAGCGGTGGAGACACAGGATAAAAGAGCGCGAGGAGAGCGGCTGAGACACTGGATAAAAGAGCACGAGGAGAGCGGAGCAGACACAGGATAAAAGAGCGCGAGGAGAGCGGCGGAGACACAGGATAAAAGAGCGTGAGGAGAGCGGCGGAGACACAGGATAAAAGAGCCCGAGGAGAGCGGAGCAGAGACAGGATAAAAGAGCGCGAGGAGAGCAGCGGAGACACAGGATAAAAGAGCGCGAGGAGAGCGGCGGAGACACAGGATAAAAGAGCGCGATGAGAGTAGTGGAGACACAAGATAAAAGAGCGCGAGGAGAGCAGAGACACAGGATAAAAGAGCATGAGGAGAGTGGCGGAGACAGAGGGTAACTGAGCGCGACGAGAGCGGAGACACAGGATAAAAGAGCGCGAGGAGAGCGGCGGAGACACAGGATAAATGAGCGCGAGAAGAGCGGCGGAGACACAGGATAAAAGAGCGCGAGGAGAGTGGCGGAGACACAGGATAAAAGAGCGCGAGGAGAGCAGAGACACAGGATAAAAGAGCGTGAGGAGAGCGGCGAAGACACGGTAACAGAGCGCGACGAGAGCGGAGACACAGGACAAAAGAGCGCGGGGAGAGCAGTGACACAGGATAAAAGAGCGCGAGGAGAGCAGCTGAGACACTGGATAAAAGAGCACGAGGAGAGCGGAGCAGACACAAGATAAAAGAGCGCGAGGAGAGCGGTGGAGACACAGGATAAAAGAGCCCGAGGAGAGCGGAGCAGACACAGGATAAAAGAGCGCGAGGAGAGCAGCGGAGACACAGGATAAAAGAGCGTGAGGAGAGTGGCGGAGACAGAGGGTAACAGAGCGCAACCAGAGTGGAGACACAGGATAAAAGTGCGCGAGGAGAGCGGCGGAGACACAGAATAAAAGAGCGCGAGGAGAGCGGCGGAGACAGGATAAAAGAGCGCGAGGATAGCAGAGACACAGGATAAAAGAGCGCGAGGAGAGTAGCGGAGACACAGGATAAAAGAGCGCGTGGAGAGCAGAGACACATGATAAAAGAGCGCGAGGAGAGCGGCGGAGACACAGGATAAAAGAGCGCGTGGAGAGCAGAGACACATGATAAAAGAGCGCGAGGAGAGCGGCGGAGACACAGGATAAAAGAGCGTGAAGAGAGCGGAGACACAGGATAAAAGTGCGGGGAGAGTGGAGACACAGGATAAAAGAGCGTGAGGAGAGTGGTGGAAACACAGGATAAAAGAGCGCGAGGATACCGGAGACACAGGATAAAAGAGCACGAGGAAAGCGGAGACACACGATAAAAGAACGCGAGGAGAGTAACGGACACACAGGATAAAAGAGCGCGAGGAGAGCAGAGACACAGGATAAAAGAGCGTGAGGAGAGCAGCGGAGACACGGTAACAGAGCGCGACGAGAGTGGAGACACAGAACAAAAGAACGCGGGGAGAGCGGAGACACAGCATAAAAGAGCGCGAGGAGAGCGGCGGAGACACAGGATAAAAGAGCGCGTGGAGAGCGGAGACACAGGACAAAAGAGCGCGGGGAGAGCGGAGACACAGGATAAAAAAGCGTGAGGAGAGCGGCAGAGACGCAGGGTAAAAGAGCACGAGGAGAGCGGAGACACAGGATAAAAGGGCGTGAGGAGAGCGGCGGAGACACGGTAACAGAGCGCGACGAGAGCGGAGACACAGAACAAAAGAGCGCGGGGAGAGCAGAGACACAGCATAAAAGAGCGTGAGGAGAGCGGCGGAGACACAGGATAAAAGAGCGCGTGGAGAGCAGAGACACATGATAAAAGAGCGCGAGGAGAGCGGCGGAGACACAGGATAAAAGAGCGTGAAGAGAGCGGAGACACAGGATAAAAGTGCGGGGAGAGTGGAGACACAGGATAAAAGAGCGTGAGGAGAGTGGTGGAAACACAGGATAAAAGAGCGCGAGGATACCGGAGACACAGGATAAAAGAGCACGAGGAAAGCGGAGACACACGATAAAAGAACGCGAGGAGAGTAACGGACACACAGGATAAAAGAGTGCGAGGAGAGCAGAGACACAGGATAAAAGAGCGTGAGGAGAGCGGCGGAGACACAGGATAAAAGATCGCGAGGAGAGCGGCGGAGACACAGAATAAAAGAGCGCGAGGAGAGCGGCGGAGACAGGATAAAAGAGCGCGAGGATAGCAGAGACACAGGATAAAAGAGCGCGAGGAGAGTAGCGGAGACACAGGATAAAAGAGCGTGAGGAGAGCAGAGACACAAGATAAAAGAGCGTGAGGAGAGCGGAGACACAGGATAAAAGTGCGGGGAGAGTGGAGACACAGGATAAAAGAGCGTGAGGATACCGGAGACACAGGATAAAAGAGCACGAGGAAAGCAGCGGAGACACACGATAAAAGTGCGGGGAGAGTGGAGACACAGGATAAAAGAGCGTGAGGATACCGGAGACACAGGATAAAAGAGTGCGAGGAAAGCAGCGGAGACACAGGATAAAAGAGCCCGAGGAGAGTGGCGGAGACACTGGATAAAAGAGCACGAGGAGAGCGGCTGAGACACTGGATAAAAGAGCACGAGGAGAGCGGCTGAGACACTGGATAAAAGAGCATGAGGAGAGCGGAGCAGACAAAGGATAAAAGAGTGTGAGAATAGTGGCGGACAAAAGGATAAAAGAGCGCGAGGAAAGCAGAGACAGGATAAAAGAGCGCGAGGAGAGTGGCGGAGACACAGGATAAAAGAACGCCGGGAGAACAGAGACACCGGATAAAAGAGCGCGAGGAGAGCAGAAACACAGGATAAAAGAGTGCGAGTAGAGCAGCGGAAACACAGGGTAAAAGAGCGCGATGATAGCAGAGACACAGGATAAAAGAGCGCGAGGAGAGCAGAGACACAGGATAAAAGAGCGCGACGAGAGCGGAGACACAGAACAAAAGAGCGCGGGGAGAGCAGAGACACAGCATAAAAGAGCGTGAGGAGAGCGGCGGAGACACAGGATAAAAGAGCGCGTGGAGAGCAGAGACACATGATAAAAGAGCGCGAGGAGAGCGGCGGAGACACAGGATAAAAGAGCGTGAAGAGAGCGGAGACACAGGATAAAAGTGCGGGGAGAGTGGAGACACAGGATAAAAGAGCGTGAGGAGAGTGGTGGAAACACAGGATAAAAGAGCGCGAGGATACCGGAGACACAGGATAAAAGAGCACGAGGAAAGCGGAGACACACGATAAAAGAACGCGAGGAGAGTAACGGACACACAGGATAAAAGAGCGCGAGGAGAGCAGAGACACAGGATAAAAGAGCGTGAGGAGAGCGGCGGAGACACAGGATAAAAGATCGCGAGGAGAGCGGCGGAGACACAGAATAAAAGAGCGCGAGGAGAGCGGCGGAGACAGGATAAAAGAGCGCGAGGATAGCAGAGACACAGGATAAAAGAGCGCGAGGAGAGTAGCGGAGACACAGGATAAAAGAGCGTGAGGAGAGCAGAGACACAAGATAAAAGAGCGTGAGGAGAGCGGAGACACAGGATAAAAGTGCGGGGAGAGTGGAGACACAGGATAAAAGAGCGTGAGGATACCGGAGACACAGGATAAAAGAGCACGAGGAAAGCAGCGGAGACACACGATAAAAGTGCGGGGAGAGTGGAGACACAGGATAAAAGAGCGTGAGGATACCGGAGACACAGGATAAAAGAGCGCGAGGAAAGCAGCGGAGACACAGGATAAAAGAGCCCGAGGAGAGTGGCGGAGACACTGGATAAAAGAGCACGAGGAGAGCGGCTGAGACACTGGATAAAAGAGCATGAGGAGAGCGGAGCAGACAAAGGATAAAAGAGTGTGAGAATAGTGGCGGACAAAAGGATAAAAGAGCGCGAGGAAAGCAGAGACAGGATAAAAGAGCGCGAGGAGAGTGGCGGAGACACAGGATAAAAGAACGCCGGGAGAACAGAGACACCGGATAAAAGAGCGCGAGGAGAGCAGAAACACAGGATAAAAGAGTGCGAGTAGAGCAGCGGAAACACAGGGTAAAAGAGCGCGATGATAGCAGAGACACAGGATAAAAGAGCGCGAGGAGAGCAGAGACACAGGATAAAAGAGCGCGAGGAGAGCAGAGACACAGGATAAAAGAGCGCGAGGAGAGCGGCGGAGACACAGGATAAAAGAGCACGAGGAGAGCGGCTGAGACACTGGATAAAAGAGCATGAGGAGAGCGGAGCAGACAAAGGATAAAAGAGCGTGAGAATAGTGGCGGACAAAAGGATAAAAGAGCGCGAGGAAAGCAGAGACAGGATAAAAGAGCGCAAGGAGAGTGGCGGAGACACAGGATAAAAGAACGCCGGGAGAACAGAGACACAGGATAAAAGAGCGCGAGGAGAGCGGAAACACAGGATAAAAGAGTGCGAGTAGAGCAGCAGAGACACAGGATAAAAAAGCGTGAGAAGAGTGGCGGAGACACAGGGTAAAAGAGCGTGAGGGGTGCAGAGACACAGGATAAAAGAGCGCGAGGAGGGCGGTGGAGACACAGGATAAAAGATCGTGAGGAGAGCGGAGACCGGGATTAAAAAGTGCGAGGAGAGCGGAGACACAGGATAAAAGAGCGCGAGGAGAGCGGCGGAAACACAGGATAAAAAAGCATGAGGAGAGTGGCGGAAACACAGGGTAAAAGAGCGTGAGGAGAGCGGCGGAGAAACAGGGTAGCGGAGCGTGAGGAGAGCGGAGACACAGAATAAAAGAGCGCGGGGAGAGCAGAGACACAGGATAAAAGAGCGTGAGGAGATCGGAGACACAGGATAAAAGAGCGCGAGGAGAGCGGAGACACAGGATAAAAGAGCGCGAGGAGAGTGGCGGAGACACAGGATAAAAGAGCGCAAGGAGAGCGGTGGAGACACAGGATAAAAGCGCGAGGAGAGCAGAGTCACAGGATAAAAGAGCGTAAGGAGAGCAGCGGAGACACGGTAACAGAGCGCGACGAGAGCAGAGACACAGGACAAAAGAGGGCGGGGAGAGCAGAGACACAGCATAAAAGAGCGTGAGGAGAGCGGCGGAGACACAGGATAAAAGAGACCGTGGAGAGCGGAGACACGGGATAAAAGAGCGCGAGGAGAGCGGCGGAGACACAGGATAAAAGAGCGTGAAGAGAGCAGAGACACAGGATAAAAGCGCGGGGAGAGTGGAGACACAGGATAAAAGAGCACGAGAAGAGTGGTGGAGACACAGGATAAAAGAGCGCGAGGATACCGGAGACACAGGATAAAAGAGCACGAGGATAGCGGAGACACAGGATAAAAGAGCGCGAGGATAGTGGAGACACACGATAAAAGAACGCGAGGAGAGTAGCGGACACACAGGATAAAAGAGCATGAGGATAGTGGCGGAGACGCAGGATAAAAGATGCGATGATAGCTGAGACACAAGATAAAAGAGCACGAGGAGAGTGGAGACACAGGATAAAAGAGAGTGAGGAGAGCGGAGACATAGGATAAAAGAGCGAAGGGAGAGCGGAGACACAGGATAAAAGAACGCGAGGAGAGCGGAGACACAGGATAAAAGAGCACGAAGAGAACGGTGGAGACACAGGGTAAAAGAGCGCGAGGAAAGCGGAGAAACAGGATAAAAGAGCTTGAGGAGAGCGGAGGCAGAGGATAAAAGAGCACGAGGAGAGCAGAGACACAGGATAAAAGAGCTTAAGGAGAGCAGAGGCAGAGGATAAAAGAGTGCGAGGAGAGCAGAGACATAGGATAAAAGAGCGCGATGAGAGCGGAGACACAGGATAAAAGAGCACGAGGAGAACGGCGGAGACGAAGAATAAAAGAGCACGAGGAGAGCGTAGACACAGGATAAAAGAGCACGAGGAGAGCGGCGGAGACACGGGATAAAAGAGCGCGAGGAGAGCGGTGGAGACACAGGATAAAAGAGCGTGAGGAGAGCGGCGGAGACACAGGATAAATGAGCGCGATGATAGCGGAGACACAAGATAAAAGAGCGCGAGGATAGCAGAGACACAGGATAAAAGAGCGCGAAGAGAGCGGTGGAGACACAGGCTAAAAGAGCGCGAGGATAGCAGAGACACAGGATAAAAGAGCGCGAGGAGAGCAGAGACACAGGATAAAAGAGCGCGAGGAGAACGGCGGAGACGCAGGATAAAAGAGCGCAAGGAGAGTGGCGGAGACACAGGATAAAAGAGCGTGGGGAGAGCAGAGACACAGGATAAAAGAGCACGAGGAGAGCGGCGGAAACACAGGAAAAAAGAGCGCGAGGAGAGCGGCGAAGACACAGGATAAAAGAGCGCGAGGAGAGGGTTGGAGACACAGGATAAAAGAGCCCGAGGATAGTGGCGGAGGCACTGGATAAAAGAGCACGAGGAGAGCGGCTGAGACACTGGATAAAAGAGCATGAGGAGAGCGGAGCAGACAAAGGATAAAAGAGCGTGAGAATAGTGGCGGACAAAAGGATAAAAGAGCGTGAGGAAAGCAGAGACAGGAGAAAAGAGCGCGAGGAGAGTGGCGGAAACACAGGATAAAAAAGCGTGAGGAGAGTGGCAGAAACACAGGGTAACAGAGCGTGAGGAGAGCGGCGGAGAAACAGGGTAGCGGAGCGTGAGGAGAGCGGAGACACAGAATAAAGAGCGCGGGGAGAGCAGAGACACAGGATAAAAGAGCGCGAGGAGATCGGAGACAGAGGATAAAAGAGCGCGAGGAGAGCAGCGGAGACACAGGATAAAAGAGCGCGAGGAGAGTGGCGGAGACACAGGATAAAAGAGCGCGAGGAGAGCGGCGGAGACACAGGATAAAAGCGCGAGGATAGCAGAGACACAGGATAAAAGAGCGCGAGGAGAGTAGCGGAGACACAGGATAAAAGAACGCGAGGAGAGCAGAGACACAGGATAAAAGAGCGTGAGGAGAGCAGCGGAGACACGGTAACAGAGCGCGACGAGAGCGGAGACACAGGACAAAAGAGCGCGGGGAGAGCAGAGACACAGCATAAAAGAGCGCGAGGAGAGCGGCGGAGACACAGGATAAAAAAGCCCGTGGAGAGCGGAGACACAGGATAAAAGAGCGCGAGGATAGTGGAGACACACGATAAAAGAACGCGAGGAGAGTAGCGGACACGCAGGATAAAAGAGCGTGAGGATAGTGGCGGAGACGCAGGATAAAAGATGCGATGATAGCTGAGACACAGGATAAAAGAGCACGAGGAGAGCGGAGACATAGGATAAAAGAGTGCAGGGAGAGCGGAGACACAGGATAAAAGAACGCGAGGAGAGCGGAGACACAGGATAAAAGAGCACGAAGAGAACGGCGGAGACACAGGATAAAATAGCGCGAGGGGAGCAGAGACACAGGATAAAAGAGCTTAAGGAGAGCGGAGGCAGAGGATAAAAGAGCGCGAGGAGAGCAGAGAAACAGGATAAAAGAATGCGAGGAGAGCAGAGACACAGGATAAAAGAGCACGAGGAGAACGGCGGAGACGAAGAATAAAAGCGCGAGGAAAGCAGAGACACAGGATAAAAGAGCGCGAGGAGAGCGGCGGAGACACAGGATACAAAAGCGCGAGGAGAGCGGAGGCAGAGGATAAAATAGCGCGAGGAGAGCAGAGACACAGGATAAAAGAGCTTAAGGAGAGCGGAGGCAGAGGATAAAAGAGCGCGAGGAGAGCAGAGACACAGGATAAAAGAGCGCGAGGAGAGTGGAGACACAGGATAAAAGAGCACGAGGAGAACGGCGGAGACGAAGAATAAAAGAGCGCGAGGAGAGCATAGACACAGGATAAAAGAGCACGAGTAGAGCGGCGGAGACACAGGATAAAAGAGCGCGAGGAGAGCGGCGGAGACACAGGATAAAAGAGCGCGAGGAGAGTGGCGGAGACACAGGATAAAAGAGCGCGATGATAGCGGAGACACAAGATAAAAGAGCGCGAGGAGAGCAGAGACACAGGATAAAAGAGCGCGAGGAGAGCGGTGGAGACACAGGATAAAAGAGCGCGAGGAGAGCAGCGGAGACACAGGATAAAAGAGCGCGAGGAGAGCGGTGGAGACACAGGATAAAAGAGCGCGAGGAGAGTGGCGGAGATACAGGATAAAAGAGCGCGAGGATAGCAGAGACACAGGATAAAAGAGCGTGAGGAGAGCGGCGGAGACACAGGATAAAAGAGCACGAGGAGAACGGCGGAGACGCAGGATAAAAGAGCGCGAGGAGAGCGGCGGAGACACAGGATAAAAGAGCACGAGGAGAGCAGAGACACAGGATAAAAGAGCATGAGGAGAGGGTTGGAGACACAGCATAAAAGAGCGCGAGGAGAGCGGCGGAGACACAGGATAAAAAAGCCCGTGGAGAGCGGAGACACAGGATAAAAGAGCGCGAGGATAGTGGAGACACAAGATAAAAGAGCGCGAGGAGAGCGAAAACACAGGATAAAAGAGCGTGAGTAGAGCAGCGGAGACACAGGATAAAAAAGCGTGAGGAGAGCGGCGGAGACACAGGGTAAAAGAGCGCAAGGAGAACGGAGACACAGGATAAAAGAGCGCTTGGAGGGCGGTGGAGACACAGGATAAAAGAGCCCGAGGAGAGTGGCGGAGACACTGGATAAAAGAGCACGAGGCTAGTGGCTGAGACACTGGATAAAAGAGCACGAGGAGAGCGTAGCAGACACATGATAAAAGAGCGTGAGGAGAGCGGCGGAGACACAGGGTAAAAGAGTTCGAGGAGACTGGAGACACAGCATAAAAGAGCGCGAGGATAGCGGCGGAGACACAGGATAAAAGAGCCCGTGGAGAGCGGAGACACAGGATAAAAGAGCGCGAGGAGAGCGGCGGAGACACAGGATAAAAGAGCATGAAGAGAGCGGAGACACAGGATAAAAGCACTGGGAGAGTGGAGACACAGGATAAAAGAGCGCGAGAAGAGTGGTGGAGACACAGGATAAAAGAGCGCGAGGATACCGGAGACACAGGATAAAAGAGCACGAGGATAGCGGAGACACAGGATAAAAGAGCGCGAGGATAGTGGAGACACACGATAAAAGAACGCGAGGAGAGTAGCGGACACACAGGATAAAAGAGCGTGAGGATAGTGGCGGAGACGCAGGATAAAAGATGCGATGATAGCTGAGACACAGGATAAAAGAGCACGAGGAGAGCGGAGACACAGGATAAAAGAGCGCGGGGAGAGCAGAGACACAGGATAAAAGAGCGCGCGCAGAGCAGAGACACAGGATAAAAGAGCGCGAGGAGAGGGTTGGAGACACAGGATAAAAGAGCCCGAGGAGAGTGGCAGAGGCACTGGATAAAAGAGCACGAGGAGAGCTGTTGAGCACTGGATAAAAGAGCATGAGGAGAGCGGAGCAGACAAAGGATAAAAGAGCGTGGGAATAGTGGCGGACAAAAGGATAAAAGAGCGTGAGGAAAGCAGAGACAGGATAAAAGAGCGCGAGGAGAGTGGCGGAAACACAGGATAAAAGAACGCGGGGAGAACAGAGACACAGGATAAAAGAGCGTGTGGAGGGCGGTGGAGACACAGGATAAAAGAGCCCGAGGAGAGTGGCGGAGACACTGGATAAAAGAGCACGAGGCTAGCGGCTGAGACACTGGATAAAAGAGCACGAGGAGAGCGAAGCAGACACATGATAAAAGAGCGTGAGGAGAGCGGCAGAGACACAGGGTAAAAGAGTTCGAGGAGACTGGAGACACAGGATAAAAGATGCGAGGAGAGCAGAGACACAGTATAAAAGAGCGTGAGGAGAGCGGCGGAGACACAGGATAAAAAAGCATGAGGAGAGTGGTGGAGACATAGGATAAAAGAGCGCGAGGAGAGTGGCGGAGACACAGGATAAAAGAGCGCGAGGAGAGCGGAGACACAGGATAAAAGAGCGTGAGGAGACTGGTGGAGACACAGGATAAAAGAGCGCGAGGAGAGTGGCGGAGACACAGGATAAAAAAGCGTGAGGAGAGCGGCAGAGACACAGGATAAAAAAGCGTGAGGAGAGTGGCGGAGACACAGGATAAAAAAGCGTGAGGAGAGCAGAGACACAGGATAAAAGAGCGCGAGGAGAGGGTTGGAGACACAGGATAAAAGAGCCTGAGGAGAGTGGCGGAGACACTGGATAAAAGAGCGTGAGGAGAGCGGCTGAGACACTGGATAAAAGAGCACGAGGAGAGCGGAGCAGACAAAGGATAAAAGAGCATGTGGAGAGCGGCGGAGACACAGGATAATAGAGCGCGAGGAGAGCAGTGGAGACGCAGGGTAAAAAAGCACGAGGAGAGCAGACACACAGGATAAAAGAGCGCGAGGAGAGCGGCCAAGACACAGGATAAAAGAGCGCGAGGAGAGCGTTGGAGACACAGGATAAAAGAGCCCGAGGAGAGTGGCAGAGACACTGGATAAAAGAGAATGAGGAGAGTGGAGCAGACAAAGGATAAAAGAGCGTGAGAATAGTGGCGGACAAAAGGATAAAAGAGCGCGAGGAAAGCAGAGACAGGATAAAAGAGCATGAGGAGAGTGGTGGAGACACAGGATAAAAGAGCGAGAGGAGAGCGGAGACACAGGATAAAAGAGCGCGAGTAGAGCAGCGGAGACACAGGATAAAAAAGCTTGAGGACAGTGGCGGAGACACAGGGTAAAAGAGTGTGAGGGGAGCAGAGACACAGGATAAAAGAGTGCGAGGAGAACGGAGACACAGGATAAAAGAGCGCGTGGAGAGCGAAGACACGGATAAAAGAGCGTGAGGAGAGCAGCGGAGATACAGGATAAAAGAGCCCAAGGAGAGTGGCGGAGACACAGGGTAAAAGAGCGCGAGGAGAGCGGCGGAGACACAGGATAAAAGAGCGCGAGGAGAGCGGGGGAGACACAGGATAAAAGAGCGCGTAGAGAGCGGACACAGAGGATAAAAGTGCATGAGGAGAGCGGCGGAGACACAGGATAAAAGAGTGCGAGGAGAGCAGAGACACAGGATAAAAGAGCACGACGAGAGCGGAGACACAGGATAAAAGAACCCGAGGAGAGCGGAGACACAGGATAAAAGAGGGCGCGATCGGCGGAGACACAGGATAAAACTGCGCGAGGAGAGCAGGGACACAGGATAAAAGAGCGCGAGGAAAGCGGCAGGAGGCACAGAATATAAGAGCGCAGGGACAGCAGCGGAGACACAGGATAAAAGAACGCGAGGAGAGCGGCGGAGACACAGGATAAAAGAGCGCGAGGAGAGCGGTGGAGACACAGGATAAAAGAGCCCGAGGAGAGTGGCGGAGACACTGGATAAAAGAGCACGAGGAGAGCGGCTGAGACACTGGATAATAGAGCACGAGGAGAGCGAAGCACACACAGGATAAAAGAGCGTGAGGATAGCGGCGGAGACACAGGGTAAAAGCGCGATAGGAGTGCGGTAGAGACACAGGATAAAAAAGCGTGAGGAGAGTGGTGGAGACACAGGATAAAAGAGCACGAGGAGGGCGGAGATACAGGGTAAAAGAGCGATAGGAGTGCGGCAGAGACACAGGATAAAAGAGCGATATGAGTGCTGCAGAGACACAGGATAAAAAAGCGTAAGGAGAGTGGTGGAGACACAGGATAAAAGAGCGCGAGGAGAGTGGCGGACAAAAGGATAAAAGAGCGCGAGGTAAGCAGAGACAGGATAAAAGAGCGTGAGGAGAGTGGCGGAGACACAGGATAAAAGAGCGTGAGGAGAGCGGAGACACAGGATAAAAGAGCGTGAGGAGAGCGGAGACACAGGATAAAAGTGCGCGAGGAAAGCGGCGGAGACACAGGATAAAAGAGTGCGAGGAGAGCGGCGGAGACACAGGATAAAAGAGCGCGAGGAGAGCGGTGGAGACACAGGATAAAAGAGCCCGAGGAGAATGGCGGAGACACTGGATAAAAGAGCACGAGAAGAGCGGCTGAGATTCAGGATAAAAGAGCGCGAGAAGAGTGGCGGACAAAACGATAAAAGAGCGCGAGGAAAGCAGAGACACAGGATGAAAGAGCGCGAGGAGAGCGGCGGAGGCACAGGGTAAAAGAGCGCGGGGACTGCAGCGACACAGGATAAATGAGCACGAGGAGAGCGGAGACACAGGATAAAAGAGCACGAGGAGAGCGGCGGAGGCACAGGGTAAAAGAGTGCGGGGAGAGCAGCGACACAGGATAAAAGAGCACGAGGAGAGCGGAGACACAGGATAAAAGAGCACGAGGAGAGCGGCTGAGACACTGGATAAAAGAGAATGAGGAGAGTGGAGCAGACAAAGGATAAAAGAGCGTGAGAATAGTGGCGGACAAAAGGATAAAAGAGCGCGAGGAAAGCAGAGACAGGATAAAAGAGCATGAGGAGAGTGGCGGAGACACAGGATAAAAGAGCGCGAGTAGAGCAGCGGAGACACAGGATAAAAAAGCGCGAGGAGAGCAGCGGAGACACAGGATAAAAGAGCGTGAGCGGAGCGGCGGAGACATAGGATAAAAGTGAGCGAGGAGAGCAGGGGAGACACAGGATAAAAGAGCGCATGGAGAGCGGACACAGAGGATAAAAGTGCATGAGGAGAGCGGCGGAGACACAGGATAAAAGAGTGCGAGGAGAGCAGAGACACAGGATAAAAGAGCACGACGAGAGCGGAGACACAGGATAAAAGAACCCGAGGAGAGCGGAGACACAGGATAAAAGAGGGCGCGATTGGCGGAGACACAGGATAAAACTGCGCGAGGAGAGCGGGGACACAGGATAAAAGAGCGAGAGGAAAGCGGCAGGAGGCACAGAATATAAGAGCGCAGGGACAGCAGCGGAGACACAGGATAAAAAAGCTTGAGGACAGTGGCGGAGACACAGGGTAAAAGAGTGTGAGGGGAGCAGAGACACAGGATAAAAGAGTGGGAGGAGAACGGAGACACAGGATAAAAGAGCGCGTGGAGAGCGAAGACACGGATAAAAGAGCGCGATGAGAGCAGCGGAGACACAGGATAAAAGAGCATGAGGGGAGCGGCGGAGATACAGGATAAAAGAGCCCAAGGAGAGTGGCGGAGACACAGGGTAAAAGAGCACGAGGAGAGCGGCGGAGACACAGGATAAAAGAGCGCGGGGAGAGCGGAGACATAGGATAAAAGAGAGCGAGGAGAGCGGGGGAGACACAGGATAAAAGAGCGCGTGGAGAGCGGACACAGAGGATAAAAGTGCATGAGGAGAGCGGCGGAGACACAGGATAAAAGAGCACGATGAGAGCGGAGACACAGGATAAAAGAACCCGAGGAGAGCAGAGACACAGGATAAAAGAGGGCGCGATCGGCGGAGACACAGGATAAAACTGCGCGAGGAGAGCGGGGACACAGGATAAAAGAGCGCGAGGAAAGCGGCAGGAGGCACAGAATATAAGAGCGCAGGGACAGCAGCGGAGACACAGGATAAAAGAGCGGGAGGAGAGCAGTGGAGACACAGGGTAAAAGAGTACGAGGAGAGCGAACACACAGGATAAAAGAACGCGAGGAGAGCGGCGGAGACACAGGATAAAAGAGCGCGAGGAGAGCGGTGGAGACACAGGATCAAAGAGCCCGAGGAGAGTGGCGGAGACACTGGATAAAAGAGCATGAGGAGAGCGGCTGAGACACTGGATAAAAGAGCACGAGGAGAGCGAAGCACACACAGGATAAAAGAGCGTGAGGATAGCGGCGGAGACACAGGGTAAAAGAGCGATAGGAGTGCGGCAGAGACACAGGATAAAAGAGCACGAGGAGAGTGGAGACACAGGATAAAAGAGTGCGAGGAGAGTGGAGACACAGTATAAAAGAGCGATATGAGTGCTGCAGAGACACAGGATAAAAAAGCGTGAGGAGAGTGGTGGAGACACAGGATAAAAGAGCGCGAGGAGAGTGGCGGAGACACAGGATAAAAGAGCACGAGGAGAGCGGAGCAAACACAGGATAACAGAGCATGAGGAGAGCGGCGGAGACACAGGATAAAAGTGCGCGAGGAAAGCGGCGGAGACACAGGATAAAAGAGTGCGAGGAGAGCGGCGGAGACACAGGATAAAAGAGCGCGAGGAGAGCAGAGACACAGGATAAAAGAGCGCGAGGAGAACGGCGGAGACACAGGATAAAAGAGTGCGTGGAGAGCGGAGACACAGGACAAAAGAGCGCGAGGAGAGCGGCGGAGACGCAGGATAAAAGAGCGTGAGGAGAGCGGTGGAGACACAGGATAAAAGAGCGTGAGGAGAGCGGCCGAGACACAGGATAAAAGAGCACGAGGAGAGCGGCTGAGACACTGGATAAAGGAGCACGAGGAGAGCGAAGCAGACACAGGATAAAAGAGCGTGAGGAGAGCGGCGGAGACACAGGGTAAAAGAGTGCGAGGAGAGTGGAGACACAGGATAAAAGAGTGCGAGGAGAGCGGAGACACGGGATAAAAGAGCATGAGGAGAGCGGCGGAGACACAGGATAAAAAAGCGTGAGGAGAGTGGTGGAGACACAGGATAAAAGAGCGCGAGGAGAGCGGAGCAAACACAGGATAACAGAGCGTGAGGAGAGCGGCGGAGACACAGGAAAAAAGAGCGCGAGAATAGTGGTGGAAAAAGGATAAAAGATCGCGAGGAAAGCAGAGACAGGATAAAAGAGCGCGAGGAGAGCAGAAGCAGAGGATAAAAGAGCGCGAGGAGAGCAGAGACACAGGGTAAAAGAGTGCGAGGAGAGCAGAGACACAGGGTAAAAGAGCGCGAGGAGAGCAGAGACACAGGGTAAAAGAGTGCGAGGAGAGCCGCGGAGACACAGGATAAAAGAGCGCGGGGAGAGCGGCGGAGACACGGGATAAAAGAGCGCGGGGAGAGCGGCGGAGACATGGGATAAAAGAGCGTCAGGAGAGTCGCAGAGACACAGGGTAAAAGAGCGCGGGAGAGCGGAGACATAGGATAAAAGAGAGCGAGGAGAGCGGGGGGGACACAGGATAAAAGAGTGCAAGGAGAGCGGCGGAGATACAGGATAAAAGAGCGCGAGGAGAGCGGTGGAGACACAGGATAAAAGAGCCCGAGGAGAATGGCGGAGACACTGGATAAAAGAGCACGAGAAGAGCGGCTGAGACTCAGGATAAAAGAGCGCGAGAAGAGTGGCGGACAAAACGATAAAAGAGCGCGAGGAAAGCAGAGACACAGGATGAAAGAGCGCGAGGAGAGTGGTGGAGGCACAGGATAAAAGAGCGCGAGGAGAACAGAGACACAGGATAAAAGAGCTCGAGGAGAGCGGCGGAGGCACAGGGTAAAAGAGCGCGGGGACTGCAGCGACACAGGATAAATGAGCACGAGAAGAGCGGAGACACAGGATAAAAGAGCACGAGGAGAGCGGCTGAGACACTGGATAAAAGAGAATGAGGAGAGTGGAGCAGACAAAGGATAAAAGAGCGTGAGAATAGTGGCGGACAAAAGGATAAAAGAGCTCGAGAAAAGCAGAGACAGGATAAAAGAGCATGAAGAGAGTGGCGGAGACACAGGATAAAAGAGCGAGAGGAGAGCGGAGACACAGGATAAAAGAGCGCGAGTAGAGCAGCGGAGACACAGGATAAAAAAGCTTGAGGACAGTGGCGGAGACACAGGGTAAAAGAGTGTGAGGGGAGCAGAGACGAGGATAAAAGAGTGCGAGGAGAACGGAGACACAGGATAAAAGAGCGCGTGGAGAGCGAAGACACGGAAAAAAAAGCACAAGGAGAGCAGCGGAGACACAGGATAAAAGAGGGTGAGGGGAGCGGCGGAGATACAGGATAAAAGAGCCCAAGGAGAGTGGCGGAGACACAGGGTAAAAGAGCGCGAGGAGAGCGGCGGAGACACAGGATAAAAGAGCGCGGGGAGAGCGGAGACATAGGATAAAAGAGAGCGAGGAGAGCGGGGGAGACACAGGATAAAAGAGCGCGTGGAGAGCGGACACAGAGGATAAAAGTGCATGAGGAGAGCGGCGGAGACACAGGATAAAAGAGTGCGAGGAGAGCAGAGACACAGGATAAAAGAGCACGACGAGAGCGGAGACACAGGATAAAAGAACCCGAGGAGAGCGGAGACACAGGATAAAAGAGGGCGCGATCGGCGAAGACACAGGATAAAACTGCGTGAGGAGAGCGGGGACACAGGATAAAAGAGCGCGAGGAAAGCGGCAGGAGGCACAGAATATAAGAGCGCAGGGACAGCAGCGGAGACACAGGATAAAAGAGCGGGAGGAGAGCGGTGGAGACACAGGGTAAAAGAGTACGAGGAGAGCGAACACACAGGATAAAAAAGCGTGAGGAGAGTGGTGGAGACACAGGATAAAAGAGCACGAGGAGAGTGGAGACACAGGATAAAAGAGTGCGAGGAGAGCGGAGACACAGTATAAAAGAGCGATATGAGTGCGGCAGAGACACAGGATAAAAAAGCGTGAGGACAGTAGTGGAGACACAGGATAAAAGAGCGCGAGGAGAGTGGCGGAGACACAGGATAAAAGAGCGCGAGAATAGTGGCGGACAAAAGGTTAAAAGAGCGCGAGGTAAGCAGAGACAGGATAAAAGAGCGCGAGGAGAGTGGCAGAGACACAGGATAAAAGAGCGCAAGGAGAGCGGAGACACAGGATAAAAGAGCGTGAGGAGAGCAGCGGAGACACTGGATAAAAGAGTGCGAGGAGAGCGGCGGAGACACAGGATAAAAGAGCACGAGGAGAGCAGAGACACAGGGTAAAAGAGTGCGAGGAGAGCCGCGGAGACACAGGATAAAAGAGCGCGAGGAGGGCGGAGACACAAGATAAAAGACCGTCAGTAGAGCGGCGGAGACACAAGATAAAAGACCGTCAGGAGAGCGGCGGAGACACAGGATAAAAGAGCCCAAGGAGAGTGGCAGAGACACAGGGTAAAAGAGCGCGGGAGAGCGGAGACATAGGATAAAAGAGAGCGAGGAGAGCGGGGGGGGACACAGGATAAAAGAGCACAAGGAGAGCGGAAGAGATACAGGATAAAAGAGCGTGAGGAGAGTGGCGGAGACAAAGGATAAAAGAGCGTGAGGAGAGTGGAGACACGGGATAAAAGAGCGCGAGGAAAGCGGAGAGACAGGATAAAAGCTGGCGAGAGCGGCGGAGACACAGGATAAAACTATGCGAGGAGAGCGGACACAGAGGATAAAAGAGCGCGAGGAGAGCGGCGGAGACACAGGATAAAAGAGCGCGAGGAGAACAGAGACACAGGATAAAAGAGCTCGAGGAGAGCGGCGGAGGCACAGGGTAAAAGAGCGCGGGGACTGCAGCGACACAGGATAAATGAGCACGAGGAGAGCGGAGACACAGGATAAAAGAGCACGAGGAGAGCGGCGGAGGCACAGGGTAAAAGAGCGCGGGGAGAGCAGCGACACAGGATAAAAGAGCACGAGGAGAGCGGAGACACAGGATAAAAGAGCACGAGGAGAGCGGCTGAGACACTGGATAAAAGAGAATGAGGAGAGTGGAGCAGACAAAGGATAAAAGAGCGTGAGAATGGTGGCGGACAAAAGGTTAAAAGAGTGCGAGGAAAGCAGAGACAGGATAAAAGAGCATGAGGAAGTGGCGGAGACACAGGATAAAAGAGCGAGAGGAGAGCGGAGACACAGGATAAAAGAGCGCGAGTAGAGCAGCGGAGACACAGGATAAAAAAGCTTGCGGACAGTGGCGGAGACACAGGGTAAAAGAGTGTGAGGGGAGCAGAGACACAGGATAAAAGAGTGCGAGGAGAACGGAGACACAGGATAAAAGAGCGCGTGGAGAGCGAAGACACGGATAAAAGAGCGCGAGGAGAGCAGCGGAGACACAGGATAAAGGAGCGTGAGGGGAGCGGCGGAGATACAGGATAAAAGAGCCCAAGGAGAGTGGCGGAGACACAGGGTAAAAGAGCGCGGGAGAGCGGAGACATAGGATAAAAGAGAGCGAGGAGAGTGGGGGGGGGACACAGGATAAAAGAGCACAAGGAGAGCGGAAGAGATACAGGATAAAAGAGCGTGAGGAGAGTGGCGGAGACAAAGGATAAAAGAGCGTGAGGAGAGTGGAGACACGGGATAAAAGAGCGCGAGGAGAGCGGACACAGAGGATAAAAGTGCATGAGGAGAGCGGCGGAGACACAGGATAAAAGAGTGCGAGGAGAGCAGAGACACAGGATAAAAGAGCACGACAAGAGCGGAGACACAGGATAAAAGAACCCGAGGAGAGCGGAGACACAGGATAAAAGAGGGCGTGATCGGTGGAGACACAGGATAAAACTACGCGAGGAGAGCAGGGACACAGGATAAAAGAGCGCGAGGAAAGCGGCAGGAGGCACAGAATATAAGAGCGCAGGGACAGCAGCGGAGACACAGGATAAAAGAGCGGGAGGAGAGCAGTGGAGACACAGGGTAAAAGAGTACGAGGAGAGCGAACACACAGGATAAAAGAACGCGAGGAGAGCGGCGGAGACACAGGATAAAAGAGCGCGAGGAGAGCGGTGGAGACACAGGATCAAAGAGCCCGAGGAGAGTGGCGGAGACACTGGATAAAAGAGCACGAGGAGAGCGGCTGAGACACTGGATAAAAGAGCACGAGGAGAGCGAAGCACACACAGGATAAAAGAGCGTGAGGATAGCGGCGGAGACACAGGGTAAAAGAGCGATAGGAGTGCGGCAGAGACACAGGATAAAAGAGCACGAGGAGAGTGGAGACACAGGATAAAAGAGTGCGAGGAGAGCGGAGACACAGTATAAAAGAGCGATGTGAGTGCGGCAGAGACACAGGATAAAAAAGCGTGAGGAGAGTGGTGGAGACACAGGATAAAAGAGCGCGAGGAGAGTGGCGGAGACACAGGATAAAAGAGCGCGAGAATAGTGGCGGACAAAAGGATAAAAGTGCGCGAGGTAAGCAGAGACAGGATAAAAGAGCGCGAGGAGAGTGGCAGAGACACAGGATAAAAGAGCGCAAGGAGAGCGGAGACACAGGATAAAAGAGCGTGAGGAGAGCAGCGGAGACACTGGATAAAAGAGTGCGAGGAGAGCGGCGGAGACACAGGATAAAAGAGCGCGAGGAGAGCAGAGACACAGGGTAAAAGAGTGCGAGGAGAGCCGCGGAGACACAGGATAAAAAAGCGTGATGAGAGTGGCGGAGACACAGGGTAAAAGAGCGTGAGAAGAGCGGCGGAGACAGAGGGTAACAGAGCGCGAGGAGAGCGGAGACACAGGATAAAAGTGCGCGGGGAGAGCAGGGACACAGGATAAAATAGCGCGAGGAGAGCAGAGACACAGGATAAAAGAGCGCGAGGAGAGCGGCGCAGACACAGGATAAAAGAGTGCGAGGAGAGCGGCGGAGACACAGGATAAAAGATCGCGCGGAGAGTGGAGACACAGGATAAAATAGCGCGAGGAGAGCGGAGATACAGGATAAAAGAGCGCGAGGAGAGCGGAGCAAAAACAGGATAACAGAGCGTGAGGAGCGCGGCGGAGACACAGGATAAAAGAGCCCGAGGAGAGTGGCGGAGACACAGGATAAAAGAGCGCGAGGAGAGCAGAGCAAACACAGGATAACAGAGCGTGAGGAGAGCGGCGGAGACACAGGATAAAAGAGCGCGAGAATAGTGGTGGACAAAAGGATAAAAGTGCGCGAGGAAAGCAGAGACAGGATAAAAGAGCGCGAGGAGAGCAGAGGCAGAGGATAAAAGAGCACGAGGAGACCAGAGACACAGGGTAAAAGAGCGCGAGGAGAGCGGCGGAGACACAGGATAAAAGATCGCGCGGAGAGTGGAGACACAGGATAAAATAGCGCGAGGAGAGCGGAAACACAGGATAAAAGAGCGCGAGGAGAGCGGAGCAAACACAGAATAACAGAGCGTGAGGAGAGCGGCGGAGACACAGGGTAAAAGAGCCCGAGGAGAGTGGCGGAGACACAGGATAAAAGAGCGCGAGGAGAGCAGAGCAAACACAGGATAACAGAGCGTGAGGAGAGCGGCGGAGACACAGGATAAAAGAGCGCGAGAATAGTGGTGGACAAAAGGATAAAAGTGCGCTAGGAAAGCTTAGACAGGATAAAAGAGCGCGAGGAGAGCAGAGGCAGAGGATAAAAGAGCACGAGGAGACCAGAGACACAGGGTAAAA
Organism: Carcharodon carcharias; assembly: GCF_017639515.1. Lineage (NCBI taxonomy): Eukaryota > Metazoa > Chordata > Chondrichthyes > Lamniformes > Lamnidae > Carcharodon > Carcharodon carcharias. The sequence goes on from NC_054481.1 coordinate 130,456,695, forward strand.
GAGCGCGAGGAGAGCCGCGGAGACACAGGATAAAAGAGCGCGAGGAGGGCGGAGACACAGGATAAAAGAGCACGAGGATAGCAGAGACACAGGGTAAAACAGCGCGAGGAGAGTAGCGGAGACACAGGATAAAAGAGCGCGAGGATAGCGTAGACACAGGATAAAAGAGCGCATGGAGAGCGGAGACACAGGATAAAAGAGCGCGAGGAGAGCGGGGGAGACACAGGATAAAAGAGCACAAGGAGAGCGGAAGAGATACAGGATAAAAGAGCGTGAGGAGAGTGGCGGAGACAAAGGATAAAAGAGCGTGAGGAGAGTGGAGACACGGGATAAAAGAGCGCGAGGAAAGCGGAGAGACAGGATAAAAGCTGGCGAGAGCGGCGGAGACACAGGATAAAACTATGCGAGGAGAGCGGACACAGAGGATAAAAGAGCGCGAGGAGAGCGGCGGAGACACAGGATAAAAGAGCGCGAGGAGAACAGAGACACAGGATAAAAGAGCTCGAGGAGAGCGGCGGAGGCACAGGGTAAAAGAGCGCGGGGACTGCAGCGACACAGGATAAATGAGCACGAGGAGAGCGGAGACACAGGATAAAAGAGCACGAGGAGAGCGGCGGAGGCACAGGGTAAAAGAGCGCGGGGAGAGCAGCGACACAGGATAAAAGAGCACGAGGAGAGCGGAGACACAGGATAAAAGAGCACGAGGAGAGCGGCTGAGACACTGGATAAAAGAGAATGAGGAGAGTGGAGCAGACAAAGGATAAAAGAGCGTGAGAATGGTGGCGGACAAAAGGATAAAAGAGTGCGAGGAAAGCAGAGACAGGATAAAAGAGCATGAGGAGAGTGGCGGAGACACAGGATAAAAGAGCGAGAGGAGAGCGGAGACACAGGATAAAAGAGCGCGAGTAGAGCAGCGGAGACACAGGATAAAAAAGCTTGCGGACAGTGGCGGAGACACAGGGTAAAAGAGTGTGAGGGGAGCAGAGACACAGGATAAAAGAGTGCGAGGAGAACGGAGACACAGGATAAAAGAGCGCGTGGAGAGCGAAGACACGGATAAAAGAGCGCGAGGAGAGCAGCGGAGACACAGGATAAAGGAGCGTGAGGGGAGCAGCGGAGATACAGGATAAAAGAGCCCAAGGAGAGTGGCGGAGACACAGGGTAAAAGAGCGCGAGGAGAGCGGCGGAGACACAGGATAAAAGAGCGCATGGAGAGCGGACACAGAGGATAAAAGTGCATGAGGAGAGCGGTGGAGACACAGGATCAAAGAGCCCGAGGAGAGTGGCGGAGACACTGGATAAAAGAGCACGAGGAGAGCGGCTGAGACACTGGATAAAAGAGCACGAGGAGAGCGAAGCACACACAGGATAAAAGAGCGTGAGGATAGCGGCGGAGACACAGGGTAAAAGAGCGATAGGAGTGCGGCAGAGACACAGGATAAAAAAGCGTGAGGAGAGTGGTGGAGACACAGGATAAAAGAGCACGAGGAGAGTGGAGACACAGGATAAAAGAGTGCGAGGAGAGCGGAGACACAGTATAAAAGAGCGATATGAGTGCGGCAGAGACACAGGATAAAAAAGCGTGAGGAGAGTGGTGGAGACACAGGATAAAAGAGCGCGAGGAGAGTGGCGGAGACACAGGATAAAAGAGCGCGAGAATAGTGGCGGACAAAAGGATAAAAGTGCGCGAGGTAAGCAGAGACAGGATAAAAGAGCGCGAGGAGAGTGGCAGAGACACAGGATAAAAGAGCGCAAGGAGAGCGGAGACACAGGATAAAAGAGCGTGAGGAGAGCAGCGGAGACACTGGATAAAAGAGTGCGAGGAGAGCGGCGGAGACACAGGATATAAGAGCGCGAGGAGAGCAGAGACACAGGGTAAAAGAGTGCGAGGAGAGCCGCGGAGACACAGGATAAAAAAGCGTGATGAGAGTGGCGGAGACACAGGGTAAAAGAGCGTGAGAAGAGCGGCGGAGACAGAGGGTAACAGCGCGAGGAGAGCGGAGACACAGGATAAAAGTGCGCGGGGAGAGCAGAGACACAGGATAAAATAGCGCGAGGAGAGCAGAGACACAGGATAAAAGAGCGCGAGGAGAGCGGCGCAGACACAGGATAAAAGAGTGCGAGGAGAGCGGCGGAGACACAGGATAAAAGATCGCGTGGAGAGTGGAGACACAGGATAAAATAGCGCGAGGAGAGCGGAGATACAGGATAAAAGAGCGCGAGGAGAGCGGAGCAAACACAGGATAACAGAGCGTGAGGAGCGCGGCGGAGACACAGGATAAAAGAGCCCGAGGAGAGTGGCGGAGACACAGGATAAAAGAGCGCGAGGAGAGCAGAGCAAACACAGGATAACAGAGCGTGAGGAGAGCGGCGGAGACACAGGATAAAAGAGCGCGAGAATAGTGGTGGACAAAAGGATAAAAGTGCGCGAGGAAAGCAGAGACAGGATAAAAGAGCGCGAGGAGAGCAGACGCAGAGGATAAAAGAGCACGAGGAGACCAGAGACACAGGGTAAAAGAGCGCGAGGAGAGCGGCGGAGACACAGGATAAAAGATCGCGCGGAGAGTGGAGACACAGGATAAAATAGCGCGAGGAGAGCGGAGACACAGGATAAAAGAGCGCGAGGAGAGCGGAGCAAACACAGAATAACAGAGCGTGAGGAGAGCGGCGGAGACACAGGGTAAAAGAGCCCGAGGAGAGTGGCGGAGACACAGGATAAAAGCGCGAGGAGAGCAGAGTAAACACAGGATAACAGAGCGTGAGGAGAGCGGCGGAGACACAGGATAAAAGAGCGTGAGAATAGTGGTGGACAAAAGGATAAAAGTGCGCTAGGAAAGCAGAGACAGGATAAAAGAGCGCGAGGAGAGCAGAGGCAGAGGATAAAAGAGCGCGAGGAGAGCCGCGGAGACACAGGATAAAAGAGCGCGAGGAGGGCGGAGACACAGGATAAAAGAGCACGAGGATAGCAGAGACACAGGGTAAAACAGCGCGAGGAGAGTAGTGGAGACACAGGATAAAAGAGCGCGAGGATAGCGTAGACACAGGATAAAAGAGTGCGTGGAGAGCGGAGACACAGGATAAAAGAGCGCGACGAGAGCAGAGGCAGAGGATGAAAGAGCACGAGGAGACCAGAGACACAGGGTAAAAGAGCGCGAGGAGAGCCGCGGAGACACAGGATAAAAGAGCGCGAGGAGGGCAGAGACACAGGATAAAAGAGCACGAGGATAGCAGAGACACAGGGTAAAACAGCGCGAGGAGAGTAGCGGAGACACAGGATAAAAGAGCGCATGGAGAGCGGAGACACAGGATAAAAGAGCGCGAGGAGAGCGGCGGAGACACAGGATAAAAGAGCGTCAGGAGAGTGGCAGAGACACAGGGTAAAAGGGAGCGAGGAGAGCAGGGGGGACACAGGAAAAAAGAGCGCGAGGAGAGCGGTGGAGACTCAGGATAAAAGAGCGCGAGAAGAGTGGCGGACAAAAGGATAAAAGAGCGCGAGGAAATCAGAGACACAGGATGAAAGAGCGCGAGGAGAGTGGCGGAGGCACAGGATAAAAGAGCGCGGGGACTGCAGCGACACAGGATAAAAGAGCACGAGGAGAGCGGCGGTGGCACAGGGTAAAAAAGCGCGGGGACAGCAGCGACACAGGATAAAAGAGCACGAGGAGAGCGGAGACACAGGATAAAAGAGCGCGAGGAGAGCGGAGACACAGGATAAAAGAGCGTGAGGAGAGCGGTGGAGACTCAGGATAAAAGAGCGCGAGGATAGCGGAGACACAGGATAAAAGAGCGCGAGGAGAGCGGAGGAGACACAGGGTAAAAGAGCGTTAGGAGAGCGGCAGAGACACAGGGTAACAGAGCGCGAGGAGAGCGGAGACACAGGATAAAAGAGCGTGGGGAGAGCAAAGACACAGGTTAAAAGAGCGCGAGAAGAGCGGAGACACAGGATAAAAGAGCGCGAGGAGAGCGGCGCCGAAACAGGATAAAAGAGCGCGAGGAGAGCAGAGACACAGGATAAAAGAGTGCGAGGAGAACGGCGGAGACACAGGATAAAAGGGTGTGAGGAGAGCGGCGGAGACACAGGATAAAAGAGCGCGAGGAGAGTAGAGACACAGGATAAAAGAGTGCGAGGAGAACGGCGGAGACACAGGATAAAAGAGCGCATGGAGAGCGGAGAAACAGGACAAAACAGCGCGAAGAAAGCGGCGGAGACACAGGATAAAAGAGCGCGAGGAGAGTGGAGACACAGGATAAAAGAGCGCGAGGAGAGCGCCGGAGACACAGGATAAAAGAGCCCGAGGAGAGCAGAGACACAGGATAAAAGAGCACGAGGAGAGCGGTGGAGGCACAGGATAAAACTGCGCGAGGAGAGCGGGGACACAGGATAAAAGAGCGAGAGGAAAGCGGCAGGAGGCACAGGATAAAAGAGCGCAGGGAGAGCAGCGGAGACACAGGATAAAGAGCATGAGGAGGGCGGAGACACAGGATAAAAGACTACGAGGATAGCAGAGACACAAGGTAAAACAGCGCGAGGAGAGTAGCGGAGACACAGGATAAAAGAGCGCGAGGATAGCGTAGACACAGGATAAAAGAGCATGTGGAGAGCGGAGACACAGGATAAAAGTGCTCGAGGAGAGCGGCGGAGACACAGGATAAAAGAGCCCGAGGAGAATGGCGGAGACACTGGATAAAAGAGCACGAGAAGAGCGGCTGAGACTCAGGATAAAAGAGCGCGAGAAGAGTGGCGGACAAAAGGATAAAAGAGTGCGAGGAAAGCAGAGACACAGGATAAAAGAGCGTGAGGAGAGTGGCGGAGGCACAGGATAAAAGAGCGCGAGGAGAACAGAGACACAGGATAAAAGAGCTCGAGGAGAGTGGCGGAGGCACAGGGTAAAAGAGCGCGGGGACTGCAGCGACACAGGATAAAAGAGCACGAGGAGAGCGGAGACACAGGGTAAAAGAGCGCGAGGAGAGCAGAGACACAGGATGAAAGAGGGCGTGAGCGGCAGAGACACAGGATAAAACTGCGCAAGGAGAGCGGGGACACAGGATAAAAGAGCGCGAGGAAAACGGTGGAGACACAGGGTAAAAGTGTACGAGGAGAGCGGACACACAGGATAAAAGAGCGCGAGGAGTGCGGAGACACAGGATAAAAGAGCGCGAGGAGAGAGGAGACACAGGATAAAAGAGCACGAGGAGAGCGGAGACACAGGATAAAAGAGCACGAGGAGAGCGGCGGAGGCACAGGGTAAAAGAGCGCAGGGAGAGCAGCGACACAGGATAAAAGAGCACGAGGAGAGCGGAGACACAGGATAAAAGAGCGCGAGGAGAGCGGAGACACAGGATAAAAGAGCGCGAGGAGAGCGGAGACACAGGATAAAAGGGCGCGAGGAGAGCGGAGACACAGGATAAAAGAGCGCGAGGAGAGCGGCGGAGACACAGGATAAAAGAGCGCGAGGAGAGTGGCGGAGACACAGGGTAAAAGAACGTGAGGAGTGCGGAGACACAGGATAAAAGAGCGCGAGGAGAGCGGCAGAGACTCAGGATAAAAGAGCGCGAGGATAGCGGAGACACAGGATAAAAGAGCACGAGGAGAGCGACAGAGACACAGGATAAAAGAGCGTGAGGACAGCGGTGGAGACTCAGGATAAAAGAGCGCGAGGAGAGCGGCGGAGACACAGGATAAAAGAGCGCGAGGAGAGTGGCTGAGACACAGGGTAAAAGAACGTGAGGAGTGCGGAGACACAGGATAAAAGAGCGCGAGGAGAGCGGCAGAGACACAGGATAAAAGAGCGTGAGGAGAGCGGAGGAGACACAGGGTAAAAGAGCGTTAGGAGAGCAGCGGAGACACAGGGTAACAGAGCGTTAGGAGAGCGGTGACACAGGATAAAAGAGCGCGGGGAGAGCAAAGACACAGGTTAAAAGAGCGCGAGAAGAGCGGAGACACAGGATAAAAGAGCGCGAGGAGAGCGGCGCAGAAACAGGATAAAACAGCGCGAGGAGAGCGGCGGAGACACAGGATAAAAGAGTGCGAGGAGAGCGGCGGAGACACAGGATAAAAGAGCGCGAGGAGAGCAGAGACACAGGATAAAAGAGTGCGAGGAGAACGGCCGGGTCACAGGATAAAAGAGTGCATGGAGAGCGGAGAAACAGGACAAAACAGCGCGAGGAAAGCGGCGGGGACACAGGATAAAAGAGCGCGAGGAAAGCGGAGACACAGGATAAAAGAGCGAGGGGAGAGCGGAGACACAGGATAAAAGAGCGCGAGGAGAGCAGAGACACAGGATAAAAGAGCGCGAGGAGAGCGGAGACACAGGATAAAAGAGCGCGAGGAGAGCGGCGGAGACACAGGATAAAAGAGCGCGAGGAGAGTGGCGGAGACACAGGGTAAAAGAACGTGAGGAGTGCGGAGACACAGGATAAAAGAGCGCGAGGAGAGAGGCAGAGACTCAGGATAAAAGAGCGCGAGGATAGCGGAGACACAGGATAAAAGAGCACGAGGAGAGCGGCAGAGACACAGGATAAAAGAGCGTGAGGAGAGCGGTGGAGACTCAGGATAAAAGAGCGCGAGGAGAGCGGCGGAGACACAGGATAAAAGAGCGCGAGGAGAGTGGCGGAGACACAGGGTAAAAGAACGTGAGGAGTGCGGAGACACAGGATAAAAGAGCGCGAGGAGAGCGGCAGAGACACAGGATAAAAGAGCGTGAGGAGAGCGGTGGAGATTCAGGATAAAAGAGCGCGAGGATAGCGGAGACACAGGATAAAAGAGCACGAGGAGAGCGGCAGAGACACAGGATAAAAGAGCGTGAGGAGAGCGGTGTAGACTCAGGATAAAAGAGCGCGAGGATAGCGGAGACACAGGATAAAAGAGCGCGAGGAGAGCGGAGGAGACACAGGGTAAAAGAGCGTTAGGAGAGCAGCGGAGACACAGGGTAACAGAGCGCGAGGAGAGCGGAGACACAGGATAAAAGAGCGCGGGGAGAGCAAAGACACAGGTTAAAAGAGCGCGAGAAGAGCGGAGACACAGGATAAAAGAGCGCGAGGAGAGCGGCGGAGACACAGGATAAAAGAGTGCGAGGAGAGCGGCGGAGACACAGGATAAAAGAGCGCGAGGAGAGCAGAGACACAGGATAAAAGAGCGCATGGAGAGCGGAGAAACAGGACAAAACAGCGCGAGGAAAGCGGCGGGGACACAGGATAAAAGAGCGCGAGGAAAGCGGAGACACAGGATAAAAGAGCGCGAGGAGAGCGCCGGAGACACAGGATAAAAGAGCCCGAGGAGAGCAGAGACACAGGATAAAAGAGCACGAGGAGAGCGGTGGAGGCACAGGATAAAACTGCGCGAGGAGAGCAGGGACACAGGAGAAAAGAGCGAGAGGAAAGTGGCAGGAGGCACAGGATAAAAGAGCGCAGGGAGAGCAGCGGAGACACAGGATAAAAGAGCGCGAGAAGAGTGGCGGAGACACAGGATAAAAGAGTGCGAGGAGAGCGGCGGAGACACAGGATAAAAGAGCGCAGGGAGACGGAGACATATGATAAAAGAGCGTGAGGAGAGCGGTGGAGACTCAGGATAAAAGAGCGCGAGGAGAGCGGCGGAGACACAGGATAAAAGAGCGCGAGGAGAGTGGCTGAGACACAGGGTAAAAGAACGTGAGGAGTGCGGAGACACAGGATAAAAGAGCGCGAGGAGAGCGGCAGAGACACAGGATAAAAGAGCGTGAGGAGAGCGGTGTAGACTCAGGATAAAAGAGCGTGAGGAGAGCGGAGGAGACACAGGGTAAAAGAGCGTTAGGAGAGCAGCGGAGACACAGGGTAACAGAGCGTTAGGAGAGCGGTGACACAGGATAAAAGAGCGCGGGGAGAGCAAAGACACAGGTTAAAAGAGCGCGAGAAGAGCGGAGACACAGGATAAAAGAGCGCGAGGAGAGCGGCGCAGAAACAGGATAAAACAGCGCGAGGAGAGCGGCGGAGACACAGGATAAAAGAGTGCGAGGAGAGCGGCGGAGACACAGGATAAAAGAGCGCGAGGAGAGCAGAGACACAGGATAAAAGAGTGCGAGGAGAACGGCCGGGTCACAGGATAAAAGAGTGCATGGAGAGCGGAGAAACAGGACAAAACAGCGCGAGGAAAGCGGCGGGGACACAGGATAAAAGAGCGCGAGGAGAGCGGAGACACAGGATAAAAGAGCGCGAGGAGAGCGGCGGAGACACAGGATAAAAGAGCGCGAGGAGAGTGGCGGAGACACAGGGTAAAAGAACGTGAGGAGTGCGGAGACACAGGATAAAAGAGCGCGAGGAGAGAGGCAGAGACTCAGGATAAAAGAGCGCGAGGATAGCGGAGACACAGGATAAAAGAGCACGAGGAGAGCGGCAGAGACACAGGATAAAAGAGCGTGAGGAGAGCGGTGGAGACTCAGGATAAAAGAGCGCGAGGAGAGCGGCGGAGACACAGGATAAAAGAGCGCGAGGAGAGTGGCGGAGACACAGGGTAAAAGAACGTGAGGAGTGCGGAGACACAGGATAAAAGAGCGCGAGGAGAGCGGCAGAGACACAGGATAAAAGAGCGTGAGGAGAGCGGTGGAGATTCAGGATAAAAGAGCGCGAGGATAGCGGAGACACAGGATAAAAGAGCACGAGGAGAGCGGCAGAGACACAGGATAAAAGAGCGTGAGGAGAGCGGTGTAGACTCAGGATAAAAGAGCGTGAGGATAGCGGAGACACAGGATAAAAGAGCGCGAGGAGAGCGGAGGAGACACAGGGTAAAAGAGCGTTAGGAGAGCGGCGGAGACACAGGGTAACAGAGCGCGAGGAGAGCGGAGACACAGGATAAAAGAGTGCGGGGAGAGCAAAGACACAGGTTAAAAGAGCGCGAGAAGAGCGGAGACACAGGATAAAAGAGCGCGAGGAGAGCGGCGGAGACACAGGATAAAAGAGTGCGAGGAGAGCGGCGGAGACACAGGATAAAAGAGTGCGAGGAGAACGGCGGAGACACAGGATAAAAGAGCGCATGGAGAGCGGAGAAACAGGACAAAACAGCGCGAGGAAAGCGGCGGGGACACAGGATAAAAGAGCGCGAGGAAAGCGGAGACACAGGATAAAAGAGCGCGAGGAGAGCGCCGGAGACACAGGATAAAAGAGCCCGAGGAGAGCAGAGACACAGGATAAAAGAGCACGAGGAGAGCGGTGGAGGCACAGGATAAAACTGCGCGAGGAGAGCAGGGACACAGGAGAAAAGAGCGAGAGGAAAGTGGCAGGAGGCACAGGATAAAAGAGCGCAGGGAGAGCAGCGGAGACACAGGATAAAAGAGCGCGAGAAGAGTGGCGGAGACACAGGATAAAAGAGTGCGAGGAGAGCGGCGGAGACACAGGATAAAAGAGCGCAGGGAGACGGAGACATATGATAAAAGAGCGTGAGGAGAGCGGTGGAGACTCAGGATAAAAGAGCGCGAGGAGAGCGGCGGAGACACAGGATAAAAGAGCGCGAGGAGAGTGGCTGAGACACAGGGTAAAAGAACGTGAGGAGTGCGGAGACACAGGATAAAAGAGCGCGAGGAGAGCGGCAGAGACACAGGATAAAAGAGCGTGAGGAGAGCGGTGTAGACTCAGGATAAAAGAGCGTGAGGAGAGCGGAGGAGACACAGGGTAAAAGAGCGTTAGGAGAGCAGCGGAGACACAGGGTAACAGAGCGTTAGGAGAGCGGTGACACAGGATAAAAGAGCGCGGGGAGAGCAAAGACACAGGTTAAAAGAGCGCGAGAAGAGCGGAGACACAGGATAAAAGAGCGCGAGGAGAGCGGCGCAGAAACAGGATAAAACAGCGCGAGGAGAGCGGCGGAGACACAGGATAAAAGAGTGCGAGGAGAGCGGCGGAGACACAGGATAAAAGAGCGCGAGGAGAGCAGAGACACAGGATAAAAGAGTGCGAGGAGAACGGCCGGGTCACAGGATAAAAGAGTGCATGGAGAGCGGAGAAACAGGACAAAACAGCGCGAGGAAAGCGGCGGGGACACAGGATAAAAGAGCGCGAGGAAAGCGGAGACACAGGATAAAAGAGCGAGGGGAGAGCGGAGACACAGGATAAAAGAGCGCGAGGAGAGCAGAGACACAGGATAAAAGAGCGCGAGGAGAGCGGAGACACAGGATAAAAGAGCGCGAGGAGAGCGGCGGAGACACAGGATAAAAGAGCGCGAGGAGAGTGGCGGAGACACAGGGTAAAAGAACGTGAGGAGTGCGGAGACACAGGATAAAAGAGCGCGAGGAGAGAGGCAGAGACTCAGGATAAAAGAGCGCGAGGATAGCGGAGACACAGGATAAAAGAGCACGAGGAGAGCGGCAGAGACACAGGATAAAAGAGCGTGAGGAGAGCGGTGGAGACTCAGGATAAAAGAGCGCGAGGAGAGCGGCGGAGACACAGGATAAAAGAGCGCGAGGAGAGTGGCGGAGACACAGGGTAAAAGAACGTGAGGAGTGCGGAGACACAGGATAAAAGAGCGCGAGGAGAGCGGCAGAGACACAGGATAAAAGAGCGTGAGGAGAGCGGTGGAGATTCAGGATAAAAGAGCGCGAGGATAGCGGAGACACAGGATAAAAGAGCACGAGGAGAGCGGCAGAGACACAGGATAAAAGAGCGTGAGGAGAGCGGTGTAGACTCAGGATAAAAGAGCGCGAGGATAGCGGAGACACAGGATAAAAGAGCGCGAGGAGAGCGGAGGAGACACAGGGTAAAAGAGCGTTAGGAGAGCGGCGGAGACACAGGGTAACAGAGCGCGAGGAGAGCGGAGACACAGGATAAAAGAGCGCGGGGAGAGCAAAGACACAGGTTAAAAGAGCGCGAGAAGAGCGGAGACACAGGATAAAAGAGCGCGAGGAGAGCGGCGGAGACACAGGATAAAAGAGTGCGAGGAGAGCGGCGGAGACACAGGATAAAAGAGCGCGAGGAGAGCAGAGACACAGGATAAAAGAGTGCGAGGAGAACGGCGGAGACACAGGATAAAAGAGCGCATGGAGAGCGGAGAAACAGGACAAAACAGCGCGAGGAAAGCGGCGGGGACACAGGATAAAAGAGCGCGAGGAAAGCGGAGACACAGGATAAAAGAGCGCGAGGAGAGCGCCGGAGACACAGGATAAAAGAGCCCGAGGAGAGCAGAGACACAGGATAAAAGAGCACGAGGAGAGCGGTGGAGGCACAGGATAAAACTGCGCGAGGAGAGCAGGGACACAGGAGAAAAGAGCGAGAGGAAAGTGGCAGGAGGCACAGGATAAAAGAGCGCAGGGAGAGCAGCGGAGACACAGGATAAAAGAGCGCGAGAAGAGTGGCGGAGACACAGGATAAAAGAGTGCGAGGAGAGCGGCGGAGACACAGGATAAAAGAGCGCAGGGAGACGGAGACATATGATAAAAGAGCGTGAGGAGAGCGGCGGAGACACAGGATAAAAGAGCACGAGGAGAGCGGTTGAGACACTGGATAAAGGAGCACGAGGAGAGCGAAGCAGACACAGGATAAAAGAGCGTGAGGAGAGCGGCGGAGACAGGGTAAAAGAGTGCGAGGAGAGTGGAGACACAGGGTAAAAGAGTGCGAGGAGAGTGGAGACACAGGGTAAAAGAGCGCGAGGAGAGCGGCGGAGACACAGGATAAAAAAGCGTGAGGAGAGTGGCGGAGACACAGGATAAAAGAGCGCGAGGAGAGCAGAGCAAACACAGGATAACAGAGCGTGAGGAGAGCGGCGGAGACACAGGAAAAAAGAGCGCGAGAATAGTGGTGGAAAAAGGATAAAAGATCGCGAGGAAAGCAGAGACAGGATAAAAGAGCGTGAGGAGAGCAGAGGCAGAGGATAAAAGAGCGCGAGGAGACCAGAGACACAGGGTAAAAGAGCGCGAGGAGAGCAGCGGAGACACAAGATAAAAGAGCGCGAGGAGGGCGGAAACACAAAATAAAAGAGCACGAGGCTAGCAGAGACACAGGGTAAAAGAGCGCGAGGAGAACGGCGGAGACACAGGATAAAAGAGCGCGTGGAGAGCGGAGACACAGGATAAAAGAGCGTCAGGAGAGTGGCAGAGACACAGGGTAAAAGAGCACGGGAGAGCGGAGACATAGGATAAAAGACAGCGAGGAGAGCGGGGGGGACACAGGATAAAAGAGCACAAGGAGAGCGGCGGAGATACAGGATAAAAGAGCGCGAGAAGAGCGGCGGAGACACAGGATTAAAGACTGCGAGGAGAACGGTGGAGACACAGGATAAAAGAGCCCGAGGAGAATGGCGGAGACACTGGATAAAAGAGCACGAGGAGTGCAGCTGAGACACTGGATAAAAGAGCACGAGGAGAGCGAAGCAGACAAAGGATAAAAGAGCGTGAGGAGACCGGCGGAGACACAGGGTAAAAGTGTGCGAGGAGAGTGGAGACACAGGATAAAAGAGTGCAAGGAGAGTGGAGACACAGTATAAAAGAGCGCGAGGAGAGCGGCGGAGACACAGGATAAAAAAGCGCGAGGAGAGCAGAGCAAACACAGGATAACAGAGCGTGAGGAGAGCGGCGGAGACACAGGATAAAAGAGCGTGAGAATAGTGGTGGACAAAAGGATAAAAGTGCGCGAGGAAAGCAGAGACAGGATAAAAGAGCGCAAGAGAGCGGAGGCAGAGGATAAAAGAGCACGAGGAGACCAGAGACACAGGGTAAAAGAGCGCGAGGAGAGCCGCAGAGACACAGGATAAAGAGCGCGAGGAGGGCGGAGACACAGGATAAAAGAGTACGAGGATAGCAGAGACACAGGGTAAAACAGCGCGAGGAGAGTAGCAGAGACACAGGATAAAAGAGCGCGAGGATAGCGTAGACACAGGATAAAAGAGCACGTGGAGAGCGGAGACACAGGATAAAAGAGTGCGAGGAGAGCGGCGGAGACACAGGATAAAAGAGCCCGAGGAGAATGGCGGAGACACTGGATAAAAAAGCACGAGAAGAGCGGCTGAGACTCAGGATAAAAGAGCTCGAGAAGAGTGGCGGACAATAGGATAAAAGAGCGCAAGGAAAGCAGAGACACAGGATGAAAGAGCGCGAGGAGAGTGGCGGAGGCACAGGATAAAAGAGCGCGGGGAGAGCAGCGACACAGGATAAAAGAGCACGAGGAGAGCGGAGACACAGGATAAAAGAGCGCGAGGAGAGCAGAGACACAGGATGAAAGAGGGCGTGAGCGGCAGAGACACAGGATAAAACTGCGCAAGGAGAGCGGGGACACAGGATAAAAGAGCGCGAGGAAAGCGGCGGAGACACAGGATAAAAGAGCGCGAGGAGAGTGGCGGAGACACAGGGTAAAAGAACGTGAGGAGTGCGGAGACACAAACAAAAGAGCGCGAGGATAGCGGAGACACAGGATAAAAGAGCACGAGGATCGCGGAGACACAGGATAAAAGAGCGCGAGGAGAGCGGAGACACAGGATAGAAGAGCGCGAGGAGAGTGGCGGAGACACAGGGTAAAAGAGCGCGAGGAGAACGGCGCAGAAACAGGATAAAAGAGCGCGAGGAGAGCGGCGGAGACACAGGATAAAAGAGTGCGAGGAGAGCGGCGGAGACACAGGATAAAAGAGTGCGAGGAGAGCAGAGACACAGGATAAAAGAGTGCGAGGAGAACGGCGGAGACACAGGATAAAAGAGCGCATGGAGAGCGGAGAAACAGGACAAAACAGCGCGAGGAAAGCGGCGGGGACACAGGATAAAAGAGCGCGAGGAAAGCGGAGACACAGGATAAAAGAGCGAGGGGAGAGGGGAGACACAGGATAAAAGAGCGCGAGGAGAGCAGAGACACAGGATAAAAGAGCGCGAGGAGAGCGGAGACACAGGATAAAAGAGCGCGAGGAGAGCGCCGGAGACACAGGATAAAAGAGCCCGAGGAGAGCAGAGACACAGGATAAAAGAGCACGAGGAGAGCGGTGGAGGCACAGCATAAAACTGCGCGAGGAGAGCGGGGACACAGGATAAAAGAGCGAGAGGAAAGCGGCAGGAGGCACAGGATAAAAGAGCGCAGGGAGAGCAGCGGAGACACAGGATAAAAGAGCGCGAGAAGAGCGGCGGAGACACAGTATAAAAGAGCGCATGGAGAGCGGAGAAACAGGACAAAACAGCGCGAGGAAAGCGGCGGGGACACAGGATAAAAGAGCGCGAGGAAAGCGGAGACACAGGATAAAAGAGCGAGGGGAGAGGGGAGACACAGGATAAAAGAGCGCGAGGAGAGCAGAGACACAGGATAAAAGAGCGCGAGGAGAGCGGAGACACAGGATAAAAGAGCGCGAGGAGAGCGCCGGAGACACAGGATAAAAGAGCCCGAGGAGAGCAGAGACACAGGATAAAAGAGCACGAGGAGAGCGGTGGAGGCACAGCATAAAACTGCGCGAGGAGAGCGGGGACACAGGATAAAAGAGCGAGAGGAAAGCGGCAGGAGGCACAGGATAAAAGAGCGCAGGGAGAGCAGCGGAGACACAGGATAAAAGAGCGCGAGAAGAGCGGCGGAGACACAGTATAAAAGAGTGCGAGGAGAGCGGCGGAGACACAGGATAAAAGAGCGCAGGGAGAGCGGAGACATATGATAAAAGAGCGTGAGGAGAGCGGCGGAGACACAGGATAAAAGAGCACGAGGAGAGCAGATGAGACACTGGATAAAGGAGCACGAGGAGAGCGAAGCAGACACAGGATAAAAGAGCGTGAGGAGAGCGGCGGAGTCACAGGGTAAAAGAGTGCGAGGAGAGTGGAGACACAGGGTAAAAGAGTGCGAGGAGAGTGGAGACACAGGGTAAAAGAGCGTGAGGAGAGCGGCGGAGACACAGGATAAAAGAGCGCGAGGATAGCAGAGACACAGGGTAAAACAGCGCGAGGAGAGTAGCGGAGACACAGGATAAAAGAGCGCGAGGATAGCGTAGACACAGGATAAAAGAGCGCATGGAGAGCGGAGACACAGGATAAAAGAGCGTCAGGAGAGTGGCAGAGACACAGGGTAAAAGGGAGCGAGGAGAGCAGGGGTGACACAGGATAAAAGAGCGCGAGGAGAGCGGCAGAGACACAGGATAAAAGAGCGTGAGGAGAGCGGTGGAGATTCAGGATAAAAGAGCGCGAGGATAGCGGAGACACAGGATAAAAGAGCACGAGGAGAGCGGCAGAGACACAGGATAAAAGAGCGTGAGGAGAGCGGTGTAGACTCAGGATAAAAGAGCGCGAGGATAGCGGAGACACAGGATAAAAGAGCGCGAGGAGAGCGGAGGAGACACAGGGTAAAAGAGCGTTAGGAGAGCGGCGGAGACACAGGGTAACAGAGCGCGAGGAGAGCGGAGACACAGGATAAAAGAGCGCGAGAAGAGCGGAGACACAGGATAAAAGAGCGCGAGGAGAGCGGCGGAGACACAGGATAAAAGAGTGCGAGGAGAGCGGCGGAGACACAGGATAAAAGAGCGCGAGGAGAGCAGAGACACAGGATAAAAGAGTGCGAGGAGAACGGCGGAGACACAGGATAAAAGAGCGCATGGAGAGCGGAGAAACAGGACAAAACAGCGCGAGGAAAGCGGCGGGGACACAGGATAAAAGAGCGCGAGGAAAGCGGAGACACAGGATAAAAGAGCGCGAGGAGAGCGCCGGAGACACAGGATAAAAGAGCCCGAGGAGAGCAGAGACACAGGATAAAAGAGCACGAGGAGAGCGGTGGAGGCACAGGATAAAACTGCGCGAGGAGAGCAGGGACACAGGAGAAAAGAGCGAGAGGAAAGTGGCAGGAGGCACAGGATAAAAGAGCGCAGGGAGAGCAGCGGAGACACAGGATAAAAGAGCGCGAGAAGAGTGGCGGAGACACAGGATAAAAGAGTGCGAGGAGAGCGGCGGAGACACAGGATAAAAGAGCGCAGGGAGACGGAGACATATGATAAAAGAGCGTGAGGAGAGCGGCGGAGACACAGGATAAAAGAGCACGAGGAGAGCGGTTGAGACACTGGATAAAGGAGCACGAGGAGAGCGAAGCAGACACAGGATAAAAGAGCGTGAGGAGAGCGGCGGAGACAGGGTAAAAGAGTGCGAGGAGAGTGGAGACACAGGGTAAAAGAGTGCGAGGAGAGTGGAGACACAGGGTAAAAGAGCGCGAGGAGAGCGGCGGAGACACAGGATAAAAAAGCGTGAGGAGAGTGGCGGAGACACAGGATAAAAGAGCGCGAGGAGAGCAGAGCAAACACAGGATAACAGAGCGTGAGGAGAGCGGCGGAGACACAGGAAAAAAGAGCGCGAGAATAGTGGTGGAAAAAGGATAAAAGATCGCGAGGAAAGCAGAGACAGGATAAAAGAGCGTGAGGAGAGCAGAGGCAGAGGATAAAAGAGCGCGAGGAGACCAGAGACACAGGGTAAAAGAGCGCGAGGAGAGCAGCGGAGACACAAGATAAAAGAGCGCGAGGAGGGCGGAAACACAAAATAAAAGAGCACGAGGATAGCAGAGACACAGGGTAAAAGAGCGCGAGGAGAACGGCGGAGACACAGGATAAAAGAGCGCGTGGAGAGCGGAGACACAGGATAAAAGAGCGTCAGGAGAGTGGCAGAGACACAGGGTAAAAGAGCACGGGAGAGCGGAGACATAGGATAAAAGACAGCGAGGAGAGCGGGGGGGACACAGGATAAAAGAGCACAAGGAGAGCGGCGGAGATACAGGATAAAAGAGCGCGAGAAGAGCGGCGGAGACACAGGATTAAAGACTGCGAGGAGAACGGTGGAGACACAGGATAAAAGAGCCCGAGGAGAATGGCGGAGACACTGGATAAAAGAGCACGAGGAGTGCAGCTGAGACACTGGATAAAAGAGCACGAGGAGAGCGAAGCAGACAAAGGATAAAAGAGCGTGAGGAGACCGGCGGAGACACAGGGTAAAAGTGTGCGAGGAGAGTGGAGACACAGGATAAAAGAGTGCAAGGAGAGTGGAGACACAGTATAAAAGAGCGCGAGGAGAGCGGCGGAGACACAGGATAAAAAAGCGCGAGGAGAGCAGAGCAAACACAGGATAACAGAGCGTGAGGAGAGCGGCGGAGACACAGGATAAAAGAGCGCGAGAATAGTGGTGGACAAAAGGATAAAAGTGCGCGAGGAAAGCAGAGACAGGATAAAAGAGCGCAAGAGAGCGGAGGCAGAGGATAAAAGAGCACGAGGAGACCAGAGACACAGGGTAAAAGAGCGCGAGGAGAGCCGCAGAGACACAGGATAAAGAGCGCGAGGAGGGCGGAGACACAGGATAAAAGAGTACGAGGATAGCAGAGACACAGGGTAAAACAGCGCGAGGAGAGTAGCAGAGACACAGGATAAAAGAGCGCGAGGATAGCGTAGACACAGGATAAAAGAGCACGTGGAGAGCGGAGACACAGGATAAAAGAGTGCGAGGAGAGCGGCGGAGACACAGGATAAAAGAGCCCGAGGAGAATGGCGGAGACACTGGATAAAAAAGCACGAGAAGAGCGGCTGAGACTCAGGATAAAAGAGCTCGAGAAGAGTGGCGGACAATAGGATAAAAGAGCGCAAGGAAAGCAGAGACACAGGATGAAAGAGCGCGAGGAGAGTGGCGGAGGCACAGGATAAAAGAGCGCGGGGAGAGCAGCGACACAGGATAAAAGAGCACGAGGAGAGCGGAGACACAGGATAAAAGAGCGCGAGGAGAGCAGAGACACAGGATGAAAGAGGGCGTGAGCGGCAGAGACACAGGATAAAACTGCGCAAGGAGAGCGGGGACACAGGATAAAAGAGCACGAGGAAAGCGGCGGAGACACAGGATAAAAGAGCGCGAGGAGAGTGGCGGAGACACAGGGTAAAAGAACGTGAGGAGTGCGGAGACACAAACAAAAGAGCGCGAGGATAGCGGAGACACAGGATAAAAGAGCACGAGGATCGCGGAGACACAGGATAAAAGAGCGCGAGGAGAGCGGAGACACAGGATAGAAGAGCGCGAGGAGAGTGGCGGAGACACAGGGTAAAAGAGCGCGAGGAGAACGGCGCAGAAACAGGATAAAAGAGCGCGAGGAGAGCGGCGGAGACACAGGATAAAAGAGTGCGAGGAGAGCGGCGGAGACACAGGATAAAAGAGTGCGAGGAGAGCAGAGACACAGGATAAAAGAGTGCGAGGAGAACGGCGGAGACACAGGATAAAAGAGCGCATGGAGAGCGGAGAAACAGGACAAAACAGCGCGAGGAAAGCGGCGGGGACACAGGATAAAAGAGCGCGAGGAAAGCGGAGACACAGGATAAAAGAGCGAGGGGAGAGGGGAGACACAGGATAAAAGAGCGCGAGGAGAGCAGAGACACAGGATAAAAGAGCGCGAGGAGAGCGGAGACACAGGATAAAAGAGCGCGAGGAGAGCGCCGGAGACACAGGATAAAAGAGCCCGAGGAGAGCAGAGACACAGGATAAAAGAGCACGAGGAGAGCGGTGGAGGCACAGCATAAAACTGCGCGAGGAGAGCGGGGACACAGGATAAAAGAGCGAGAGGAAAGCGGCAGGAGGCACAGGATAAAAGAGCGCAGGGAGAGCAGCGGAGACACAGGATAAAAGAGCGCGAGAAGAGCGGCGGAGACACAGTATAAAAGAGCGCATGGAGAGCGGAGAAACAGGACAAAACAGCGCGAGGAAAGCGACGGGGACACAGGATAAAAGAGCGCGAGGAAAGCGGAGACACAGGATAAAAGAGCGAGGGGAGAGGGGAGACACAGGATAAAAGAGCGCGAGGAGAGCAGAGACACAGGATAAAAGAGCGCGAGGAGAGCGCCGGAGACACAGGATAAAAGAGCCCGAGGAGAGCAGAGACACAGGATAAAAGAGCACGAGGAGAGCGGTGGAGGCACAGGATAAAACTGCGCGAGGAGAGCAGGGACACAGGAGAAAAGAGCGAGAGGAAAGTGGCAGGAGGCACAGGATAAAAGAGCGCAGGGAGAGCAGCGGAGACACAGGATAAAAGAGCGCGAGAAGAGTGGCGGAGACACAGGATAAAAGAGTGCGAGGAGAGCGGCGGAGACACAGGATAAAAGAGCGCAGGGAGACGGAGACATATGATAAAAGAGCGTGAGGAGAGCGGTGGAGACTCAGGATAAAAGAGCGCGAGGAGAGCGGCGGAGACACAGGATAAAAGAGCGCGAGGAGAGTGGCTGAGACACAGGGTAAAAGAACGTGAGGAGTGCGGAGACACAGGATAAAAGAGCGCGAGGAGAGCGGCAGAGACACAGGATAAAAGAGCGTGAGGAGAGCGGTGTAGACTCAGGATAAAAGAGCGTGAGGAGAGCGGAGGAGACACAGGGTAAAAGAGCGTTAGGAGAGCAGCGGAGACACAGGGTAACAGAGCGTTAGGAGAGCGGTGACACAGGATAAAAGAGCGCGGGGAGAGCAAAGACACAGGTTAAAAGAGCGCGAGAAGAGCGGAGACACAGGATAAAAGAGCGCGAGGAGAGCGGCGCAGAAACAGGATAAAACAGCGCGAGGAGAGCGGCGGAGACACAGGATAAAAGAGTGCGAGGAGAGCGGCGGAGACACAGGATAAAAGAGCGCGAGGAGAGCAGAGACACAGGATAAAAGAGTGCGAGGAGAACGGCCGGGTCACAGGATAAAAGAGTGCATGGAGAGCGGAGAAACAGGACAAAACAGCGCGAGGAAAGCGGCGGGGACACAGGATAAAAGAGCGCGAGGAAAGCGGAGACACAGGATAAAAGAGCGAGGGGAGAGCGGAGACACAGGATAAAAGAGCGCGAGGAGAGCAGAGACACAGGATAAAAGAGCGCGAGGAGAGCGGAGACACAGGATAAAAGAGCGCGAGGAGAGCGGCGGAGACACAGGATAAAAGAGCGCGAGGAGAGTGGCGGAGACACAGGGTAAAAGAACGTGAGGAGTGCGGAGACACAGGATAAAAGAGCGCGAGGAGAGAGGCAGAGACTCAGGATAAAAGAGCGCGAGGATAGCGGAGACACAGGATAAAAGAGCACGAGGAGAGCGGCAGAGACACAGGATAAAAGAGCGTGAGGAGAGCGGTGGAGACTCAGGATAAAAGAGCGCGAGGAGAGCGGCGGAGACACAGGATAAAAGAGCGCGAGGAGAGTGGCGGAGACACAGGGTAAAAGAACGTGAGGAGTGCGGAGACACAGGATAAAAGAGCGCGAGGAGAGCGGCAGAGACACAGGATAAAAGAGCGTGAGGAGAGCGGTGGAGATTCAGGATAAAAGAGCGCGAGGATAGCGGAGACACAGGATAAAAGAGCACGAGGAGAGCGGCAGAGACACAGGATAAAAGAGCGTGAGGAGAGCGGTGTAGACTCAGGATAAAAGAGCGCGAGGATAGCGGAGACACAGGATAAAAGAGCGCGAGGAGAGCGGAGGAGACACAGGGTAAAAGAGCGTTAGGAGAGCGGCGGAGACACAGGGTAACAGAGCGCGAGGAGAGCGGAGACACAGGATAAAAGAGCGCGGGGAGAGCAAAGACACAGGTTAAAAGAGCGCGAGAAGAGCGGAGACACAGGATAAAAGAGCGCGAGGAGAGCGGCGGAGACACAGGATAAAAGAGTGCGAGGAGAGCGGCGGAGACACAGGATAAAAGAGCGCGAGGAGAGCAGAGACACAGGATAAAAGAGTGCGAGGAGAACGGCGGAGACACAGGATAAAAGAGCGCATGGAGAGCGGAGAAACAGGACAAAACAGCGCGAGGAAAGCGGCGGGGACACAGGATAAAAGAGCGCGAGGAAAGCGGAGACACAGGATAAAAGAGCGCGAGGAGAGCGCCGGAGACACAGGATAAAAGAGCCCGAGGAGAGCAGAGACACAGGATAAAAGAGCACGAGGAGAGCGGTGGAGGCACAGGATAAAACTGCGCGAGGAGAGCAGGGACACAGGAGAAAAGAGCGAGAGGAAAGTGGCAGGAGGCACAGGATAAAAGAGCGCAGGGAGAGCAGCGGAGACACAGGATAAAAGAGCGCGAGAAGAGTGGCGGAGACACAGGATAAAAGAGTGCGAGGAGAGCGGCGGAGACACAGGATAAAAGAGCGCAGGGAGACGGAGACATATGATAAAAGAGCGTGAGGAGAGCGGCGGAGACACAGGATAAAAGAGCACGAGGAGAGCGGTTGAGACACTGGATAAAGGAGCACGAGGAGAGCGAAGCAGACACAGGATAAAAGAGCGTGAGGAGAGCGGCGGAGACAGGGTAAAAGAGTGCGAGGAGAGTGGAGACACAGGGTAAAAGAGTGCGAGGAGAGTGGAGACACAGGGTAAAAGAGCGCGAGGAGAGCGGCGGAGACACAGGATAAAAAAGCGTGAGGAGAGTGGCGGAGACACAGGATAAAAGAGCGCGAGGAGAGCAGAGCAAACACAGGATAACAGAGCGTGAGGAGAGCGGCGGAGACACAGGAAAAAAGAGCGCGAGAATAGTGGTGGAAAAAGGATAAAAGATCGCGAGGAAAGCAGAGACAGGATAAAAGAGCGTGAGGAGAGCAGAGGCAGAGGATAAAAGAGCGCGAGGAGACCAGAGACACAGGGTAAAAGAGCGCGAGGAGAGCAGCGGAGACACAAGATAAAAGAGCGCGAGGAGGGCGGAAACACAAAATAAAAGAGCACGAGGCTAGCAGAGACACAGGGTAAAAGAGCGCGAGGAGAACGGCGGAGACACAGGATAAAAGAGCGCGTGGAGAGCGGAGACACAGGATAAAAGAGCGTCAGGAGAGTGGCAGAGACACAGGGTAAAAGAGCACGGGAGAGCGGAGACATAGGATAAAAGACAGCGAGGAGAGCGGGGGGGACACAGGATAAAAGAGCACAAGGAGAGCGGCGGAGATACAGGATAAAAGAGCGCGAGAAGAGCGGCGGAGACACAGGATTAAAGACTGCGAGGAGAACGGTGGAGACACAGGATAAAAGAGCCCGAGGAGAATGGCGGAGACACTGGATAAAAGAGCACGAGGAGTGCAGCTGAGACACTGGATAAAAGAGCACGAGGAGAGCGAAGCAGACAAAGGATAAAAGAGCGTGAGGAGACCGGCGGAGACACAGGGTAAAAGTGTGCGAGGAGAGTGGAGACACAGGATAAAAGAGTGCAAGGAGAGTGGAGACACAGTATAAAAGAGCGCGAGGAGAGCGGCGGAGACACAGGATAAAAAAGCGCGAGGAGAGCAGAGCAAACACAGGATAACAGAGCGTGAGGAGAGCGGCGGAGACACAGGATAAAAGAGCGTGAGAATAGTGGTGGACAAAAGGATAAAAGTGCGCGAGGAAAGCAGAGACAGGATAAAAGAGCGCAAGAGAGCGGAGGCAGAGGATAAAAGAGCACGAGGAGACCAGAGACACAGGGTAAAAGAGCGCGAGGAGAGCCGCAGAGACACAGGATAAAGAGCGCGAGGAGGGCGGAGACACAGGATAAAAGAGTACGAGGATAGCAGAGACACAGGGTAAAACAGCGCGAGGAGAGTAGCAGAGACACAGGATAAAAGAGCGCGAGGATAGCGTAGACACAGGATAAAAGAGCACGTGGAGAGCGGAGACACAGGATAAAAGAGTGCGAGGAGAGCGGCGGAGACACAGGATAAAAGAGCCCGAGGAGAATGGCGGAGACACTGGATAAAAAAGCACGAGAAGAGCGGCTGAGACTCAGGATAAAAGAGCTCGAGAAGAGTGGCGGACAATAGGATAAAAGAGCGCAAGGAAAGCAGAGACACAGGATGAAAGAGCGCGAGGAGAGTGGCGGAGGCACAGGATAAAAGAGCGCGGGGAGAGCAGCGACACAGGATAAAAGAGCACGAGGAGAGCGGAGACACAGGATAAAAGAGCGCGAGGAGAGCAGAGACACAGGATGAAAGAGGGCGTGAGCGGCAGAGACACAGGATAAAACTGCGCAAGGAGAGCGGGGACACAGGATAAAAGAGCGCGAGGAAAGCGGCGGAGACACAGGATAAAAGAGCGCGAGGAGAGTGGCGGAGACACAGGGTAAAAGAACGTGAGGAGTGCGGAGACACAAACAAAAGAGCGCGAGGATAGCGGAGACACAGGATAAAAGAGCACGAGGATCGCGGAGACACAGGATAAAAGAGCGCGAGGAGAGCGGAGACACAGGATAGAAGAGCGCGAGGAGAGTGGCGGAGACACAGGGTAAAAGAGCGCGAGGAGAACGGCGCAGAAACAGGATAAAAGAGCGCGAGGAGAGCGGCGGAGACACAGGATAAAAGAGTGCGAGGAGAGCGGCGGAGACACAGGATAAAAGAGTGCGAGGAGAGCAGAGACACAGGATAAAAGAGTGCGAGGAGAACGGCGGAGACACAGGATAAAAGAGCGCATGGAGAGCGGAGAAACAGGACAAAACAGCGCGAGGAAAGCGGCGGGGACACAGGATAAAAGAGCGCGAGGAAAGCGGAGACACAGGATAAAAGAGCGAGGGGAGAGGGGAGACACAGGATAAAAGAGCGCGAGGAGAGCAGAGACACAGGATAAAAGAGCGCGAGGAGAGCGGAGACACAGGATAAAAGAGCGCGAGGAGAGCGCCGGAGACACAGGATAAAAGAGCCCGAGGAGAGCAGAGACACAGGATAAAAGAGCACGAGGAGAGCGGTGGAGGCACAGCATAAAACTGCGCGAGGAGAGCGGGGACACAGGATAAAAGAGCGAGAGGAAAGCGGCAGGAGGCACAGGATAAAAGAGCGCAGGGAGAGCAGCGGAGACACAGGATAAAAGAGCGCGAGAAGAGCGGCGGAGACACAGTATAAAAGAGCGCATGGAGAGCGGAGAAACAGGACAAAACAGCGCGAGGAAAGCGGCGGGGACACAGGATAAAAGAGCGCGAGGAAAGCGGAGACACAGGATAAAAGAGCGAGGGGAGAGGGGAGACACAGGATAAAAGAGCGCGAGGAGAGCAGAGACACAGGATAAAAGAGCGCGAGGAGAGCGGAGACACAGGATAAAAGAGCGCGAGGAGAGCGCCGGAGACACAGGATAAAAGAGCCCGAGGAGAGCAGAGACACAGGATAAAAGAGCACGAGGAGAGCGGTGGAGGCACAGCATAAAACTGCGCGAGGAGAGCGGGGACACAGGATAAAAGAGCGAGAGGAAAGCGGCAGGAGGCACAGGATAAAAGAGCGCAGGGAGAGCAGCGGAGACACAGGATAAAAGAGCGCGAGAAGAGCGGCGGAGACACAGTATAAAAGAGTGCGAGGAGAGCGGCGGAGACACAGGATAAAAGAGCGCAGGGAGAGCGGAGACATATGATAAAAGAGCGTGAGGAGAGCGGCGGAGACACAGGATAAAAGAGCACGAGGAGAGCGGATGAGACACTGGATAAAGGAGCACGAGGAGAGCGAAGCAGACACAGGATAAAAGAGCGTGAGGAGAGCGGCGGAGTCACAGGGTAAAAGAGTGCGAGGAGAGTGGAGACACAGGGTAAAAGAGTGCGAGGAGAGTGGAGACACAGGGTAAAAGAGCGTGAGGAGAGCGGCGGAGACACAGGATAAAAGAGCGCGAGGATAGCAGAGACACAGGGTAAAACAGCGCGAGGAGAGTAGCGGAGACACAGGATAAAAGAGCGCGAGGATAGCGTAGACACAGGATAAAAGAGCGCATGGAGAGCGGAGACACAGGATAAAAGAGCGTCAGGAGAGTGGCAGAGACACAGGGTAAAAGGGAGCGAGGAGAGCAGGGGGGACACAGGATAAAAGAGCGCGAGGAGAGCGGCAGAGACACAGGATAAAAGAGCGTGAGGAGAGCGGTGGAGATTCAGGATAAAAGAGCGCGAGGATAGCGGAGACACAGGATAAAAGAGCACGAGGAGAGCGGCAGAGACACAGGATAAAAGAGCGTGAGGAGAGCGGTGTAGACTCAGGATAAAAGAGCGCGAGGATAGCGGAGACACAGGATAAAAGAGCGCGAGGAGAGCGGAGGAGACACAGGGTAAAAGAGCGTTAGGAGAGCGGCGGAGACACAGGGTAACAGAGCGCGAGGAGAGCGGAGACACAGGATAAAAGAGCGCGAGAAGAGCGGAGACACAGGATAAAAGCGCGAGGAGAGCGGCGGAGACACAGGATAAAAGAGTGCGAGGAGAGCGGCGGAGACACAGGATAAAAGAGCGCGAGGAGAGCAGAGACACAGGATAAAAGAGTGCGAGGAGAACGGCGGAGACACAGGATAAAAGAGCGCATGGAGAGCGGAGAAACAGGACAAAACAGCGCGAGGAAAGCGGCGGGGACACAGGATAAAAGAGCGCGAGGAAAGCGGAGACACAGGATAAAAGAGCGCGAGGAGAGCGCCGGAGACACAGGATAAAAGAGCCCGAGGAGAGCAGAGACACAGGATAAAAGAGCACGAGGAGAGCGGTGGAGGCACAGGATAAAACTGCGCGAGGAGAGCAGGGACACAGGAGAAAAGAGCGAGAGGAAAGTGGCAGGAGGCACAGGATAAAAGAGCGCAGGGAGAGCAGCGGAGACACAGGATAAAAGAGCGCGAGAAGAGTGGCGGAGACACAGGATAAAAGAGTGCGAGGAGAGCGGCGGAGACACAGGATAAAAGAGCGCAGGGAGACGGAGACATATGATAAAAGAGCGTGAGGAGAGCGGCGGAGACACAGGATAAAAGAGCACGAGGAGAGCGGTTGAGACACTGGATAAAGGAGCACGAGGAGAGCGAAGCAGACACAGGATAAAAGAGCGTGAGGAGAGCGGCGGAGACAGGGTAAAAGAGTGCGAGGAGAGTGGAGACACAGGGTAAAAGAGTGCGAGGAGAGTGGAGACACAGGGTAAAAGAGCGCGAGGAGAGCGGCGGAGACACAGGATAAAAAAGCGTGAGGAGAGTGGCGGAGACACAGGATAAAAGAGCGCGAGGAGAGCAGAGCAAACACAGGATAACAGAGCGTGAGGAGAGCGGCGGAGACACAGGAAAAAAGAGCGCGAGAATAGTGGTGGAAAAAGGATAAAAGATCGCGAGGAAAGCAGAGACAGGATAAAAGAGCGTGAGGAGAGCAGAGGCAGAGGATAAAAGAGCGCGAGGAGACCAGAGACACAGGGTAAAAGAGCGCGAGGAGAGCAGCGGAGACACAAGATAAAAGAGCGCGAGGAGGGCGGAAACACAAAATAAAAGAGCACGAGGATAGCAGAGACACAGGGTAAAAGAGCGCGAGGAGAACGGCGGAGACACAGGATAAAAGAGCGCGTGGAGAGCGGAGACACAGGATAAAAGAGCGTCAGGAGAGTGGCAGAGACACAGGGTAAAAGAGCACGGGAGAGCGGAGACATAGGATAAAAGACAGCGAGGAGAGCGGGGGGGACACAGGATAAAAGAGCACAAGGAGAGCGGCGGAGATACAGGATAAAAGAGCGCGAGAAGAGCGGCGGAGACACAGGATTAAAGACTGCGAGGAGAACGGTGGAGACACAGGATAAAAGAGCCCGAGGAGAATGGCGGAGACACTGGATAAAAGAGCACGAGGAGTGCAGCTGAGACACTGGATAAAAGAGCACGAGGAGAGCGAAGCAGACAAAGGATAAAAGAGCGTGAGGAGACCGGCGGAGACACAGGGTAAAAGTGTGCGAGGAGAGTGGAGACACAGGATAAAAGAGTGCAAGGAGAGTGGAGACACAGTATAAAAGAGCGCGAGGAGAGCGGCGGAGACACAGGATAAAAAAGCGCGAGGAGAGCAGAGCAAACACAGGATAACAGAGCGTGAGGAGAGCGGCGGAGACACAGGATAAAAGAGCGCGAGAATAGTGGTGGACAAAAGGATAAAAGTGCGCGAGGAAAGCAGAGACAGGATAAAAGAGCGCAAGAGAGCGGAGGCAGAGGATAAAAGAGCACGAGGAGACCAGAGACACAGGGTAAAAGAGCGCGAGGAGAGCCGCAGAGACACAGGATAAAGAGCGCGAGGAGGGCGGAGACACAGGATAAAAGAGTACGAGGATAGCAGAGACACAGGGTAAAACAGCGCGAGGAGAGTAGCAGAGACACAGGATAAAAGAGCGCGAGGATAGCGTAGACACAGGATAAAAGAGCACGTGGAGAGCGGAGACACAGGATAAAAGAGTGCGAGGAGAGCGGCGGAGACACAGGATAAAAGAGCCCGAGGAGAATGGCGGAGACACTGGATAAAAAAGCACGAGAAGAGCGGCTGAGACTCAGGATAAAAGAGCTCGAGAAGAGTGGCGGACAATAGGATAAAAGAGCGCAAGGAAAGCAGAGACACAGGATGAAAGAGCGCGAGGAGAGTGGCGGAGGCACAGGATAAAAGAGCGCGGGGAGAGCAGCGACACAGGATAAAAGAGCACGAGGAGAGCGGAGACACAGGATAAAAGAGCGCGAGGAGAGCAGAGACACAGGATGAAAGAGGGCGTGAGCGGCAGAGACACAGGATAAAACTGCGCAAGGAGAGCGGGGACACAGGATAAAAGAGCACGAGGAAAGCGGCGGAGACACAGGATAAAAGAGCGCGAGGAGAGTGGCGGAGACACAGGGTAAAAGAACGTGAGGAGTGCGGAGACACAAACAAAAGAGCGCGAGGATAGCGGAGACACAGGATAAAAGAGCACGAGGATCGCGGAGACACAGGATAAAAGAGCGCGAGGAGAGCGGAGACACAGGATAGAAGAGCGCGAGGAGAGTGGCGGAGACACAGGGTAAAAGAGCGCGAGGAGAACGGCGCAGAAACAGGATAAAAGAGCGCGAGGAGAGCGGCGGAGACACAGGATAAAAGAGTGCGAGGAGAGCGGCGGAGACACAGGATAAAAGAGTGCGAGGAGAGCAGAGACACAGGATAAAAGAGTGCGAGGAGAACGGCGGAGACACAGGATAAAAGAGCGCATGGAGAGCGGAGAAACAGGACAAAACAGCGCGAGGAAAGCGGCGGGGACACAGGATAAAAGAGCGCGAGGAAAGCGGAGACACAGGATAAAAGAGCGAGGGGAGAGGGGAGACACAGGATAAAAGAGCGCGAGGAGAGCAGAGACACAGGATAAAAGAGCGCGAGGAGAGCGGAGACACAGGATAAAAGAGCGCGAGGAGAGCGCCGGAGACACAGGATAAAAGAGCCCGAGGAGAGCAGAGACACAGGATAAAAGAGCACGAGGAGAGCGGTGGAGGCACAGCATAAAACTGCGCGAGGAGAGCGGGGACACAGGATAAAAGAGCGAGAGGAAAGCGGCAGGAGGCACAGGATAAAAGAGCGCAGGGAGAGCAGCGGAGACACAGGATAAAAGAGCGCGAGAAGAGCGGCGGAGACACAGTATAAAAGAGCGCATGGAGAGCGGAGAAACAGGACAAAACAGCGCGAGGAAAGCGACGGGGACACAGGATAAAAGAGCGCGAGGAAAGCGGAGACACAGGATAAAAGAGCGAGGGGAGAGGGGAGACACAGGATAAAAGAGCGCGAGGAGAGCAGAGACACAGGATAAAAGAGCGCGAGGAGAGCGGAGACACAGGATAAAAGAGCGCGAGGAGAGCGCCGGAGACACAGGATAAAAGAGCCCGAGGAGAGCAGAGACACAGGATAAAAGAGCACGAGGAGAGCGGTGGAGGCACAGCATAAAACTGCGCGAGGAGAGCGGGGACACAGGATAAAAGAGCGAGAGGAAAGCGGCAGGAGGCACAGGATAAAAGAGCGCAGGGAGAGCAGCGGAGACACAGGATAAAAGAGCGCGAGAAGAGCGGCGGAGACACAGTATAAAAGAGTGCGAGGAGAGCGGCGGAGACACAGGATAAAAGAGCGCAGGGAGAGCGGAGACATATGATAAAAGAGCGTGAGGAGAGCGGCGGAGACACAGGATAAAAGAGCACGAGGAGAGCGGATGAGACACTGGATAAAGGAGCACGAGGAGAGCGAAGCAGACACAGGATAAAAGAGCGTGAGGAGAGCGGCGGAGTCACAGGGTAAAAGAGTGCGAGGAGAGTGGAGACACAGGGTAAAAGAGTGCGAGGAGAGTGGAGACACAGGGTAAAAGAGCGTGAGGAGAGCGGCGGAGACACAGGATAAAAGAGCGCGAGGATAGCAGAGACACAGGGTAAAACAGCGCGAGGAGAGTAGCGGAGACACAGGATAAAAGAGCGCGAGGATAGCGTAGACACAGGATAAAAGAGCGCATGGAGAGCGGAGACACAGGATAAAAGAGCGTCAGGAGAGTGGCAGAGACACAGGGTAAAAGGGAGCGAGGAGAGCAGGGGGGACACAGGATAAAAGAGCGCGAGGAGAGCGGCAGAGACACAGGATAAAAGAGCGTGAGGAGAGCGGTGGAGATTCAGGATAAAAGAGCGCGAGGATAGCGGAGACACAGGATAAAAGAGCACGAGGAGAGCGGCAGAGACACAGGATAAAAGAGCGTGAGGAGAGCGGTGTAGACTCAGGATAAAAGAGCGCGAGGATAGCGGAGACACAGGATAAAAGAGCGCGAGGAGAGCGGAGGAGACACAGGGTAAAAGAGCGTTAGGAGAGCGGCGGAGACACAGGGTAACAGAGCGCGAGGAGAGCGGAGACACAGGATAAAAGAGCGCGAGAAGAGCGGAGACACAGGATAAAAGAGCGCGAGGAGAGCGGCGGAGACACAGGATAAAAGAGTGCGAGGAGAGCGGCGGAGACACAGGATAAAAGAGCGCGAGGAGAGCAGAGACACAGGATAAAAGAGTGCGAGGAGAACGGCGGAGACACAGGATAAAAGAGCGCATGGAGAGCGGAGAAACAGGACAAAACAGCGCGAGGAAAGCGGCGGGGACACAGGATAAAAGAGCGCGAGGAAAGCGGAGACACAGGATAAAAGAGCGCGAGGAGAGCGCCGGAGACACAGGATAAAAGAGCCCGAGGAGAGCAGAGACACAGGATAAAAGAGCACGAGGAGAGCGGTGGAGGCACAGGATAAAACTGCGCGAGGAGAGCAGGGACACAGGAGAAAAGAGCGAGAGGAAAGTGGCAGGAGGCACAGGATAAAAGAGCGCAGGGAGAGCAGCGGAGACACAGGATAAAAGAGCGCGAGAAGAGTGGCGGAGACACAGGATAAAAGAGTGCGAGGAGAGCGGCGGAGACACAGGATAAAAGAGCGCAGGGAGACGGAGACATATGATAAAAGAGCGTGAGGAGAGCGGCGGAGACACAGGATAAAAGAGCACGAGGAGAGCGGTTGAGACACTGGATAAAGGAGCACGAGGAGAGCGAAGCAGACACAGGATAAAAGAGCGTGAGGAGAGCGGCGGAGACAGGGTAAAAGAGTGCGAGGAGAGTGGAGACACAGGGTAAAAGAGTGCGAGGAGAGTGGAGACACAGGGTAAAAGAGCGCGAGGAGAGCGGCGGAGACACAGGATAAAAAAGCGTGAGGAGAGTGGCGGAGACACAGGATAAAAGAGCGCGAGGAGAGCAGAGCAAACACAGGATAACAGAGCGTGAGGAGAGCGGCGGAGACACAGGAAAAAAGAGCGCGAGAATAGTGGTGGAAAAAGGATAAAAGATCGCGAGGAAAGCAGAGACAGGATAAAAGAGCGTGAGGAGAGCAGAGGCAGAGGATAAAAGAGCGCGAGGAGACCAGAGACACAGGGTAAAAGAGCGCGAGGAGAGCAGCGGAGACACAAGATAAAAGAGCGCGAGGAGGGCGGAAACACAAAATAAAAGAGCACGAGGATAGCAGAGACACAGGGTAAAAGAGCGCGAGGAGAACGGCGGAGACACAGGATAAAAGAGCGCGTGGAGAGCGGAGACACAGGATAAAAGAGCGTCAGGAGAGTGGCAGAGACACAGGGTAAAAGAGCACGGGAGAGCGGAGACATAGGATAAAAGACAGCGAGGAGAGCGGGGGGGACACAGGATAAAAGAGCACAAGGAGAGCGGCGGAGATACAGGATAAAAGAGCGCGAGAAGAGCGGCGGAGACACAGGATTAAAGACTGCGAGGAGAACGGTGGAGACACAGGATAAAAGAGCCCGAGGAGAATGGCGGAGACACTGGATAAAAGAGCACGAGGAGTGCAGCTGAGACACTGGATAAAAGAGCACGAGGAGAGCGAAGCAGACAAAGGATAAAAGAGCGTGAGGAGACCGGCGGAGACACAGGGTAAAAGTGTGCGAGGAGAGTGGAGACACAGGATAAAAGAGTGCAAGGAGAGTGGAGACACAGTATAAAAGAGCGCGAGGAGAGCGGCGGAGACACAGGATAAAAAAGCGCGAGGAGAGCAGAGCAAACACAGGATAACAGAGCGTGAGGAGAGCGGCGGAGACACAGGATAAAAGAGCGCGAGAATAGTGGTGGACAAAAGGATAAAAGTGCGCGAGGAAAGCAGAGACAGGATAAAAGAGCGCAAGAGAGCGGAGGCAGAGGATAAAAGAGCACGAGGAGACCAGAGACACAGGGTAAAAGAGCGCGAGGAGAGCCGCAGAGACACAGGATAAAGAGCGCGAGGAGGGCGGAGACACAGGATAAAAGAGTACGAGGATAGCAGAGACACAGGGTAAAACAGCGCGAGGAGAGTAGCAGAGACACAGGATAAAAGAGCGCGAGGATAGCGTAGACACAGGATAAAAGAGCACGTGGAGAGCGGAGACACAGGATAAAAGAGTGCGAGGAGAGCGGCGGAGACACAGGATAAAAGAGCCCGAGGAGAATGGCGGAGACACTGGATAAAAAAGCACGAGAAGAGCGGCTGAGACTCAGGATAAAAGAGCTCGAGAAGAGTGGCGGACAATAGGATAAAAGAGCGCAAGGAAAGCAGAGACACAGGATGAAAGAGCGCGAGGAGAGTGGCGGAGGCACAGGATAAAAGAGCGCGGGGAGAGCAGCGACACAGGATAAAAGAGCACGAGGAGAGCGGAGACACAGGATAAAAGAGCGCGAGGAGAGCAGAGACACAGGATGAAAGAGGGCGTGAGCGGCAGAGACACAGGATAAAACTGCGCAAGGAGAGCGGGGACACAGGATAAAAGAGCACGAGGAAAGCGGCGGAGACACAGGATAAAAGAGCGCGAGGAGAGTGGCGGAGACACAGGGTAAAAGAACGTGAGGAGTGCGGAGACACAAACAAAAGAGCGCGAGGATAGCGGAGACACAGGATAAAAGAGCACGAGGATCGCGGAGACACAGGATAAAAGAGCGCGAGGAGAGCGGAGACACAGGATAGAAGAGCGCGAGGAGAGTGGCGGAGACACAGGGTAAAAGAGCGCGAGGAGAACGGCGCAGAAACAGGATAAAAGAGCGCGAGGAGAGCGGCGGAGACACAGGATAAAAGAGTGCGAGGAGAGCGGCGGAGACACAGGATAAAAGAGTGCGAGGAGAGCAGAGACACAGGATAAAAGAGTGCGAGGAGAACGGCGGAGACACAGGATAAAAGAGCGCATGGAGAGCGGAGAAACAGGACAAAACAGCGCGAGGAAAGCGGCGGGGACACAGGATAAAAGAGCGCGAGGAAAGCGGAGACACAGGATAAAAGAGCGAGGGGAGAGGGGAGACACAGGATAAAAGAGCGCGAGGAGAGCAGAGACACAGGATAAAAGAGCGCGAGGAGAGCGGAGACACAGGATAAAAGAGCGCGAGGAGAGCGCCGGAGACACAGGATAAAAGAGCCCGAGGAGAGCAGAGACACAGGATAAAAGAGCACGAGGAGAGCGGTGGAGGCACAGCATAAAACTGCGCGAGGAGAGCGGGGACACAGGATAAAAGAGCGAGAGGAAAGCGGCAGGAGGCACAGGATAAAAGAGCGCAGGGAGAGCAGCGGAGACACAGGATAAAAGAGCGCGAGAAGAGCGGCGGAGACACAGTATAAAAGAGTGCGAGGAGAGCGGCGGAGACACAGGATAAAAGAGCGCAGGGAGAGCGGAGACATATGATAAAAGAGCGTGAGGAGAGCGGCGGAGACACAGGATAAAAGAGCACGAGGAGAGCGGATGAGACACTGGATAAAGGAGCACGAGGAGAGCGAAGCAGACACAGGATAAAAGAGCGTGAGGAGAGCGGCGGAGTCACAGGGTAAAAGAGTGCGAGGAGAGTGGAGACACAGGGTAAAAGAGCGCGAGGAGAGCCGCAGAGACACAGGATAAAGAGCGCGAGGAGGGCGGAGACACAGGATAAAAGAGTACGAGGATAGCAGAGACACAGGGTAAAACAGCGCGAGGAGAGTAGCAGAGACACAGGATAAAAGAGCGCGAGGATAGCGTAGACACAGGATAAAAGAGCACGTGGAGAGCGGAGACACAGGATAAAAGAGTGCGAGGAGAGCGGCGGAGACACAGGATAAAAGAGCCCGAGGAGAATGGCGGAGACACTGGATAAAAAAGCACGAGAAGAGCGGCTGAGACTCAGGATAAAAGAGCTCGAGAAGAGTGGCGGACAATAGGATAAAAGAGCGCAAGGAAAGCAGAGACACAGGATGAAAGAGCGCGAGGAGAGTGGCGGAGGCACAGGATAAAAGAGCGCGGGGAGAGCAGCGACACAGGATAAAAGAGCACGAGGAGAGCGGAGACACAGGATAAAAGAGCGCGAGGAGAGCAGAGACACAGGATGAAAGAGGGCGTGAGCGGCAGAGACACAGGATAAAACTGCGCAAGGAGAGCGGGGACACAGGACAAAAGAGCGCGAGGAAAGCGGCGGAGACACAGGATAAAAGAGCGCGAGGAGAGTGGCGGAGACACAGGGTAAAAGAACGTGAGGAGTGCGGAGACACAAACAAAAGAGCGCGAGGATAGCGGAGACACAGGATAAAAGAGCGCGAGGAGAGCGGAGACACAGGATAGAAGAGCGCGAGGAGAGTGGCGGAGACACAGGGTAAAAGAGCGCGAGGAGAGCGGCGCAGAAACAGGATAAAAGAGCGCGAGGAGAGCGGCGGAGACACAGGATAAAAGAGTGCGAGGAGAGCGGCGGAGACACAGGATAAAAGAGTGCGAGGAGAGCAGAGACACAGGATAAAAGAGTGCGAGGAGAACGGCGGAGACACAGGATAAAAGAGCGCATGGAGAGCGGAGAAACAGGACAAAACAGCGCGAGGAAAGCGGCGGGGACACAGGATAAAAGAGCGCGAGGAAAGCGGAGACACAGGATAAAAGAGCGAGGGGAGAGGGGAGACACAGGATAAAAGAGCGCGAGGAGAGCAGAGACACAGGATAAAAGAGCGCGAGGAGAGCGGAGACACAGGATAAAAGAGCGCGAGGAGAGCGCCGGAGACACAGGATAAAAGAGCCCGAGGAGAGCAGAGACACAGGATAAAAGAGCACGAGGAGAGCGGTGGAGGCACAGCATAAAACTGCGCGAGGAGAGCGGGGACACAGGATAAAAGAGCGAGAGGAAAGCGGCAGGAGGCACAGGATAAAAGAGCGCAGGGAGAGCAGCGGAGACACAGGATAAAAGAGCGCGAGAAGAGCGGCGGAGACACAGTATAAAAGAGTGCGAGGAGAGCGGCGGAGACACAGGATAAAAGAGCGCAGGGAGAGCGGAGACATATGATAAAAGAGCGTGAGGAGAGCGGCGGAGACACAGGATAAAAGAGCACGAGGAGAGCGGATGAGACACTGGATAAAGGAGCACGAGGAGAGCGAAGCAGACACAGGATAAAAGAGCGTGAGGAGAGCGGCGGAGTCACAGGGTAAAAGAGTGCGAGGAGAGTGGAGACACAGGGTAAAAGAGTGCGAGGAGAGTGGAGACACAGGGTAAAAGAGCGTGAGGAGAGCGGCGGAGACACAGGATAAAAGAGCGCGAGGATAGCAGAGACACAGGGTAAAACAGCGCGAGGAGAGTAGCGGAGACACAGGATAAAAGAGCGCGAGGATAGCGTAGACACAGGATAAAAGAGCGCATGGAGAGCGGAGACACAGGATAAAAGAGCGTCAGGAGAGTGGCAGAGACACAGGGTAAAAGGGAGCGAGGAGAGCAGGGGGGACACAGGATAAAAGAGCGCGAGGAGAGCGGTGGAGACTCAGGATAAAAGAGCGCGAGAAGAGTGGCGGACAAAAGGATAAAAGAGCGCGAGGAAATCAGAGACACAGGATGAAAGAGCGCGAGGAGAGCGGTGGAGGCACAGGATAAAAGAGCGCGGGGAGTGCAGCGACACAGGATAAAAGAGCACGAGGAGAGCGGAGACACAGGATAAAAGAGCAAGAGGAGAGCGGCGGTGGCACAGGGTAAAAGAGCGCGAGGAGAGCGGAGACACAGGATAAAAGAGCGCGAAGAGAGCGGCGGAGACACAGGATAAAAGAGCACGAGGAGAGTGGCAGACACAGGATAAAAGAGCGTGAGGAGAGCGGTGGAGACTCAGGATAAAAGAGCGCGAGGATAGCGGAGACACAGGATAAAAGAACACAAGGAGAGCGGCAGAGACACAGGATAAAAGAGCGTGAGGAGAGCGGTGGAGACACAGGGTAAAAGTGTACGAGGAGAGCGGACACACAGGATAAAAGAGTGCGAGGAGTGAGGAGACACAGGATAAAAGAGCGCGAGGAGAGAGGAGACACAGGATAAAAGAGCACGAGGAGAGCGGCGGTGGCACAGGGTAAAAGAACGTGAGGAGTGCGGAGACACAGGGTAAAAGGGCGCGAGGAGAGAGGCAGAGACTCAGGATAAAAGAGCGCGAGGATAGCGGAGACACAGGATAAAAGAGCACGAGGAGAGCGGCAGAGACACAGGATAAAAGAGCGCGAGGAGAGTGGCGGAGACACAGGGTAAAAGAACGTGAGGAGTGCGGAGAAACAGGATAAAAGAGCGCGAGGAGAGTGGCGGAGACACAGGGTAAAAGAACGTGAGGAGTGCGGAGACACAGGGTAAAAGAGCGCGAGGAGAGCGGCAGAGACTCAGGATAAAAGAGTGTGAGGAGAGCGGTGGAGACTCAGGATACAAGAGCGCGAGGAGAGCGGCGGAGACACAGGATAAAAGAGCGCGAGGAGAGTGGCGGAGACACAGGGTAAAAGAACGTGAGGAGTGCGGAGAAACAGGATAAAAGAGCGCGAGGAGAGCGGCAGAGACACAGGATAAAAGAGAGTGAGGAGAGCGGTGGAGATTCAGGATAAAAGAGCGCGAGGATAGCGGAGACACAGGATAAAAGAGCACGAGGAGAGCGGCAGAGACACAGGATAAAAGAGCGCGAGGAGAGCGGAGACACAGGATAAAAGAGCGCGAAGAGAGCGGCGGAGACACAGGATAAAAGAGCACGAGGACAGTGGCAGAGACACAGGATAAAAGAGCGTGAGGAGAGCGGTGGAGACTCAGGATAAAAGGGAGCGAGGAGAGCGGGGGGGACACAGGATAAAAGAGCGCGAGGAGAGCGGTGGAGACTCAGGATAAAAGAGCGCGAAAGAGTGGCGGACAAAAGGATAAAAGAGCGCGAGGAAATCAGAGACACAGGATGAAAGAGCGCGAGGAGAGTGGCGGAGGCACAGGATAAAAGAGTGCGAGGATAACAGAGACACAGGATAAAAGAGATCGAGGAGAGCGGTGGAGGCACAGGATAAAAGAGCGCGGGGAGTGCAGCGACACAGGATAAAAGAGCACGAGGAGAGCGGAGACACAGGATAAAAGAGCACGAGAAGAGCGGAGGTGGCACAGGGTAAAAGAGCGCGGGGAGAGCAGCGACACAGGATAAAAGAGCACGAGGAGAGCAGAGACAGGATAAAAGAACGCGAGTAGAGCGGAGACACAGGATAAAAGAGCGCGAGGAGAGCAGAGACACAGGATAAAAGAGCGCGAAGAGAGCGGAGACACAGGATAAAAGAGCGCGAGGAGAGCGGCGGAGACACATGATAAAAGAGCGCGAGGAGAGTGGCGGAGACACAGGGTAAAAGAACGTGAGGAGTGCGGAGACACAGGATAAAAGAGCGCGAGGAGAGCGGCAGAGACACAGGATAAAAGAGCGTGAGGAGAGCGGTGGAGACTCAGGATAAAAGAGCACGAGGATAGCGGAGACACAGGATAAAAGAGCACAAGGAGAGCGGCAGAGACACATTATAAAAGAGCGTGAGGAGAGCGGTGGAGACTCAGGATAAAAGAGCGCGAGGATAGCGGAGACACAGGATAAAAGAGCGCGAGGAGAGCGGAGGAGACACAGGATAAAAGAGCGCGAGGAGAGCGGTGGAGACACAGGGTAACAGAGCGCGAGGAGAGCGGAGACACAGGATAAAAGAGCGCGGGGAGAGCAAAGACACAGGTTAAAAAGGCGCGAGAAGAGCGGAGACACAGGATAAAAGAACGCGAGGAGAGCGGCGCAGAAACAGGATAAAACAGCGCGAGGAGAGCGGCGGAGACACAGGATAAAAGAGTGCGAGGAGAGCGGCGGAGACACAGGATAAAAGAGCGCGAGGAGAGCAGAGACACAGGATAAAAGAGTGCGAGGAGAACGGCGGAGACACAGGATAAAAGAGCGCATGGAGAGCGGAGAAACAGGACAAAACAGCGCGAGGAAAGCAGCGGGGACACAGGATAAAAGAGCGCGAGGAAAGCGGAGACACAGGATAAAAGAGCGAGGGGAGAGCGGAGACACAGGATAAAAGAGCGCGAGGAGAGCAGAGACACAGGATAAAAGAGCGCGAGGAGAGCGGAGACACAGGATAAAAGAGCGCGAGGAGAGCGCCGGAGACACAGGATAAAAGAGCCCGAGGAGAGCAGAGACACAGGATAAAAGAGCACGAGGAGAGCGGTGGAGGCACAGGATAAAACTGCGCGAGGAGAGCAGGGACACAGGATAAAAGAGCGAGAGGAAAGCGGCAGGAGGCACAGGATAAAAGAGCGCAGGGAGAGCAGCGGAGACACAGGATAAAAGAGCGCGAGAAGAGTGGCGGAGACACAGGATAAAAGAGTGCGAGGAGAGCGGCGGAGACACAGGATAAAAGAGCGCAGGGAGACGGAGACATATGATAAAAGAGCGTGAGGAGAGCGGCGAAGACACAGGATAAAAGAGCACGAGGAGAGCGGTTGAGACACTGGATAAAGGAGCACGAGGAGAGCGAAGCAGACACAGGATAAAAGAGCGTGAGGAGAGCGGCGGAGACAGGGTAAAAGAGTGCAAGGAGAGTGGAGACACAGGGTAAAAGAGTGCGAGGAGAGTGGAGACACAGGGTAAAAGAGCGCGAGGAGAGCGGTGGAGACACAGGATAAAAAAGCGTGAGGAGAGTGGTGGAGACACAGGATAAAAGAGCGCGAGGAGAGTGGCGGAGACACAGGATAAAAGAGTGCGAGGAGAGCAGAGCAAACACAGGATAACAGAGCATGAGGAGAGCGGCGGAGACACAGGAAAAAAGAGCGCGAGAATAGTGGTGGACAAAAGGATAAAAGATCGCGAGGAAAGCAGAGACAGGATAAAAGAGCGCGAGGAGAGCAGAGGCAGAGGATAAAAGAGCGCGAGGAGACCAGAGACACAGGGTAAAAGAGCGCGAGGAGAGCAGCGGAGACACAAGATAAAAGAGCGCGAGGAGGGCGGAAACACAAAATAAAAGAGCACGAGGATAGCAGAGACACAGGATAAATGAGCGTCAGGAGAGTGGCAGAGACACAGGGTAAAAGGGAGCGAGGAGAGCGGGGGGGGACACAGGATAAAAGAGCGCGAGGAGAGCGGTGGAGACTCAGGATAAAAGAGCGCGAGAAGAGTGGCGGACAAAAGGATAAAAGAGCGCGAGGAAATCAGAGACACAGGATGAAAGAGCGCGAGGAGAGTGGCGGAGGCACAGGATAAAAGAGCGCGAGGATAACAGAGACACAGGATAAAAGAGATCGAGGAGAGCGGTGGAGGCACAGGATAAAAGAGCGCGGGGAGTGCAGCGACACAGGATAAAAGAGCACGAGGAGAGCGGAGACACAGGATAAAAGAGCACGAGAAGAGCGGAGGTGGCACAGGGTAAAAGAGCGCGGGGAGAGCAGCGACACAGGATAAAAGAGCACGAGGAGAGCGGAGACAGGATAAAAGAGCGCGAGTAGAGCGGAGACACAGGATAAAAGAGCGCGAGGAGAGCAGAGACACAGGATAAAAGAGCGCGAAGAGAGCGGAGACACAGGATAAAAGAGCGCGAGGAGAGTGGCGGAGACACATGATAAAAGAGCGCGAGGAGAGTGGCGGAGACACAGGGTAAAAGAACGTGAGGAGTGCGGAGACACAGGATAAAAGAGCGCGAGGAGAGCGGCAGAGACACAGGATAAAAGAGCGTGAGGAGAGCGGTGGAGACTCAGGATAAAAGAGCACGAGGATAGCGGAGACACAGGATAAAAGAGCACAAGGAGAGCGGCAGAGACACAGGATAAAAGAGCGTGAGGAGAGCGGTGGAGACTCAGGATAAAAGAGCGCGAGGATAGCGGAGACACAGGATAAAAGAGCGCGAGGAGAGCGGAGGAGACACAGGGTAAAAGAGTGTTAGGAGAGCGGCGGAGACACAGGGTAACAGAGCGCGAGGAGAGCGGTGGAGACTCAGGATAAAAGAGCGCGAGGATAGCGGAGACACAGGATAAAAGAGCGCGAGGAGAGCGGAGGAGACACAGGGTAAAAGAGTGTTAGGAGAGCGGCGGAGACACAGGGTAACAGAGCGCGAGGAGAGCGGAGACACAGGATAAAAGAGCGCGGGGAGAGCAAAGACACAGGTTAAAAGAGCGCGAGAAGAGCGGAGACACAGGATAAAAGAGCGCGAGGAGAGCGGCGCAGAAACAGGATAAAACAGCGCGAGGAGAGCGGCGGAGACACAGGATAAAAGAGTGCGAGGAGAACGGCGGAGACACAGGATAAAAGAGCGCATGGAGAGCGGAGAAACAGGACAAAACAGCGCGAAGAAAGCGGCGGAGACACAGGATAAAAGAGCGCGAGGAGAGCGGAGACACAGGATAAAAGAGCGCGAGGAGAGCGCCGGAGACACAGGATAAAAGAGCCCGAGGAGAGCAGAGACACAGGATAAAAGAGCACGAGGAGAGCGGTGGAGGGACAGGATAAAACTGCGCGAGGAGAGCGGGGACACAGGATAAAAGAGCAAGAGGAAAGCGGCAGGAGGCACAGGATAAAAGAGCGCAGGGAGAGCAGCGGAGACACAGGATAAAAGAGCGCGAGAAGAGTGGCGGAGACACAGGATAAAAGAGTGCGAGGAGAGCGGCGGAGACACAGGATAAAAGAGCGCAGGGAGACGGAGACATATGATAACAGAGCGTGAGGAGAGCGGCGGAGACACAGGATAAAAGAGCACGAGGAGAGCGGTTGAGACACTGGATAAAGGAGCACGAGGAGAGCGAAGCAGACACAGGATAAAAGAGCGTGAGGAGAGCGGCGGAGACAGGGTAAAAGAGTGCGAGGAGAGTGGAGACACAGGGTAAAAGAGTGCGAGGAGAGTGGAGACACAGGGTAAAAGAGTGCGAGGAGAGCGGCGGAGACACAGGATAAAAAAGCGTGAGGAGAGTGGTGGAGACACAGGATAAAAGAGCGCGAGGAGAGTGGCGGAGACACAGGATAAAAGAGCGCGAGGAGAGCAGAGGAAACACAGGATAACAGAGCGTGAGGAGAGCGGCGGAGACACAGGAAAAAAGAGCGCGAGAATAGTGGTGGAAAAAGGATAAAAGATCGCGAGGAAAGCAGAGACAGGATAAAAGAGCACGAGGAGAGCAGAGGCAGAGGATAAAAGAGCGCGAGGAGACCAGAGACACAGGGTAAAAGAGCGCGAGGAGAGCAGCGGAGACACAAGATAAAAGAGCGCGAGGAGGGCGGAAACACAAAATAAAAGAGCACGAGGATAGCAGAGACACAGGATAAAAGAGCGCGAGGAGAGCGGAGACACAGGATAAAAGAGCGCGAAGAGAGCGGAGACACAGGATAAAAGAGCGCGAGGAGAGCGGCGGAGACACAGGATAAAAGAGCACGAGGAGAGCGGCAGAGACACAGGATAAGAGAGCGTGAGGAGAGCGGTGGAGACTCAGGATAAAAGAGCACGAGGATAGCGGAGACACAGGATAAAAGAACACAAGGAGAGCGGCAGAGACACAGGATAAAAGAGCGTGAGGAGAGCGGTGGAGACTCAGGATAAAAGAGCGCGAGGATAGCGGAGACACAGGATAAAAGAGCGCGAGGAGAGCGGAGGAGACACAGGGTAAAAGAGCGTTAGGAGAGCGGCGGAGACACAGGGTAACAGAGCGCGAGGAGAGCGGAGACACAGGATAAAAGAGTGCGAGGAGAGCGGCGGAGACACAGGATAAAAGAGCGCGAGGAGAGCAGAGACACAGGATAAAAGAGTGCAAGGAGAACGGCGGAGACACAGGATAAAAGAGCGCATGGAGAGTGGAGAAACAGGACAAAACTGCGCGAGGAAAGCAGCGGGGACACAGGATAAAAGAGCGCGAGGAAAGCAGAGACACAGGACAAAAGAGCGAGGGGAGAGCGGAGACACAGGATAAAAGAGCGCGAGGAGAGCAGAGACACAGGATAAAAGAGCGCGAGGAGAGCGGAGACACAGGATAAAAGAGCGCGAGGAGAGCGCCGGAGACACAGGATAAAAGAGCCCGAGGAGAGCAGAGACACAGGATAAAAGAGCACGAGGAGAGCGGTGGAGGCACAGGATAAAACTGCGTGAGGAGAGCGGGGACACAGGAAAAAAGAGCGAGAGGACAGCGGCAGGAGGCACAGGATAAAAGAGCGCAGGGAGAGCAGCGGAGACACAGGATAAAATAGCGCGAGAAGAGCGGCGGAGACACAGGATAAAAGAGCGCAGGGAGACGGAGACATATGATAACAGAGCGTGAGGAGAGCGGCGGAGACACAGGATAAAAGAGCACGAGGAGAGCAGAGACACAGGATAAAAGAGCGCGAAGAGAGCGGAGACACAGGATAAAAGAGCGCGAGGAGAGTGGCGGAGACACATGATAAAAGAGCGCGAGGAGAGTGGCGGAGACACAGGGTAAAAGAACGTGAGGAGTGCGGAGACACAGGATAAAAGAGCGCGAGGAGAGCGGCAGAGACACAGGATAAAAGAGCGTGAGGAGAGCGGTGGAGACTCAGGATAAAAGAGCACGAGGATAGCGGAGACACAGGATAAAAGAGCACAAGGAGAGCGGCAGAGACACAGGATAAAAGAGCGTGAGGAGAGCGGTGGAGACTCAGGATAAAAGAGCGCGAGGATAGCGGAGACACAGGATAAAAGAGCGCGAGGAGAGCGGAGGAGACACAGGGTAAAAGAGTGTTAGGAGAGCGGCGGAGACACAGGGTAACAGAGCGCGAGGAGAGCGGAGACACAGGATAAAAGAGCGCGGGGAGAGCAAAGACACAGGTTAAAAGAGCGCGAGAAGAGCGGAGACACAGGATAAAAGAGCGCGAGGAGAGCGGCGCAGAAACAGGATAAAACAGCGCGAGGAGAGCGGCGGAGACACAGGATAAAAGAGTGCGAGGAGAACGGCGGAGACACAGGATAAAAGAGCGCATGGAGAGCGGAGAAACAGGACAAAACAGCGCGAAGAAAGCGGCGGAGACACAGGATAAAAGAGCGCGAGGAGAGCGGAGACACAGGATAAAAGAGCGCGAGGAGAGCGCCGGAGACACAGGATAAAAGAGCCCGAGGAGAGCAGAGACACAGGATAAAAGAGCACGAGGAGAGCGGTGGAGGGACAGGATAAAACTGCGCGAGGAGAGCGGGGACACAGGATAAAAGAGCGAGAGGAAAGCGGCAGGAGGCACAGGATAAAAGAGCGCAGGGAGAGCAGCGGAGACACAGGATAAAAGAGCGCGAGAAGAGTGGCGGAGACACAGGATAAAAGAGTGCGAGGAGAGCGGCGGAGACACAGGATAAAAGAGCGCAGGGAGACGGAGACATATGATAACAGAGCGTGAGGAGAGCGGCGGAGACACAGGATAAAAGAGCACGAGGAGAGCGGTTGAGACACTGGATAAAGGAGCACGAGGAGAGCGAAGCAGACACAGGATAAAAGAGCGTGAGGAGAGCGGCGGAGACAGGGTAAAAGAGTGCGAGGAGAGTGGAGACACAGGGTAAAAGAGTGCGAGGAGAGTGGAGACACAGGGTAAAAGAGTGCGAGGAGAGCGGCGGAGACACAGGATAAAAAAGCGTGAGGAGAGTGGTGGAGACACAGGATAAAAGAGCGCGAGGAGAGTGGCGGAGACACAGGATAAAAGAGCGCGAGGAGAGCAGAGGAAACACAGGATAACAGAGCGTGAGGAGAGCGGCGGAGACACAGGAAAAAAGAGCGCGAGAATAGTGGTGGAAAAAGGATAAAAGATCGCGAGGAAAGCAGAGACAGGATAAAAGAGCACGAGGAGAGCAGAGGCAGAGGATAAAAGAGCGCGAGGAGACCAGAGACACAGGGTAAAAGAGCGCGAGGAGAGCAGCGGAGACACAAGATAAAAGAGCGCGAGGAGGGCGGAAACACAAAATAAAAGAGCACGAGGATAGCAGAGACACAGGATAAAAGAGCGCGAGGAGAGCGGAGACACAGGATAAAAGAGCGCGAAGAGAGCGGAGACACAGGATAAAAGAGCGCGAGGAGAGCGGCGGAGACACAGGATAAAAGAGCACGAGGAGAGCGGCAGAGACACAGGATAAGAGAGCGTGAGGAGAGCGGTGGAGACTCAGGATAAAAGAGCACGAGGATAGCGGAGACACAGGATAAAAGAACACAAGGAGAGCGGCAGAGACACAGGATAAAAGAGCGTGAGGAGAGCGGTGGAGACTCAGGATAAAAGAGCGCGAGGATAGCGGAGACACAGGATAAAAGAGCGCGAGGAGAGCGGAGGAGACACAGGGTAAAAGAGCGTTAGGAGAGCGGCGGAGACACAGGGTAACAGAGCGCGAGGAGAGCGGAGACACAGGATAAAAGAGTGCGAGGAGAGCGGCGGAGACACAGGATAAAAGAGCGCGAGGAGAGCAGAGACACAGGATAAAAGAGTGCAAGGAGAACGGCGGAGACACAGGATAAAAGAGCGCATGGAGAGTGGAGAAACAGGACAAAACTGCGCGAGGAAAGCAGCGGGGACACAGGATAAAAGAGCGCGAGGAAAGCAGAGACACAGGACAAAAGAGCGAGGGGAGAGCGGAGACACAGGATAAAAGAGCGCGAGGAGAGCAGAGACACAGGATAAAAGAGCGCGAGGAGAGCGGAGACACAGGATAAAAGAGCGCGAGGAGAGCGCCGGAGACACAGGATAAAAGAGCCCGAGGAGAGCAGAGACACAGGATAAAAGAGCACGAGGAGAGCGGTGGAGGCACAGGATAAAACTGCGTGAGGAGAGCGGGGACACAGGAAAAAAGAGCGAGAGGACAGCGGCAGGAGGCACAGGATAAAAGAGCGCAGGGAGAGCAGCGGAGACACAGGATAAAATAGCGCGAGAAGAGCGGCGGAGAAACAGGATAAAAGAGTGCGAGGAGAGCGGTGGAGACACAGGATAAAAGAGCGCAGGGAGAGCGGAGACATATGATAAAAGAGCGTGAGGAGAGCGGCGGAGGCACAGGATAAAAGAGCACGAGGAGAGCGGATGAGACACTGGATAAAGGAGCACGAGGAGAGCGAAGCAGACACAGGATAAAAGAGCGTG
The DNA here is from genome assembly GCF_017639515.1 of Carcharodon carcharias. Lineage (NCBI taxonomy): Eukaryota > Metazoa > Chordata > Chondrichthyes > Lamniformes > Lamnidae > Carcharodon > Carcharodon carcharias. The sequence goes on from NC_054481.1 coordinate 130,501,119, forward strand.
AGGAGAGCGGCGGAGACACAGGGTAAAAGAGTGCGAGGAGAGTGGAGACACAGGGTAAAAGAGTGCGAGGAGAGTGGAGACACAGGGTAAAAGAGCGCGAGGAGAGCGGCGGAGACACAGGTTAAAAAAGCATGAGGAGAGTGGTGGAGACACAGTATAAAAGAGCGCGAGGAGAGTGGCGGAGACACAGGATAAAAGAGCGCGAGGAGAGCAGAGCAAACACAGGAGAACAGAGCGTGAGGAGAGCAGCGGAGACACAGGATAAAAGAGCGCGAGAATAGTGGTGGAAAAAAGGATAAAAGTGCGCGTGGAAAGCAGAGACAGGATAAAAGAGCGCGAGGAGAGCGGAGGCAGAGGATAAAAGAGCGCGAGGAGACCAGAGACACAGGGTAAAAGAGCGTTAGGAGAGCGGCGGAGACACAGGGTAACAGAGCGCGAGGAGAGCGGAGACACAGGATAAAAGAGCGCGAGGAGAGCGGTGCAGAAACAGGATAAAAGAGCGCGAGGAGAGCGGCGAAGACACAGGATAAAAGAGTGCGAGGAGAGCGGCGGAGACACAGGATAAAAGAGCGCGAGGAGAGCAGAGACACAGGAAAAAAGAGTGCGAGGAGAACGGCGGAGACACAGGATAAAAGAGCGCATGGAGAGCGGAGAAACAGGACAAAACTGCGCGAGGAAAGCAGCGGGGACACAGGATAAAAGAGCGCGAGGAAAGCGGAGACACAGGACAAAAGAGCGAGGGGAGAGCGGAGACACAGGATAAAAGAGCGCGAGGAGAGCGGAGACACAGGATAAAAGAGCGCGAGGAGAGCGCCGGAGACACAGGATAAAAGAGCCCGAGGAGAGCAGAGACACAGGATAAAAGAGCACGAGGAGAGCGGTGGAGGCACAGGATAAAACTGCGTGAGGAGAGCGGGGACACAGGAAAAAAAGAGCGAGAGGAAAGCGGCAGGAGGCACAGGATAAAAGAGCGCAGGGAGAGCAGCGGAGACACAGGATAAAATAGCGCGAGAAGAGCGGCGGAGAAACAGGATAAAAGAGTGCGAGGAGAGCAGTGGAGACACAGGATAAAAGAGCGCAGGGAGAGCGGAGACATATGATAAAAGAGCGTGAGGAGAGCGGCGGAGGCACAGGATAAAAGAGCACGAGGAGAGCGGATGAGACACTGGATAAAGGAGCACGAGGAGAGCGAAGCAGACACAGGATAAAAGAGCGTGAGGAGAGCGGCGGAGACACAGGATAAAAGAGCCCGAGGAGAGCAGAGACACAGGATAAAAGAGCACGAGGAGAGCGGTGGAGGCACAGGATAAAACTGCGCGAGGAGAGCGGGGACACAGGATAAAAGAGCGAGAGGAAAGCGGCAGGAGGCACAGGATAAAAGAGCGCAGGGAGAGCAGCGGAGACACAGGATAAAAGAACGCGAGAAGAGCGGCGGAGACACAGGATAAAAGAGTGCGAGGAGAGCGGTGGAGACACAGGATAAAAGAGCGCAGGGAGAGCGGAGACATGTGATAAAAGAGCGTGAGGAGAGCGGCGGAGGCACAGGATAAAAGAGCACGAGGAGAGCGGATGAGACACTGGATAAAGGAGCACGAGGAGAGTGAAGCAGACACAGGATAAAAGAGCGTGAGGAGAGCGGCGGAGACACAGGGTAAAAGAGTGCGAGGAGAGTGGAGACACAGGATAAAAGAGTGCGAGGAGAGTGGAGACACAGGGTAAAAGAGCGCGAGGAGAGCGGCGGAGACACAGGATAAAAGAGCACAAGGATAGCAGAGACACAGGGTAAAACAGCGCGAGGAGAGTAGCGGAGACACAGGATAAAAGAGCGCGAGGATCGCGTAGACACAGGATAAAAGAGCGCATGGAGAGCGGAGACACAGGATAAAAGAGCGCGAGGAGAGCGCCGGAGACACAGGATAAAAGAGCGTCAGGAGAGTGGCAGAGACACAGGGTAAAAGGGAGCGAGGAGAGCGGGGGGGACACAGGATAAAAGAGCGCGAGGAGAGCGGTGGAGACTCAGGATAAAAGAGCGCGAGAAGAGTGGCGGACAAAAGGATAAAAGAGCGCGAGGAAATCAGAGACACAGGATGAAAGAGCGCGAGGAGAGTGGCGGAGGCACAGGATAAAAGAGCGCGAGGACAACAGAGACACAGGATAAAAGAGCTCGAGGAGAGCGGTGGAGGCACAGGATAAAAGAGCGTGGGGAGTGCAGCGACACAGGATAAAAGAGCACGAGGAGAGCGGAGACACAGGATAAAAGAGCACGAGGAGAGCGGCGGTGGCACAGGGTAAAAGAGCGCGGGGAGAGCAGCGACACAGGATAAAAGAGCCCGAGGAGAGCGGAGACACAGGATAAAAGAGCACGAGGAGAGTGGCGGAGGCACAGGGTAAAAGAGCGTGGGGAGAGCATCGACACAGAATAAAAGAGCACGAGGAGAGCGGGGACACAGGATAAAAGAGCGCAGGGAGAGCAAAGACACAGGTTAAAAGAGCGCGAGAAGAGCGGAGACACAGGATAAAAGAGCGCGAGGAGAGCGGCGGAGACACAGGATAAAAGAGTGCGAGGAGAGCGGCGGAGACACAGGATAAAAGAGCGCGAGGAGAGCAGAGACACAGGATAAAAGAGTGCGAGGAGAACGGCGGAGACACAGGATAAAAGAGCGCATGGAGAGCGGAGAAACAGGACAAATCAGCGCGAGGAAAGCGGCGGGGACACAGGATAAAAGAGCGCGAGGAAAGCGGAGACACAGGATAAAACAGCGAGGGGAGAGCGCAGACACAGGATAAAAGAGCGCGAGGAGAGCAGAGACACAGGATAAAAGAGCGCGAGGAGAGCGGAGACACAGGATAAAAGAGCGCGAGGAGAGCGCCGGAGACACAGGATAAAAGAGCCCGAGGAGAGCAGAGACACAGGATAAAAGAGCACGAGGAGAGCGGTGGAGGCACAGGATAAAACTGCGCGAGGAGAGCGGGGACACAGGATAAAAGAGCGAGAGGAAAGCGGCAGGAGGCACAGGATAAAAGAGCGCAGGGAGAGCAGCGGAGACACAGGATAAAAGAGCGCGAGAAGAGCGGCGGAGACACAGGATAAAAGAGTGCGAGGAGAGCGGTGGAGACACAGGATAAAAGAGCGCAGGGAGAGCGGAGACATATGATAAAAGAGCGTGAGGAGAGCGGCGGAGGCACAAGATAAAAGAGCACGAGGAGAGCGGATGAGACACTGGATAAAGGAGCACGAGGAGAGCGAAGCAGACACAGGATAAAAGAGCGTGAGGAAAGCGGCGGAGACACAGGGTAAAAGAGTGCGAGGAGAGTGGAGACACAGCGTAAAAGAGTGTGAGGAGAGTGGAGACACAGGGTAAAAGAGCGCGAGGAGAGCGGCGGAGACACAGGATAAAAAAGCGTGAGGAGAGTGGTGGAGACACAGGATAAAAGAGCGCGAGGAGAGTGGTGGAGACACAGGATAAAAGAGCGCGAGGAGAGCAGAGACACAGGATAAAAGAGCGCGAGGAGAGCGGCGGAGACACAGGGTAAAAGAGCGCGAGGAGAGTAGCGGAGACACAGGATAAAAGAGCGAGGGGAGAGCGGAGACACAGGATAAAAGAGCGCGAGGAGAGCAGAGACACAGGATAAAAGAGCGCGAGGAGAGCGGAGACACAGGATAAAAGAGCGCGAGGAGAGCGCCGGAGACACAGGATAAAAGAGCCCGAGGAGAGCAGAGACACAGGATAAAAGAGCGCGAGGAGAGCGGAGACACAGGATAAAAGAGCGCGAGGAGAGCGCCGGAGACACAGGATAAAAGAGCCCGAGGAGAGCAGAGACACAGGATAAAAGAGCACGAGGAGAGCGGTGGAGGCACAGGATAAAACTGCGCGAGGAGAGCGGGGACACAGGATAAAAGAGCGAGAGGAAAGCGGCAGGAGGCACAGGATAAAAGAGCGCAGTGAGAGCAGCGGAGACACAGGATAATAGAGCGCGAGAAGAGCGGCGGAGACACAGGATAAAAGTGCGAGGAGAGCGGTGGAGACACAGGATAAAAGAGCGCAGGGAGAGCGGAGACATATGATAAAAGAGCGTGAGGAGAGCGGCGGAGGCACAGGATAAAAGAGTACGAGGAGAGCGGATGAGACACTGGATAAAGGAGCACGAGGAGAGCGAAGCAGACACAGGATAAAAGAGCGTGAGGAGAGCGGCGGAGACACAGGGTAAAAGAGTGCGAGGAGAGTGGAGACACAGGGCAAAAGAGTGCGAGGAGAGTGGAGACACAGGGTAAAAGAGCGCGAGGAGAGCGGCGGAGACACAGGATAAAAGAGCACGAGGATAGCAGAGACACAGGGTAAAACAGCGCGAGGAGAGTAGCGGAGACACAGGATAAAAGAGCGCGAGGATCGCGTAGACACAGGATAAAAGAGCGCATGGAGAGCGGAGACACAGGATAAAAGAGCGCGAGGAGAGCGGCGGAGACACAGGATAAAAGAGCGTCAGGAGAGTGGCAGAGACACAGGGTAAAAGGGAGCGAGGAGAGCGGGGGGGACACAGGATAAAAGAGCGCGAGGAGAGCGGTGGAGACTCAGGATAAAAGAGCGTGAGAAGAGTGGCGGACAAAAGGATAAAAGAGCGCGAGGAAATCAGAGACACAGGATGAAAGAGCGCGAGGAGAGTGGCGGAGGCACAGGATAAAAGAGCGCGAGGACAACAGAGACACAGGATAAAAGAGCTCGAGGAGAGCGGTGGAGGCACAGGATAAAAGAGCACGGGGAGTGCAGCGACACAGGATAAAAGAGCACGAGGAGAGCGGAGACACAGGATAAAAGAGCACGAGGAGAGCGGCGGTGGCACAGGGTAAAAGAGCGCGGGGAGAGCAGCGACACAGGATAAAAGAGCATGAGGAGAGCGGAGACAGGATAAAAGAGCGCGAGGAGAGCGGAGACACAGGATAAAAGAGCGCGAGGAGAGCGCCGGAGACACAGGATAAAAGAGCCCGAGGAGAGCAGAGACACAGGATAAAAGAGCACGAGGAGAGCGGTGGAGGCACAGGATAAAACTGCGTGAGGAGAGCGGGGACACAGGATAAAAGAGCGAGAGGAAAGCGGCAGGAGGCACAGGATAAAAGAGCGCAGGGAGAGCAGCGGAGACACAGAATAAAAGAGCGCGAGAAGAGCGGCGGAGATACAGGATAAAAGAGTGCGAGGAGAGCGGTGGAGACACAGGATAAAAGAGCGCGAGGAGAGCGGAGACACAGGATAAAAGAGCGCGAGGAGAGAGGACACACAGGATAAAAGAGCGCGAGGAGAGCGGCGGAGAAACAGGATAAAAGAGCACGAGGAGAGTGGCGGAGACACAGGGTAAAAGAACGTGAGGAGTGCGGAGACACAGGATAAAAGAGCGCGAGGATAGCGGAGACACAGGATAAAAGAGCACGAGGATCGCGGAGACACAGGATAAAAGAACGCGAGGAGAGCGGCGCAGAAACAGGATAAAAGAGCGCGAGGAGAGCGGCGGAGACACAGGATAAAAGAGTGCGAGGAGAGCGGCGGAGACACAGGATAAAAGAGCGCGAGGAGATCAGAGACACAGGATAAAAGAGTGCGAGGAGAACGGCGGAGACAAAGGATAAAAGAGCGCATGGAGAACGGAGAAACAGGACAAAACAGCGCGAGGAAAGCGGCGGGGACACAGGATAAAAGGGCGCGAGGAAAGCGGAGACACAGGATAAAAGAGCGAGGGGAGAGGGGAGACACAGGATAAAAGAGCGCGAGGAGAGCAGAGACACAGGATAAAAGAGCGCGAGGAGAGCGGAGACACAGGATAAAAGAGCGCGAGGAGAGCGCCGGAGACACAGGATAAAAGAGCCCGAGGAGAGCAGAGACACAGGATAAAAGAGCACGAGGAGAGCGGTGGAGGCACAGGATAAAACTGCGCGAGGAGAGCGGGGACACAGGATAAAAGAGCGAGAGGAAAGCGGCAGGAGGCACAGGATAAAAGAGCGCGAGAAGAGCGGCGGAGATACAGGATAAAAGAGTGCGAGGAGAGCGGTGGAGACACAGGATAAAAGAGCGCAGGGAGAGCGGAGACATAACGTAAAAGAGCGTGAGGAGAGCGGCGGAGACACAGGATAAAAGAGCACGAGGAGAGCGGATGAGACACTGGATAAAGGAGCACGAGGAGAGCGAAGCAGACACAGGATAAAAGAGCATGAGGAGAGCGGCGGAGACACAGGGTAAAAGAGTGCGAGGAGAGTGGAGACACAGGGTAAAAGAGTGCGAGGAGAGTGGAGACACAGGATAAAAGAGCGCGAGGAGACCAGAGACACAGGGTAAAAGAGCGCGAGGAGACCAGAGACACAGGGTAAAAGAGCGCGAGGAGAGCGGCGGAGACACAGGATTAAAGACTGCGAGGAGAACGGTGGAGACACTGGATAAAAGAGCAGGAGGAGTGCAGCTGAGACACTGGATAAAAGAGCACGAGGAGAGCGAAGAAGACAAAGGATAAAAGAGCGTGAGGAGACCGGCGGAGACACAGGGTAAAAGTGTGCGAGGAGAGTGGAGACACAGGATAAAAGAGTGCAAGGAGAGTGGAGACACAGTATAAAAGAGCGCGAGGAGAGCGGCGGAGACACAGGATAAAAGAGCGCGAGGAGAGCAGAGCAAACACAGGATAACAGAGCGTGAGGAGAGCGGCGGAGACACAGGATAAAAGAGCGCGAGAATAGTGGTGGACAAAAGGATAAAAGTGCGCGAGGAAAGCAGAGACAGGATAAAAGAGCGCGAGGAAAGCGGAGGCAGAGGATAAAAGAGCACGAGGAGACCAGAGACACAGGGTAAAAGAGCGCGAGGAGAGCCGCGGAGACACAGGATAAAGAGCGCGAGGAGGGCGGAGACACAGGATAAAAGAGCACGAGGATAGCAGAGACACAGGGTAAAACAGCGCGAGGAGAGTAGCGGAGACACAGGATAAAAGAGCGCGAGGAGAGCGGAGACACAGGATAAAAGAGCGCGAGGAGAGCGGCGGAGACACAGGATAAAAGAGCCCGAGGAGAATGGCGAAGACACTGGATAAAAGAGCACGAGAAGAGTGGCTGAGACTCAGGATAAAAGAGCGCGAGAAGAGTGGCGGACAAAAGGATAAAAGAGCGCGAGTAAAGCAGAGACACAGGATGAAAGAGCGCGAGGAGAGTGGCGGAGGCACAGGATAAAAGAGCGCGAGGAGAAGAGACACAGGATAAAAGAGCTTGAGGAGAGCGGCGGAGGCACAGGGTAAAAGAGCGCAGGGACTGCAGCGACACAGGATAAAAGAGCACGAGGAGAGCGGAGACACAGGATAAAAGAGCACGAGGAGAGTGGCGGAGGCACAGGGTAAAAGAGCGTGGGGAGAGCATCGACACAGGATAAAAGAGCACGAGGAGAGCGGAGACACAGGATAAAAGAGCGCGAGGAGAGCAGAGACACAGGATGAAAGAGGGCGTGAGCGGCAGAGACACAGGATAAAACTGCACAAGGAGAGCGGGGACACAGGATAAAAGAGCGCGAGGAAAGCGGTGGAGACACAGGGTAAAAGAGTACGAGGAGAGCGGACACACAGGATAAAAGAGCACGAGGAAAGCGGAGACACAGGATAAAAGAGCGCGAGGAGAGCGGAGACACAGGATAAAAGAGTACGAGGATAGCAGAGACACAGGGTAAAACAGCGCAAGGAGAGTAGCGGAGACACAGGATAAAAGAGCGCGAGGATAGCGTAGACACAGGATAAAAGAGCGTGTGGAGAGCGGAGACACAGGATAAAAGAGCACGAGGAGAGCGGCGGAGACACAGGATAAAAGAGCCCGAGTAGAATGGCGGAGACACTGGATAAAAGAGCACGAGAAGAGCGGCTGAGACTCAGGATAAAAGAGCGCGAGAAGAGTGGCGGACAAAAGGATAAAAGAGCGCGAGGAAAGCAGAGACACAGGATGAAAGAGCGCGAGGAGAGTGGCGGAGGCACAGGATAAAAGAGCGCGAGGAGAACAGAGACACAGGATAAAAGAGCTTGAGGAGAGTGGCGGAGGCACAGGATAAAAGAGCGCGAGGAGAACAGAGACACAGGATAAAAGAGCGCGAGGAGAGCAGAGACACAGGATAAAAGTGCGCGAGGAGAGCGGCGGAGACACAGGGTAAAAGAGCGCGAGGAGAGTAGCGGAGACACAGGGTAAAAGAACGTGAGGAGTGCGGAGACACAGGATAAAAGAGTGCGAGGAGAGTGGCGCAGATACAGGATAAAAGAGGGTGAGGAGAACGGCAGAGACACAGGATAAAAGAGCGCGAGGAGAGCGGAGACACAGGATAAAAGAGCGCGAGGAAAGCGGAGACACAGGATAAAAGAGCGCGAGGAGAGCAGAGACACAGGATAAAAGAGCGCGAGGAGAGTGGCGGAGACACAGGGTAAAAGAACGTGAGGAGTGCGGAGACACAGGATAAAAGAGCGCGAGGATAGCGGAGACACAGGATAAAAGAGCACGAGGATCGCGGAGACACAGGATAAAAGAACGCGAGGAGAGTGGAGACACAGGGTAAAAGAGTGCGAGGAGAGTGGAGACAGAGGGTAAAAGAGTGCGAGGAGAGTGGAGACACAGGATAAAAGAGCGAGAGGAGACCAGAGACACAGGGTAAAAGAGCGCGAGGAGACCAGAGACACAGGGTAAAAGAACGCGAGGAGAGCCTCGGAGACACAGGATAAAAGAGCGCGAGCAGGGCGGAGACACAGGATAAAAGAGCACGAGGATAGCAGAGACACAGGGTAAAACAGCGCGAGGAGAGTAGCGGAGACACAGGATAAAAGAGCGCGAGGATAGCGTAGACACAGGATAAAAGAGCGCATGGAGAGCGGAGACACAGGATAAAAGAGCGCGAGGAGAGCGGCGGAGACACAGGATAAAAGAGCGTCAGGAGAGTGGCAGAGACACAGGGTAAAAGGGAGCGAGGAGAGCGGGGGGGACACAGGATAAAAGAGCGCGAGGAGAGTGGTGGAGACTCAGGATAAAAGAGCGCGAGAAGAGTGGCGGACAAAAGGATAAAAGAGCGCGAGGAGAGCGGCGGAGACACAGGGTAAAAGAACGTGAGGAGTGCGGAGACACAGGATAAAAGAGCGCGAGGAGAGCGGCAGAGACACAGGATAAAAGAGCGTGAGGAGAGCGGTGGAGACTCAGGATAAAAGAGCACGAGGATAGCGGAGACACAGGATAAAAGAGCACAAGGAGAGCGGCAGAGACACAGGATAAAAGAGCGTGAGGAGAGCGGTGGAGACTCAGGATAAAAGAGCGCGAGGATAGCGGAGACACAGGATAAAAGAGCGCGAGGAGAGCGGAGGAGACACAGGGTAAAAAAGCGTTAGGAGAGCGGCGGAGACACAGGGTAACAGAGCGCGAGGAGAGCAGAGACACAGGATAAAAGAGCGCAGGGAGAGCAAAGACACAGGTTAAAAGAGCGCGAGAAGAGCGGAGACACAGGATAAAAGAGCGCGAGGAGAGCGGCGCACAAACAGGATAAAAGAGCGCGAGGAGAGCGGCGGAGACACAGGATAAAAGAGTGCGAGGAGAGCGGCGGAGACACAGGATAAAAGAGCGCGAGGAGAGCAGAGACACAGGATAAAAGAGTGCGAGGAGAACGGCGGAGACACAGGATAAAAGAGCGCATGGAGAGCGGAGAAACAGGACAAAACAGCGCGAGGAAAGCGGCGGGGACACAGGATAAAAGAGCGCGAGGAAAGCGGAGACACAGGATAAAAGAGCGCGAGGAGAGCGGAGACACAGGATAAAAGAGCGCGAGGAGAGCGCCGGAGACACAGGATAAAAGAGCCCGAGGAGAGCAGAGACACAGGATAAAAGAGCACGAGGAGAGCGGTGGAGGCACAGGATAAAACTGCGCGAGGAGAGCGGGGACACAGGATAAAAGAGCGAGAGGAAAGCGGCAGGAGGCACAGGATAAAAGAGCGCAGGGAGAGCAGCGGAGACACAGGATAAAAGAGCGCGAGAAGAGCGGCGGAGACACAGGATAAAAGAGTGCGAGGAGAGCGGTGGAGACACAGGATAAAAGAGCGCAGGGAGAGCGGAGACATATGATAAAAGAGCGTGAGGAGAGCGGCGGAGGCACAGGATAAAAGAGCACGAGGAGAGCAGATGAGACACTGGATAAAGGAGCACGAGGAGAGCGAAGCAGACACAGGATAAAAGAGCGTGAGGAAAGCGGCGGAGACACAGGGTAAAAGAGTGCGAGGAGAGTGGAGACACAGCGTAAAAGAGTGTGAGGAGAGTGGAGACACAGGGTAAAAGAGCGCGAGGAGAGCGGCGGAGACACAGGATAAAAAAGCGTGAGGAGAGTGGTGGAGACACAGGATAAAAGAGCGCGAGGAGAGTGGCGGAGACACAGGATAAAAGAGCGCGAGGAGAGCAGAGCAAACACAGGATAACAGAGCGTGAGGAGAGCGGCGGAGACACAGGATAAAAGAGCGTGAGAATAGTGGTGGTAAAAAGGATAAAAGTGCGCGAGGAAAGCAGAGACAGGATAAAAGAGCGCGAGGAGAGCGGAGGCAGAGGATAAAAGAGCGCGAGGAGACCAGAGACACAGGGTAAAAGAGCGCGAGGAGAGCCGCGGAGACACAGGATAAAAGAGCGCGAGGAGGGCGGAGACAGGATAAAAGAGCACGAGGATAGCAGAGACACAGGGTAAAACAGCGCGAGGAGAGTAGCGGAGACACAGGATAAAAGAGCGCGAGGATAGCGTAGACACAGGATAAAAGAGCGCATGGAGAGCGGAGACACAGGATAAAAGAGCGCGAGGAGAGCGGAGGAGACACAGGATAAAAGAGCGTCAGGAGAGTGGCAGAGACACAGGGTAAAAGGGAGCGAGGAGAGCGGGGAGGACACAGGATAAAAGAGCGCGAGGAGAGCGGTGGAGACTCAGGATAAAAGAGCGCGAGAAGAGTGGCGGACAAAAGGATAAAAGAGCGCGAGGAAATCAGAGACACAGGATGAAAGAGCGCGAGGAGAGTGGTGGAGGCACAGGATAAAAGAGCGCGAGAACAACAGAGACACAGGATAAAAGAGATCGAGGAGAGCGGTGGAGGCACAGGATAAAAGAGCGCGGGGAGTGCAGCGACACAGGATAAAAGAGCACGAGGAGAGCGGAGACACAGGATAAAAGAGCAAGAGGAGAGCGGCGGTGGCACAGGGTAAAAGAGCGCGGGGAGAGCAGCGACACAGGATAAAAGAGCACGAGGAGAGCGGAGACAGGATAAAAGAGCGCGAGGAGAGCGGAGACACAGGATAAAAGAGCGCGAGGAGAGCAGAGACACAGGATAAAAGAGCGCAAAGAGAGCGGAGACACAGGATAAAAGAGCGCGAGGAGAGCGGCGGAGACACATGATAAAAGAGCGCGAGGAGAGTGGCGGAGACACAGGGTAAAAGAACGTGAGGAGTGCGGAGAAACAGTATAAAAGAGCGCGAGGAGAGCGGCAGAGACACAGGATAAAAGAGCGTGAGGAGAGTGGTGGAGACTCAGGATAAAAGAGCGCGAGGATAGCGGAGACATAGGATAAAAGAGCACAAGGAGAGCGGCAGAGACACAGGATAAAAGAGCGTGAGGATAGCGGAGACACAGGATAAAAGAGCGCGAGGAGAGCGGAGGAGACACAGGGTAAAAGAGCGTTAGGAAAGCGGCGGAGACACAGGATAAAAGAGCGCGAGGAGAGCGGCGGAGACACAGGATAAAAGAGTGCGAGGAGATCAGAGACACAGGATAAAAGAGTGCAAGGAGAACGGCGGAGACAAAGGATAAAAGAGCGCATGGAGAGCGGAGAAACAGGACAAAACAGCGCGAGGAAAGCGGCGGGGACACAGGATAAAAGGGCGCGAGGAAAGCGGAGACACAGGATAAAAGAGCGAGGGGAGAGGGGAGACACAGGATAAAAGAGCGCGAGGAGAGCAGAGACACAGGATAAAAGAGCGCGGAGAGCGGAGACACAGGATAAAAGAGCGCGAGGAGAGCGCCGGAGACACAGGATAAAAGAGCCCGAGGAGAGCAGAGACACAGGATAAAAGAGCACGAGGAGAGCGGTGGAGGCACAGGATAAAACTGCGCGAGGAGAGCGGGGACACAGGATAAAAGAGCGAGAGGAAAGCGGCAGGAGGCACAGGATAAAAGAGCGCAGGGAGAGCAGCGGAGACACAGGATAAAAGAGCGCGAGTAGAGCGGCGGAGATACAGGATAAAAGAGCGCGAGGAGAGCGGCGGAGACAAGATAAAAGAGCGCGAGGAGGGCGGAGACACAGGATAAAAGAGCACGAGGATAGCAGAGGCACAGGGTAAAAGAGCGCGAGGAGAATGGCGGAGACACAGGATAAAAGAGCGCGTGGAGAGCGGAGACACAGGATAAAAGAACGCGAGGAGAGCGGCGGAGACACAGGATAAAAGAGCGTCAGGAGAGTGGCAGAGACACAGGGTAAAAGAGCATGGGAGAGCGGAGACGTAGGATAAAAGACAGCGAGGAGAGCGGGGGGGACACAGGATAAAAGAGCACAAGGAGAGCGGCGGAGATACAGGATAAAAGAGCGCGAGAAGAGCGGCGGAGACACAGGATTAAAGACTGCGAGGAGAACGGTGGAGACACAGGATAAAAGAGCCCGAGGAGAGTGGCGGAGACACTGGATAAAAGAGCACGAGGAGTGCAGCTGAGACACTGGATAAAAGAGCACGAGGAGAGCGAAGAAGACAAAGGATAAAAGAGCGTGAGGAGACCGGCGGAGACACAGGGTAAAAGTGTGCGAGGAGAGTGGAGACACAGGATAAAAGAGTGCAAGGAGAGTGGAGACACAGTATAAAAGAGCGCGAGGAGAGCGGCGGAGACACAGGATAAAAGAGCGCGAGGAGAGCAGAGCAAAGACAGGATAACAGAGCGTGAGGAGAGCGGCGGAGACACAGGATAAAAGAGCGCGATAATAGTGGTGGACAAAAGGATAAAAGTGCGCGAGGAAAGCAGAGACAGGATAAAAGAGCACGAGGAGACCAGAGACACAGGGTAAAAGAGCGCGAGGAGAGCCACGGAGACACAGGATAAAGAGCGCGAGGAGGGCGGAGACACAGGATAAAGAGCACGAGGATAGCAGAGACACAGGATAAAAGAGCGCGAGGAGAGCGGCGGAGACACAGGATAAAAGAGCCCGAGGAGAATGGCGGAGACACTGGATAAAAGAGCACGAGAAGAGCGGCTGAGACTCAGGATAAAAGAGCGCGAGAAGAGTGGCGGACAAAAGGATAAAAGAGCGCGAGGAAAGCAGAGACACAGGATGAAAGAGCGCGAGGAGAGTGGCGGAGGCACAGGATAAAAGAGCGCGAGGAGAAGAGACACAGGATAAAAGAGCTTGAGGAGAGCGGCGGAGGCACAGGATAAAAGAGCGCAGGGACTGCAGCGACACAGGATAAAAGAGCACGAGGAGAGCGGAGACACAGGATAAAAGAGCACGAGGAGAGCGGCGGAGGCACAGGGTAAAAGAGCGTGGGGAGAGCAGCGACACAGGATAAAAGAGCACGAGGAGAGCGGAGACACAGGATAAAACAGCGCAAGGAGAGTAGCGGAGACACAGGATAAAAGAGCACGAGGAAAGCGGAGACACAGGATAAAAGAGCGCGAGGAGAGCGGAGACACAGGATAAAAGAGCGCGAGGAGAGCAGAGCCACAGGATAAAAGAGCGTGAGGAGAGCAGAGGCACAGGATAAAAGAGCGCGAGGAGAGCAGAGACACAGGATAAAAGAGCGCGAGGAGAGCGGCGGAGACACAGGGTAAAAGAGCGCGAGGAGAGTAGCGGAGACACAGGATAAAAGAGCGAGGGGAGAGCGGAGACACAGGATAAAAGAGCGCGAGGAGAGCAGAGACACAGGATAAAAGAGCGCGAGGAGAGCGGAGACACAGGATAAAAGCGCACGAGGAGAGCGGTGGTGGCACAGGATAAAACTGCGCGAGGAGAGCAGAGACACAGGATAAAAGCGCACGAGGAGAGCGGTGGTGGCACAGGATAAAACTGCGCGAGGAGAGCGGGGACACAGGATAAAAGAGCGAGAGGAAAGCGGCAGGAGGCACAGGATAAAAGAGCGCAGGGAGAGCAGCGGAGACACAGGATAAAAGAGCGCGAGAAGAGCGGCGGAGACACAGGATAAAAGAGCGCAGGGAGAGCGGAGACATATGATAAAAGAGCGTGAGGAGAGCGGCGGAGGCACAGGATAAAAGAGCACGAGGAGAGCGGATGAGACACTGGATAAAGGAGCACGAGGAGAGCGAAGCAGACACAGGATAAAAGAGCGTGAGGAGAGCGGCGGAGACACAGGGTAAAAGAGTGCGAGGAGAGTGGAGACACAGCGTAAAAGAGTGTGAGGAGAGTGGAGACACAGGGTAAAAGAGCGCGAGGAGAGCGGCGGAGACACAGGATAAAAAAGCGTGAGGAGAGTGGTGGAGACACAGGATAAAAGAGCGCGAGGAGAGTGGTGGAGACACAGGATAAAAGAGCGCGAGGAGAGCAGAGACACAGGATAAAAGAGCGCGAGGAGAGCGGCGGAGACACAGGGTAAAAGAGCGCGAGGAGAGTAGCGGAGACACAGGATAAAAGAGCGAGGGGAGAGCGCAGACACAGGATAAAAGAGCGCGAGGAGAGCAGAGACACAGGATAAAAGAGCGCGAGGAGAGCGGAGACACAGGATAAAAGAGCGCGAGGAGAGCGCCGGAGACACAGGATAAAAGAGCCCGAGGAGAGTAGAGACACAGGATAAAAGAGCACGAGGAGAGCGGTGGAGGCACAGGATAAAACTGCGCGAGGAGAGCGGGGACACAGGATAAAAGAGCGAGAGGAAAGCGGCAGGAGGCACAGGATAAAAGAGCGCAGGGAGAGCAGCGGAGACACAGGATAAAAGAGCGCGAGAAGAGCGGCGGAGATACAGGATAAAAGAGTGCGAGGAGAGCGGTGGAGACACAGGATAAAAGAGCGCAGGGAGAGCGGAGACATAACGTAAAAGAGCGTGAGGAGAGCGGCGGAGACACAGGATAAAAGAGCACGAGGAGAGCGGATGAGACACTGGATAAAGGAGCACGAGGAGAGCGAAGCAGACACAGGATAAAAGAGCATGAGGAGAGCGGCGGAGACACAGGGTAAAAGAGTGCGAGGAGAGTGGAGACACAGGGTAAAAGAGTGCGTGGAGGGTGGAGACACAGGATAAAAGAGCGTGAGGAGACCAGAGACACAGGGTAAAAGAGCGCGAGGAGACCAGAGACACATGGTAAAAGAGCACGAGGAGAGCGGCGGAGACAAGATAAAAGAGCGCGAGGAGGGCGGAGACACAGGATAAAAGAGCACGAGGATAGCAGAGACACAGGGTAAAAGAGCGCGAGGAGAACGGCGGAGACACAGGATAAAAGAACGCGAGGAGAGCGGCGGAGACACAGGATAAAAGAGCGTCAGGAGAGTGGCAGAGACACAGGGTAAAAGAGCATGGGAGAGCGGAGACGTAGGATAAAAGACAGCGAGGAGAGCGGGGGGGACACAGGATAAAAGAGCACAAGGAGAGCGGCGGAGATACAGGATAAAAGAGCGCGAGAAGAGCGGCGGAGACACAGGATTAAAGACTGCGAGGAGAACGGTGGAGACACAGGATAAAAGAGCCCGAGGAGAGTGGCAGAGACACTGGATAAAAGAGCACGAGGAGTGCAGCTGAGACACTGGATAAAAGAGCACGAGGAGAGCGAAGCAGACAAAGGATAAAAGAGCGTGAGGAGACCGGCGGAGACACAGGGTAAAAGTGTGCGAGGAGAGTGGAGACACAGGATAAAAGAGTGCAAGGAGAGTGGAGACACAGTATAAAAGAGCGCGAGGAGAGCGGCGGAGACACAGGATAAAAGAGCGCGTGGAGAGCGGAGACACAGGATAAAAGAGTGCAAGGAGAGTGGAGACACAGTATAAAAGAGCGCGAGGAGAGCAGAGCAAACACAGGATAACAGAGCGTGAGGAGAGCGGCGGAGACAGGAAAAAAGAGCGCGAGAATAGTGGTGGAAAAAGGATAAAAGAGCGCGAGGAAAGCAGAGACAGGATAAAAGAGCATGAGGAGAGCGGAGGCAGAGGATAAAAGAGCGCGAGGAGAGCAGAGACACAGGGTAAAAGAGTGCGAGGAGAGCCGCGTTGACACAAGATAAAAGAGCGCGAGGAAGGCGGAGACACAGGATGAAAGAGCACGAGGATAGCAGAGACACAGGGTAAAAGAGCGCGAGGAGAACGGCGGAGACACAGGATAAAAGAGCGCGTGGAGATCTGAGACACAGGATAAAAGAACGCGAGGAGAGCGGCGGAGACACAGGATAAAAGAGTGTTAGGAGAGTGGCAGAGACACAGGGTAAAAGAGCGCGGGAGAGTGGCGGACAAAAGGGTAAAAGAGCGCGAGGAAAGCTGAGACACAGTATGAGCGAGCGCGAGGAGAGTGGCGGAGGCACAGGATAAAAGAGCGCAAGGAGAACAGAGACACAGGATAAAAGAGCTCGAGGAGAGCGGCGGAGGCACAGGGTAAAAGAGCGTGGGGACTGCAGCGACACAGGGTAAAAGAGCACGAGGAGAGCGGAGACAGAGGATAAAAGAGCACGAGGAGAGCAGCTGAGGCACAGGGTAAAAGAGTGCGGGGAGAGCAGTGACACAGGATAAAAGAGCACGAGGAGAGCGGAGACACAGGATAAAAGAGCGTGAGGAGAGCAGAAACACAGGATAAAAGAGGGCATGAGCGGCGGAGACACAGGATAAAACTGCGCATGGAGAGCGGGGACACAGGATAAAAGAGCGCGAGGAAAGCGGACACACAGGATAAAAGAGCGCGAGGAAAGCGGACACACAGGATAAAAGTGCGCGAGGAGAGCGGAGACACAGGATAAAAGAGCGCGAGGAGAGCAGAGACACAGGATAAAAGGGCGCGAGGAGAGCAGAGACACAGGATAAAAGAGCGCAAGGAGAGCGGAGACACAGGATAAAAGAGCCCGAGGAGAGCAGAGACACAGGATAAAAGAGCACGAGGAGAGCGGCAGAGGCACAGGATAAAACTGCGCAAGGAGAGCGGGGACACAGGATAAAAGAGCGCGAGGAAAGCGGCAGGAGGCACAGGATAAAAGAGCGCAGGGAGAGCAGCGGAGACACAGGATAAAAGAGCGCGAGAAGAGCGGCGGAGACACAGGATAAAAAAGTGCGAGGAGAGCGGTGAAGAGACAGGATAAAAGAGCCTGAGGAGAGTGGCGGAGACACTGGATAAAAGAGTGCAAGAAGAGTGGCGGACAAAAGGACAAAAGAGCGCGAGGAAAGCAGAGACACAGGATAAAAGAGCCCAATGAGAGTGGCGGAGACACAGGGTAAAAGAGCGCGAGGAGAGTGGCGGAGACACAGGATAAAAGAGCGCGAGCAGAGCAGAGACACAGGATAAAAGAGCGCGAGGAAAGCGGCAGGAGGCACAGGATAAAAGAGCGCAGGGAGAGCAGCGGAGACACAGGATAAAAGAGCGCGAGAAGAGCGGCGGAGACACAGGATAAAAAAGTGCGAGGAGAGCGGTGAAGAGACAGGATAAAAGAGCCTGAGGAGAGTGGCGGAGACACTGGATAAAAGAGCGCAAGAAGAGTGGCGGACAAAAGGACAAAAGAGCGCGAGGAAAGCAGAGACACAGGATAAAAGAGCCCAATGAGAGTGGCGGAGACACAGGGTAAAAGAGCGCGAGGAGAGTGGCGGAGACACAGGATAAAAGAGCGCGAGGAAAGCGGAGACACAGGATAAAAGAGCGCGAGGAGAGCGGAGACACAGGATAAAAGAGCGCGAGGAGAGCGGCGGAGACACAGGATAAAAGAGTACGAGGAGAGCGGCGGAGGCACAGGGTAAAAGAGCACGGGGAGAGCAGCGACACAGGATAAAAGAGCACGAGGAGAGCGGAGACACAGGATAGAAGAGCGCGAGGAGAGCGGAGACACAGGATAAAAGAGGGCGCGAGCGGCGGACATACAGGATAAAACTGCGTGAGGAGAGCGGGGACACAGGATAAAAGAGCGCGAGGAGAGCGGGGGGGACACTGGATAAAAGAGCGCGAGGAGAAAAGAGCAAACACAGGATAACAGAGCGTGAGGAGAGCGGCGGAGACAGGAAAAAAGAACGCGAGAATAGTGGTGGAAAAAGGATAAAAGAGCGCGAGGAAAGCAGAGACAGGATAAAAGAGCGTGAGGAGAGCGGAGGCAGAGGATAAAAGAGCGCGAGGAGAGCAGAGACACAAGGTAAAAGAGCGCGAGGAAGGCGGAGACACAGAATAAAAGAGCACGAGGATAGCAGAGACACAGGGTAAAAGAGCGCGAGGAGAACGGCAGAGACACAGGATAAAAGAGCGCGTGGAGAGTGGCGGAGACACAGGGTAAAAGAGCGCGAGGAGAGTGGCGGAGACACAGGATAAAAGAGCGCGAGCAGAGCGGAGGTACAGGATAAAAGAGCGCGAGGAGAGCGGAGACACAGGATAAAAGAGCACGAGGAGAGCGGCGGAGGCACAGGATAAAACTGCGCAAGGAGAGCGGGGACACAGGATAAAAGAGCGCGAGGAAAGCGGCAGGAGGCACAGGATAAAAGAGCACAGGGAGAGCAGCGGAGACACAGGATAAAAGAGCGCGAGAAGAGCGGCGGAGACACAGGATAAAAAAGTGCGAGGAGAACGGTGAAGAGACAGGATAAAAGAGCCTGAGGAGAGTGGCGGAGACACTGGATAAAAGAGCGCAAGAAGAGTGGCGGACAAAAGGACAAAAGAGCGCGAGGAAAGCAGAGACACAGGATAAAAGAGCCCAATGAGAGGGGCGGAGACACAGGGTAAAAGAGCGCGAGGAGAGTGGCGGAGACACAGGATAAAAGAGCGCGAGCAGAGCAGAGACACAGGATAAAAGAGCGTGAGGAAAGCGGAGACACAGGATAAAAGAGCGCGAGGAGAGCGGAGACACAGGATAAAAGAGCGCGAGGAGAGCGGCGGAGACACAGTATAAAAGAGCACGAGGAGAGCAGAGACACAGGATAAAAGAATACGAGGAGAGCGGCGGAGGCACAGGGTAAAAGAGCACGGGGAGAGCAGCGACACAGGATAAAAGAGCACGAGGAGAGCGGAGACACAGGATAAAAGAGCGCGAGGAGAGCGGAGGCACAGGATAGAAGAGCGCAGGGAGAGCAGCGGAGACACAGGATAAAAGAGCGCGAGAAGAGCGGCGGAGACACAGGATAAAAGAGTGCGAGGAGAGCAGAGACACAGGATAAAAGAGCGCGAGGAAAGCGGTGGAGACACAGGGTAATAGAGTACGAGGAGAGCGGACACACAGGATAAAAGAGTGCGAGGTGAGCGGAGACACAGGATAAAAGAGCGCGAGGAGAGCAGAGACACAGTATAAAAGTGTGCGAGCAGAGCGGCGGAGACACAGGATAAAAAAGCGTGAGGAGAGTGGTGGAGACACAGGATAAAAGGGCGCGAGGAGAGCAGAGACACAGGATAAAGGAGCGCGAGGAGAGCGGAGCAAACACAGGATAACAGAGTGTGAGGAGAGCGGCGGAGACACAGGATAAAAGAGCGCGAGAATAGTGGCGGACAAAAGGATAAAAGAGCGCGAGGAAAGCAGAGACAGGATAAAAGAGCGCGAGGAGAGTGGCGGAGACGCAGGATAAAAGAACGCGGGGAGAACAGAGACACAGTATAAAAGAGCGCAAGGAGAGCGGAGACACAGGATAAAAGAGCGCGAGGACAGAGGCGGAGACACAGGATAAAAGAGCGTGAGGAGAGCGGCGGAGACACAGGATAAAAGAGCACGAGGAGAGCGGAGCAGACACAGGATAAAAGAGCGCGAGGAGAGCGGCGGAGACACAGGATAAAGGAGCACGAGGAGAGCGGAGCAGACACAGGATAAAAGAACGCGGGAGAGTGGAGACATAGGATAAAAGAGCGCGAGGAGAGCAGTGAGACAGGATAAAAGAGGGCAAGAGCGGCGGAGACACAGGATAAAAGAGCGCGAGGAGAGTGGCGGAGACACAGGGTAAAAGAACGTGAGGAGTGTGGAGACACAGGATAAAAGAGCGCGAGGAGAGCGGCTGAGACACAGGATAAAACAGCACGAGGAAAGCGGCGGAGGCACAGGATAAAACTGCGCGAGGAGAGCGGGGACACAGGATAAAAGAGCGCGAGGAAAGCGGAGACACAGGATGAAAGAGCACGAGGAGAGTGGCGGAGACAGACGGTAAAAGAGTGTGGCGGACACACTGGATAAAAGAGCACAAGGAGAGCGGAGACACAGGATAAAAGAGCGTGAGGAGAGCAGAAACACAGGATAAAAGAGGGCATGAGCGGCGGAGACACAGGATAAAACTGCGCATGGAGAGCGGGGACACAGGATAAAAGAGCGCGAGGAAAGCGGACACACAGGATAAAAGAGCGCGAGGAAAGCGGACACACAGGATAAAAGTGCGCGAGGAGAGCGGAGACACAGGATAAAAGAGCGCGAGGAGAGCAGAGACACAGGATAAAAGGGCGCGAGGAGAGCAGAGACACAGGATAAAAGAGCGCAAGGAGAGCGGAGACACAGGATAAAAGAGCACGAGGAGAGCGGCAGAGGCACAGGATAAAACTGCGCAAGGAGAGCGGGGACACAGGATAAAAGAGCGCGAGGAAAGCGGCAGGAGGCACAGGATAAAAGAGCGCAGGGAGAGCAGCGGAGACACAGGATAAAAGAGCGCGAGAAGAGCGGCGGAGACACAGGATAAAAAAGTGCGAGGAGAGCGGTGAAGAGACAGGATAAAAGAGCCTGAGGAGAGTGGCGGAGACACTGGATAAAAGAGTGCAAGAAGAGTGGCGGACAAAAGGACAAAAGAGCGCGAGGAAAGCAGAGACACAGGATAAAAGAGCCCAATGAGAGTGGCGGAGACACAGGGTAAAAGAGCGCGAGGAGAGTGGCGGAGACACAGGATAAAAGAGCGCGAGCAGAGCAGAGACACAGGATAAAAGAGCGCGAGGAAAGCGGCAGGAGGCACAGGATAAAAGAGCGCAGGGAGAGCAGCGGAGACACAGGATAAAAGAGCGCGAGAAGAGCGGCGGAGACACAGGATAAAAAAGTGCGAGGAGAGCGGTGAAGAGACAGGATAAAAGAGCCTGAGGAGAGTGGCGGAGACACTGGATAAAAGAGCGCAAGAAGAGTGGCGGACAAAAGGACAAAAGAGCGCGAGGAAAGCAGAGACACAGGATAAAAGAGCCCAATGAGAGTGGCGGAGACACAGGGTAAAAGAGCGCGAGGAGAGTGGCGGAGACACAGGATAAAAGAGCGCGAGGAAAGCGGAGACACAGGATAAAAGAGCGCGAGGAGAGCGGAGACACAGGATAAAAGAGCGCGAGGAGAGCGGCGGAGACACAGGATAAAAGAGTACGAGGAGAGCGGCGGAGGCACAGGGTAAAAGAGCACGGGGAGAGCAGCGACACAGGATAAAAGAGCACGAGGAGAGCGGAGACACAGGATAGAAGAGCGCGAGGAGAGCGGAGACACAGGATAAAAGAGGGCGCGAGCGGCGGACATACAGGATAAAACTGCGTGAGGAGAGCGGGGACACAGGATAAAAGAGCGCGAGGAGAGCGGGGGGGACACTGGATAAAAGAGCGCGAGGAGAAAAGAGCAAACACAGGATAACAGAGCGTGAGGAGAGCGGCGGAGACAGGAAAAAAGAACGCGAGAATAGTGGTGGAAAAAGGATAAAAGAGCGCGAGGAAAGCAGAGACAGGATAAAAGAGCGTGAGGAGAGCGGAGGCAGAGGATAAAAGAGCGCGAGGAGAGCAGAGACACAAGGTAAAAGAGCGCGAGGAAGGCGGAGACACAGAATAAAAGAGCACGAGGATAGCAGAGACACAGGGTAAAAGAGCGCGAGGAGAACGGCAGAGACACAGGATAAAAGAGCGCGTGGAGAGTGGCGGAGACACAGGGTAAAAGAGCGCGAGGAGAGTGGCGGAGACACAGGATAAAAGAGCGCGAGCAGAGCGGAGGTACAGGATAAAAGAGCGCGAGGAGAGCGGAGACACAGGATAAAAGAGCACGAGGAGAGCGGCGGAGGCACAGGATAAAACTGCGCAAGGAGAGCGGGGACACAGGATAAAAGAGCGCGAGGAAAGCGGCAGGAGGCACAGGATAAAAGAGCACAGGGAGAGCAGCGGAGACACAGGATAAAAGAGCGCGAGAAGAGCGGCGGAGACACAGGATAAAAAAGTGCGAGGAGAACGGTGAAGAGACAGGATAAAAGAGCCTGAGGAGAGTGGCGGAGACACTGGATAAAAGAGCGCAAGAAGAGTGGCGGACAAAAGGACAAAAGAGCGCGAGGAAAGCAGAGACACAGGATAAAAGAGCCCAATGAGAGGGGCGGAGACACAGGGTAAAAGAGCGCGAGGAGAGTGGCGGAGACACAGGATAAAAGAGCGCGAGCAGAGCAGAGACACAGGATAAAAGAGCGTGAGGAAAGCGGAGACACAGGATAAAAGAGCGCGAGGAGAGCGGAGACACAGGATAAAAGAGCGCGAGGAGAGCGGCGGAGACACAGTATAAAAGAGCACGAGGAGAGCAGAGACACAGGATAAAAGAGTACGAGGAGAGCGGCGGAGGCACAGGGTAAAAGAGCACGGGGAGAGCAGCGACACAGGATAAAAGAGCACGAGGAGAGCGGAGACACAGGATAAAAGAGCGCGAGGAGAGCGGAGGCACAGGATAGAAGAGCGCAGGGAGAGCAGCGGAGACACAGGATAAAAGAGCGCGAGAAGAGCGGCGGAGACACAGGATAAAAGAGTGCGAGGAGAGCAGAGACACAGGATAAAAGAGCGCGAGGAAAGCGGTGGAGACACAGGGTAATAGAGTACGAGGAGAGCGGACACACAGGATAAAAGAGTGCGAGGTGAGCGGAGACACAGGATAAAAGAGCGCGAGGAGAGCAGAGACACAGTATAAAAGTGTGCGAGCAGAGCGGCGGAGACACAGGATAAAAAAGCGTGAGGAGAGTGGTGGAGACACAGGATAAAAGAGCGCGAGGAGAGCGGCTGAGACTCAGGATAAAAGAGCGCGAGAAGAGTGGCGGACAAAAGGGTAAAAGAGCGCGAGGAAAGCTGAGACACAGGATGAACGAGCGCGAGGAGAGTGGCGGAGACACAGGATAAAAGAGCCCGAGGAGAGCAGAGACACAGGATAAAAGAGCACGAGGAGAGCGGCGGAGGAACAGGATAAAACTGCGCGAGGAGAGCGGGGACACAGGATAAAAGAGCGAGAGGAAAGCGGCAGGAGGCACAGGATAAAAGAGCGCGAGAAGAGCGGCGGAGACACAGGATAAAAGAGTGCGAGGAGAGCAGAGACACAGGATAAAAGAGCGCGAGGAAAGCGGTGGAGACACAGGGTAATAGAGTACGAGGAGAGCGGACACACAGGATAAAAGAGTGCGAGGTGAGCGGAGACACAGGATTAAAGAGCGTGAGGAGAGCAGAGACACAGTATAAAAGTGTGCGAGCAGAGCGGTGGAGACACAGGATAAAAAAGCGTGAGGAGAGTGGTGGAGACACAGGATAAAAGAGCGCGAGGAGAGTGGCGGAGACACAGGATAAAGGAGCGCGAGGAGAGCGGAGCAAACACAGGATAACAGAGCGTGAGGAGAGCGGCGGAGACACAGGATAAAAGAGCGCGAGAATAGTGGCGGACAAAAGGATAAAAGAGCGCGAGGAAAGCAGAGACAGGATAAAAGAGCGCGAGGAGAGTGGCGGAGACGCAGGATAAAAGAACGCGGGGAGAACAGAGACACAGTATAAAAGAGCGCAAGGAGAGCGGAGACACAGGATAAAAGAGCGCGAGGACAGAGGCGGAGACACAGGATAAAAGAGCGTGAGGAGAGCGGCGGAGACACAGGATAAAAGAGCACGAGGAGAGCGGAGCAGACACAGGATAAAAGAGCGCGAGGAGAGCGGCGGAGACACAGGATAAAGGAGCACGAGGAGAGCGGAGCAGACACAGGATAAAAGAACGCGGGAGAGCGGAGACATAGGATAAAAGAGCGCAAGGAGAGCAGTGAGACAGGATAAAAGAGGGCAAGAGCGGCGGAGACACAGGAAAAAGAGCGCGAGGAGAGTGGCGGAGACACAGGGTAAAAGAACGTGAGGAGTGCGGAGACACAGGATAAAAGAGCGCGAGGAGAGCGGCTGAGACACAGGATAAAACAGCACGAGGAAAGCGGCGGAGGCACAGGATAAAACTGCGCGAGGAGAGCGGGGACACAGGATAAAAGAGCGCGAGGAAAGCGGCAGGAGGCACAGGATAAAAGAGCGCAGGGAGAGCAGCGGAGACACAGGATAAAAGAGCGCGAGAAGAGCGGCGGAGACACAGGATAAAAGAGCGCGAGAATAGTGGCGGACAAAAGGATAAAAGAGCGCGCGAAAGCAGAGACAGGATAAAAGAGCGCGAGGAGAGTAGCGGAGACACAGGATAAAAGAGCGCGAGGATAGCGTAGACACAGGATAAAAGAGCGCGTGGAGAGCGGAGACACAGGATAAAAGAGCGCGAGGAGAGCGGCGGAGACACAGGATAAAAGAGCGTCAGAAGAGTGGCAGAGACACAGGGTAAAAGAGCGCGGGAGAGTGGAGACATAGGATAAAAGAGAGCGAGGAGAGCGGGGGGGACACTGAATAAAAGAGCGCGAGGAGAGCAGAGCAAACACAGGATAACAGAGCGTGAGGAGAGCGGCGGAGACAGGAAAAAAGAGCGCGAGAATAGTGGTGGAAAAAGGATAAAAGAGCGCGAGGAAAGCAGAGACAGGATAAAAGAGCATGAGGAGAGCGGAGGCAGAGGATAAAAGAGCGCGAGGAGAGCAGAGACACAGGGTAAAAGAGTGCGAGGAGAGCCGCGTTGACACAAGATAAAAGAGCGCGAGGAAGGCGGAGACACAGGATGAAAGAGCACGAGGATAGCAGAGACACAGGGTAAAAGAGCGCGAGGAGAACGGCGGAGACACAGGATAAAAGAGCGCGTGGAGATCTGAGACACAGGATAAAAGAACGCGAGGAGAGCGGCGGAGACACAGGATAAAAGAGTGTTAGGAGAGTGGCAGAGACACAGGGTAAAAGAGCGCGGGAGAGTGGCGGACAAAAGGGTAAAAGAGCGCGAGGAAAGCTGAGACACAGTATGAGCGAGCGCGAGGAGAGTGGCGGAGGCACAGGATAAAAGAGCGCAAGGAGAACAGAGACACAGGATAAAAGAGCTCGAGGAGAGCGGCGGAGGCACAGGGTAAAAGAGCGTGGGGACTGCAGCGACACAGGATAAAAGAGCACGAGGAGAGCGGAGACAGAGGATAAAAGAGCACGAGGAGAGCAGCTGAGGCACAGGGTAAAAGAGTGCGGGGAGAGCAGTGACACAGGATAAAAGAGCACGAGGAGAGCGGAGACACAGGATAAAAGAGCGTGAGGAGAGCAGAAACACAGGATAAAAGAGGGCATGAGCGGCGGAGACACAGGATAAAACTGCGCATGGAGAACGGGGACACAGGATAAAAGAGCGCGAGGAAAGCGGACACACAGGATAAAAGAGCGCGAGGAAAGCGGACACACAGGATAAAAGTGCGCGAGGAGAGCGGAGACACAGGATAAAAGAGCGCGAGGAGAGCAGAGACACAGGATAAAAGGGCGCGAGGAGAGCAGAGACACAGGATAAAGGAGCGCGAGGAGAGCGGAGCAAACACAGGATAACAGAGTGTGAGGAGAGCGGCGGAGACACAGGATAAAAGAGCGCGAGAATAGTGGCGGACAAAAGGATAAAAGAGCGCGAGGAAAGCAGAGACAGGATAAAAGAGCGCGAGGAGAGTGGCGGAGACGCAGGATAAAAGAACGCGGGGAGAACAGAGACACAGTATAAAAGAGCGCAAGGAGAGCGGAGACACAGGATAAAAGAGCGCGAGGACAGAGGCGGAGACACAGGATAAAAGAGCGTGAGGAGAGCGGCGGAGACACAGGATAAAAGAGCACGAGGAGAGCGGAGCAGACACAGGATAAAAGAGCGCGAGGAGAGCGGCGGAGACACAGGATAAAGGAGCACGAGGAGAGCGGAGCAGACACAGGATAAAAGAACGCGGGAGAGCGGAGACATAGGATAAAAGAGCGCGAGGAGAGCAGTGAGACAGGATAAAAGAGGGCAAGAGCGGCGGAGACACAGGATAAAAGAGCGCGAGGAGAGTGGCGGAGACACAGGGTAAAAGAACGTGAGGAGTGCGGAGACACAGGATAAAAGAGCGCGAGGAGAGCGGCTGAGACACAGGATAAAACAGCACGAGGAAAGCGGCGGAGGCACAGGATAAAACTGCGCGAGGAGAGCGGGGACACAGGATAAAAGAGCGCGAGGAAAGCGGCAGGAGGCACAGGATAAAAGAGCGCAGGGAGAGCAGCGGAGACACAGGATAAAAGAGCGCGAGAAGAGCGGCGGAGACACAGGATAAAAGAGCGCGAGAATAGTGGCGGACAAAACGATAAAAGAGCGCGCGAAAGCAGAGACAGGATAAAAGAGCGCGAGGAGAGTAGCGGAGACACAGGATAAAAGAGCGCGAGGATAGCGTAGACACAGGATAAAAGAGCGCGTGGAGAGCGGAGACACAGGATAAAAGAGCGCGAGGAGAGCGGCGGAGACACAGGATAAAAGAGCGTCAGAAGAGTGGCAGAGACACAGGGTAAAAGAGCGCGGGAGAGTGGAGACATAGGATAAAAGAGAGCGAGGAGAGCGGGGGGGACACTGGATAAAAGAGCGCGAGGAGAGCAGAGCAAACACAGGATAACAGAGCGTGAGGAGAGCGGCGGAGACAGGAAAAAAGAGCGCGAGAATAGTGGTGGAAAAAGGATAAAAGAGCGCGAGGAAAGCAGAGACAGGATAAAAGAGCATGAGGAGAGCGGAGGCAGAGGATAAAAGAGCGCGAGGAGAGCAGAGACACAGGGTAAAAGAGTGCGAGGAGAGCCGCGTTGACACAAGATAAAAGAGCGCGAGGAAGGCGGAGACACAGGATGAAAGAGCACGAGGATAGCAGAGACACAGGGTAAAAGAGCGCGAGGAGAACGGCGGAGACACAGGATAAAAGAGCGCGTGGAGATCTGAGACACAGGATAAAAGAACGCGAGGAGAGCGGCGGAGACACAGGATAAAAGAGTGTTAGGAGAGTGGCAGAGACACAGGGTAAAAGACCGCGGGAGAGTGGCGGACAAAAGGGTAAAAGAGCGCGAGGAAAGCTGAGACACAGTATGAGCGAGCGCGAGGAGAGTAGCGGAGGCACAGGATAAAAGAGCGCAAGGAGAACAGAGACACAGGATAAAAGAGCTCGAGGAGAGCGGCGGAGGCACAGGGTAAAAGAGCGTGGGGACTGCAGCGACACAGGATAAAAGAGCACGAGGAGAGCGGAGACAGAGGATAAAAGAGCACGAGGAGAGCAGCTGAGGCACAGGGTAAAAGAGTGCGGGGAGAGCAGTGACACAGGATAAAAGAGCACGAGGAGAGCGGAGACACAGGATAAAAGAGCGTGAGGAGAGCAGAAACACAGGATAAAAGAGGGCATGAGCGGCGGAGACACAGGATAAAACTGCGCATGGAGAGCGGGGACACAGGATAAAAGAGCGCGAGGAAAGCGGACACACAGGATAAAAGAGCGCGAGGAAAGCGGACACACAGGATAAAAGTGCGCGAGGAGAGCGGAGACACAGGATAAAAGAGCGCGAGGAGAGCAGAGACACAGGATAAAAGGGCGCGAGGAGAGCAGAGACACAGGATAAAAGAGCGCAAGGAGAGCGGAGACACAGGATAAAAGAGCACGAGGAGAGCGGCAGAGGCACAGGATAAAACTGCGCAAGGAGAGCGGGGACACAGGATAAAAGAGCGCGAGGAAAGCGGCAGGAGGCACAGGATAAAAGAGCGCAGGGAGAGCAGCGGAGACACAGGATAAAAGAGCGCGAGAAGAGCGGCGGAGACACAGGATAAAAAAGTGCGAGGAGAGCGGTGAAGAGACAGGATAAAAGAGCCTGAGGAGAGTGGCGGAGACACTGGATAAAAGAGTGCAAGAAGAGTGGCGGACAAAAGGACAAAAGAGCGCGAGGAAAGCAGAGACACAGGATAAAAGAGCCCAATGAGAGTGGCGGAGACACAGGGTAAAAGAGCGCGAGGAGAGTGGCGGAGACACAGGATAAAAGAGCGCGAGCAGAGCAGAGACACAGGATAAAAGAGCGCGAGGAAAGCGGCAGGAGGCACAGGATAAAAGAGCGCAGGGAGAGCAGCGGAGACACAGGATAAAAGAGCGCGAGAAGAGCGGCGGAGACACAGGATAAAAAAGTGCGAGGAGAGCGGTGAAGAGACAGGATAAAAGAGCCTGAGGAGAGTGGCGGAGACACTGGATAAAAGAGCGCAAGAAGAGTGGCGGACAAAAGGACAAAAGAGCGCGAGGAAAGCAGAGACACAGGATAAAAGAGCCCAATGAGAGTGGCGGAGACACAGGGTAAAAGAGCGCGAGGAGAGTGGCGGAGACACAGGATAAAAGAGCGCGAGGAAAGCGGAGACACAGGATAAAAGAGCGCGAGGAGAGCGGAGACACAGGATAAAAGAGCGCGAGGAGAGCGGCGGAGACACAGGATAAAAGAGTACGAGGAGAGCGGCGGAGGCACAGGGTAAAAGAGCACGGGGAGAGCAGCGACACAGGATAAAAGAGCACGAGGAGAGCGGAGACACAGGATAGAAGAGTGCGAGGAGAGTGGAGACACAGGATAAAAGAGGGCGCGAGCGGCGGACATACAGGATAAAACTGCGTGAGGAGAGCGGGGACACAGGATAAAAGAGCGCGAGGAAAGGGGCGGACAAAAGGATAAAAGAGCACGAGAAAAGCAGAGACAGGATAAAAGAGCGCGAGGAGAGTGGCAGAGAAACAGGGCAAAAGAGCGCGGGAGTGCGGAGACATAGGATAAAAGAGAGCGAGGAGAGCGGGGGGGACACTGGATAAAAGAGCGCGAGGAGAAAAGAGCAAACACAGGATAACAGAGCGTGAGGAGAGCGGCGGAGACAGGAAAAAAGAACGCGAGAATAGTGGTGGAAAAAGGATAAAAGAGCGCGAGGAAAGCAGAGACAGGATAAAAGAGCGTGAGGAGAGCGGAGGCAGAGGATAAAAGAGCGCGAGGAGAGCAGAGACACAAGGTAAAAGAGCGCGAGGAAGGCGGAGACACAGAATAAAAGAGCACGAGGATAGCAGAGACACAGGGTAAAAGAGCGCGAGGAGAACGGCAGAGACACAGGATAAAAGAGCGCGTGGAGAGTGGCGGAGACACAGGGTAAAAGAGCGCGAGGAGAGTGGCGGAGACACAGGATAAAAGAGCGCGAGCAGAGCGGAGGTACAGGATAAAAGAGCGCGAGGAGAGCGGAGACACAGGATAAAAGAGCACGAGGAGAGCGGCGGAGGCACAGGATAAAACTGCGCAAGGAGAGCGGGGACACAGGATAAAAGAGCGCGAGGAAAGCGGCAGGAGGCACAGGATAAAAGAGCACAGGGAGAGCAGCGGAGACACAGGATAAAAGAGCGCGAGAAGAGCGGCGGAGACACAGGATAAAAAAGTGCGAGGAGAACGGTGAAGAGACAGGATAAAAGAGCCTGAGGAGAGTGGCGGAGACACTGGATAAAAGAGCGCAAGAAGAGTGGCGGACAAAAGGACAAAAGAGCGCGAGGAAAGCAGAGACACAGGATAAAAGAGCCCAATGAGAGTGGCGGAGACACAGGGTAAAAGAGCGCGAGGAGAGTGGCGGAGACACAGGATAAAAGAGCGCGAGCAGAGCAGAGACACAGGATAAAAGAGCGCGAGGAAAGCGGCAGGAGGCACAGGATAAAAGAGCGCAGGGAGAGCAGCGGAGACACAGGATAAAAGAGCGCGAGAAGAGCGGCGGAGACACAGGATAAAAAAGTGCGAGGAGAGCGGTGAAGAGACAGGATAAAAGAGCCTGAGGAGAGTGGCGGAGACACTGGATAAAAGAGCGCAAGAAGAGTGGCGGACAAAAGGACAAAAGAGCGCGAGGAAAGCAGAGACACAGGATAAAAGAGCCCAATGAGAGTGGCGGAGACACAGGGTAAAAGAGCGCGAGGAGAGTGGCGGAGACACAGGATAAAAGAGCGCGAGGAAAGCGGAGACACAGGATAAAAGAGCGCGAGGAGAGCGGAGACACAGGATAAAAGAGCGCGAGGAGAGCGGCGGAGACACAGGATAAAAGAGTACGAGGAGAGCGGCGGAGGCACAGGGTAAAAGAGCACGGGGAGAGCAGCGACACAGGATAAAAGAGCACGAGGAGAGCGGAGACACAGGATAGAAGAGCGCGAGGAGAGTGGAGACACAGGATAAAAGAGGGCGCGAGCGGCGGACATACAGGATAAAACTGCGTGAGGAGAGCGGGGACACAGGATAAAAGAGCGCGAGGAAAGGGGCGGACAAAAGGATAAAAGAGCACGAGAAAAGCAGAGACAGGATAAAAGAGCGCGAGGAGAGTGGCAGAGAAACAGGGCAAAAGAGCGCGGGAGTGCGGAGACATAGGATAAAAGAGAGCGAGGAGAGCGGGGGGGACACTGGATAAAAGAGCGCGAGGAGAAAAGAGCAAACACAGGATAACAGAGCGTGAGGAGAGCGGCGGAGACAGGAAAAAAGAACGCGAGAATAGTGGTGGAAAAAGGATAAAAGAGCGCGAGGAAAGCAGAGACAGGATAAAAGAGCGTGAGGAGAGCGGAGGCAGAGGATAAAAGAGCGCGAGGAGAGCAGAGACACAAGGTAAAAGAGCGCGAGGAAGGCGGAGACACAGAATAAAAGAGCACGAGGATAGCAGAGACACAGGGTAAAAGAGCGCGAGGAGAACGGCAGAGACACAGGATAAAAGAGCGCGTGGAGAGTGGCGGAGACACAGGGTAAAAGAGCGCGAGGAGAGTGGCGGAGACACAGGATAAAAGAGCGCGAGCAGAGCGGAGGTACAGGATAAAAGAGCGCGAGGAGAGCGGAGACACAGGATAAAAGAGCACGAGGAGAGCGGCGGAGGCACAGGATAAAACTGCGCAAGGAGAGCGGGGACACAGGATAAAAGAGCGCGAGGAAAGCGGCAGGAGGCACAGGATAAAAGAGCACAGGGAGAGCAGCGGAGACACAGGATAAAAGAGCGCGAGAAGAGCGGCGGAGACACAGGATAAAAAAGTGCGAGGAGAACGGTGAAGAGACAGGATAAAAGAGCCTGAGGAGAGTGGCGGAGACACTGGATAAAAGAGCGCAAGAAGAGTGGCGGACAAAAGGACAAAAGAGCGCGAGGAAAGCAGAGACACAGGATAAAAGAGCCCAATGAGAGGGGCGGAGACACAGGGTAAAAGAGCGCGAGGAGAGTGGCGGAGACACAGGATAAAAGAGCGCGAGCAGAGCAGAGACACAGGATAAAAGAGCGTGAGGAAAGCGGAGACACAGGATAAAAGAGCGCGAGGAGAGCGGAGACACAGGATAAAAGAGCGCGAGGAGAGCGGCGGAGACACAGTATAAAAGAGCACGAGGAGAGCAGAGACACAGGATAAAAGAGTACGAGGAGAGCGGCGGAGGCACAGGGTAAAAGAGCACGGGGAGAGCAGCGACACAGGATAAAAAAGCGTGAGGAGAGTGGTGGAGACACAGGATAAAAGAGCGCGAGGAGAGCGGCTGAGACTCAGGATAAAAGAGCGCGAGAAGAGTGGCGGACAAAAGGGTAAAAGAGCGCGAGGAAAGCTGAGACACAGGATGAACGAGCGCGAGGAGAGTGGCGGAGACACAGGATAAAAGAGCCCGAGGAGAGCAGAGACACAGGATAAAAGAGCACGAGGAGAGCGGCGGAGGAACAGGATAAAACTGCGCGAGGAGAGCGGGGACACAGGATAAAAGAGCGAGAGGAAAGCGGCAGGAGGCACAGGATAAAAGAGCGCGAGAAGAGCGGCGGAGACACAGGATAAAAGAGTGCGAGGAGAGCAGAGACACAGGATAAAAGAGCGCGAGGAAAGCGGTGGAGACACAGGGTAATAGAGTACGAGGAGAGCGGACACACAGGATAAAAGAGTGCGAGGTGAGCGGAGACACAGGATTAAAGAGCGTGAGGAGAGCAGAGACACAGTATAAAAGTGTGCGAGCAGAGCGGTGGAGACACAGGATAAAAAAGCGTGAGGAGAGTGGTGGAGACACAGGATAAAAGAGCGCGAGGAGAGTGGCGGAGACACAGGATAAAGGAGCGCGAGGAGAGCGGAGCAAACACAGGATAACAGAGCGTGAGGAGAGCGGCGGAGACACAGGATAAAAGAGCGCGAGAATAGTGGCGGACAAAAGGATAAAAGAGCGCGAGGAAAGCAGAGACAGGATAAAAGAGCGCGAGGAGAGTGGCGGAGACGCAGGATAAAAGAACGCGGGGAGAACAGAGACACAGTATAAAAGAGCGCAAGGAGAGCGGAGACACAGGATAAAAGAGCGCGAGGACAGAGGCGGAGACACAGGATAAAAGAGCGTGAGGAGAGCGGCAGAGACACAGGATAAAAGAGCACGAGGAGAGCGGAGCAGACACAGGATAAAAGAGCGCGAGGAGAGCGGCGGAGACACAGGATAAAGGAGCACGAGGAGAGCGGAGCAGACACAGGATAAAAGAACGCGGGAGAGCGGAGACATAGGATAAAAGAGCGCGAGGAGAGCAGTGAGACAGGATAAAAGAGGGCAAGAGCGGCGGAGACACAGGATAAAAGAGCGCGAGGAGAGTGGCGGAGACACAGGGTAAAAGAACGTGAGGAGTGCGGAGACACAGGATAAAAGAGCGCGAGGAGAGCGGCTGAGACACAGGATAAAACAGCACGAGGAAAGCGGCGGAGGCACAGGATAAAACTGCGCGAGGAGAGCGGGGACACAGGATAAAAGAGCGCGAGGAAAGCGGCAGGAGGCACAGGATAAAAGAGCGCAGGGAGAGCAGCGGAGACACAGGATAAAAGAGCGCGAGAAGAGCGGCGGAGACACAGGATAAAAGAGCGCGAGAATAGTGGCGGACAAAAGGATAAAAGAGCGCGCGAAAGCAGAGACAGGATAAAAGAGCGCGAGGAGAGTAGCGGAGACACAGGATAAAAGAGCGCGAGGATAGCGTAGACACAGGATAAAAGAGCGCGTGGAGAGCAGAGACACAGGATAAAAGAGCGCGAGGAGAGCGGCGGAGACACAGGATAAAAGAGCGTCAGAAGAGTGGCAGAGACACAGGGTAAAAGAGCGCGGGAGAGTGGAGACATAGGATAAAAGAGAGCGAGGAGAGCGGGGGGGACACTGAATAAAAGAGCGCGAGGAGAGCAGAGCAAACACAGGATAACAGAGCGTGAGGAGAGCGGCGGAGACAGGAAAAAAGAGCGCGAGAATAGTGGTGGAAAAAGGATAAAAGAGCGCGAGGAAAGCAGAGACAGGATAAAAGAGCATGAGGAGAGCGGAGGCAGAGGATAAAAGAGCGCGAGGAGAGCAGAGACACAGGGTAAAAGAGTGCGAGGAGAGCCGCGTTGACACAAGATAAAAGAGCGCGAGGAAGGCGGAGACACAGGATGAAAGAGCACGAGGATAGCAGAGACACAGGGTAAAAGAGCGCGAGGAGAACGGCGGAGACACAGGATAAAAGAGCGCGTGGAGATCTGAGACACAGGATAAAAGAACGCGAGGAGAGCGGCGGAGACACAGGATAAAAGAGTGTTAGGAGAGTGGCAGAGACACAGGGTAAAAGAGCGCGGGAGAGTGGCGGACAAAAGGGTAAAAGAGCGCGAGGAAAGCTGAGACACAGTATGAGCGAGCGCGAGGAGAGTGGCGGAGGCACAGGATAAAAGAGCGCAAGGAGAACAGAGACACAGGATAAAAGAGCTCGAGGAGAGCGGCGGAGGCACAGGGTAAAAGAGCGTGGGGACTGCAGCGACACAGGATAGAAGAGCACGAGGAGAGCGGAGACAGAGGATAAAAGAGCACGAGGAGAGCAGCTGAGGCACAGGGTAAAAGAGTGCGGGGAGAGCAGTGACACAGGATAAAAGAGCACGAGGAGAGCGGAGACACAGGATAAAAGAGCGTGAGGAGAGCAGAAACACAGGATAAAAGAGGGCATGAGCGGCGGAGACACAGGATAAAACTGCGCATGGAGAGCGGGGACACAGGATAAAAGAGCGCGAGGAAAGCGGACACACAGGATAAAAGAGCGCGAGGAAAGCGGACACACAGGATAAAAGTGCGCGAGGAGAGCGGAGACACAGGATAAAAGAGCGCGAGGAGAGCAGAGACACAGGATAAAAGGGCGCGAGGAGAGCAGAGACACAGGATAAAAGAGCGCAAGGAGAGCGGAGACACAGGATAAAAGAGCCCGAGGAGAGCAGAGACACAGGATAAAAGAGCACGAGGAGAGCGGCAGAGGCACAGGATAAAACTGCGCATGGAGAGCGGGGACACAGGATAAAAGAGCGCGAGGAAAGCGGCAGGAGGCACAGGATAAAAGAGCGCAGGGAGAGCAGCGGAGACACAGGATAAAAGAGCGCGAGAAGAGCGGCGGAGACACAGGATAAAAAAGTGCGAGGAGAACGGTGAAGAGACAGGATAAAAGAGCCTGAGGAGAGTGGCGGAGACACTGGATAAAAGAGCGCAAGAAGAGTGGCGGACAAAAGGACAAAAGAGCGCGAGGAAAGCAGAGACACAGGATAAAAGAGCCCAATGAGAGTGGCGGAGACACAGGGTAAAAGAGCGCGAGGAGAGTGGCGGAGACACAGGATAAAAGAGCGCGAGCAGAGCAGAGACACAGGATAAAAGAGCGCGAGGAAAGCGGCAGGAGGCACAGGATAAAAGAGCGCAGGGAGAGCAGCGGAGACACAGGATAAAAGAGCGCGAGAAGAGCGGCGGAGACACAGGATAAAAAAGTGCGAGGAGAGCGGTGAAGAGACAGGATAAAAGAGCCTGAGGAGAGTGGCGGAGACACTGGATAAAAGAGCGCAAGAAGAGTGGCGGACAAAAGGACAAAAGAGCGCGAGGAAAGCAGAGACACAGGATAAAAGAGCCCAATGAGAGTGGCGGAGACACAGGGTAAAAGAGCGCGAGGAGAGTGGCGGAGACACAGGATAAAAGAGCGCGAGGAAAGCGGAGACACAGGATAAAAGAGCGCGAGGAGAGCGGAGACACAGGATAAAAGAGCGCGAGGAGAGCGGCGGAGACACAGGATAAAAGAGTACGAGGAGAGCGGCGGAGGCACAGGGTAAAAGAGCACGGGGAGAGCAGCGACACAGGATAAAAGAGCACGAGGAGAGCGGAGACACAGGATAGAAGAGCGCGAGGAGAGCGGAGACACAGGATAAAAGAGGGCGCGAGCGGCGGACATACAGGATAAAACTGCGTGAGGAGAGCGGGGACACAGGATAAAAGAGCGCGAGGAAAGGGGCGGACAAAAGGATAAAAGAGCACGAGAAAAGCAGAGACAGGATAAAAGAGCGCGAGGAGAGTGGCAGAGAAACAGGGCAAAAGAGCGCGGGAGTGCGGAGACATAGGATAAAAGAGAGCGAGGAGAGCGGGGGGGACACTGGATAAAAGAGCGCGAGGAGAAAAGAGCAAACACAGGATAACAGAGCGTGAGGAGAGCGGCGGAGACAGGAAAAAAGAACGCGAGAATAGTGGTGGAAAAAGGATAAAAGAGCGCGAGGAAAGCAGAGACAGGATAAAAGAGCGTGAGGAGAGCGGAGGCAGAGGATAAAAGAGCACGAGGAGAGCAGAGACACAGGGTAAAAGAGCGCGAGGAAGGCGGAGACACAGAATAAAAGAGCACGAGGATAGCAGAGACACAGGGTAAAAGAGCGCGAGGAGAACGGCAGAGACACAGGATAAAAGAGCGCGTGGAGAGTGGCGGAGACACAGGGTAAAAGAGCGCGAGGAGAGTGGCGGAGACACAGGATAAAAGAGCGCGAGCAGAGCGGAGGTACAGGATAAAAGAGCGCGAGGAGAGCGGAGACACAGGATAAAAGAGCACGAGGAGAGCGGCGGAGGCACAGGATAAAACTGCGCAAGGAGAGCGGGGACACAGGATAAAAGAGCGCGAGGAAAGCGGCAGGAGGCACAGGATAAAAGAGCACAGGGAGAGCAGCGGAGACACAGGATAAAAGAGCGCGAGAAGAGCGGCGGAGACACAGGATAAAAAAGTGCGAGGAGAACGGTGAAGAGACAGGATAAAAGAGCCTGAGGAGAGTGGCGGAGACACTGGATAAAAGAGCGCAAGAAGAGTGGCGGACAAAAGGACAAAAGAGCGCGAGGAAAGCAGAGACACAGGATAAAAGAGCCCAATGAGAGGGGCGGAGACACAGGGTAAAAGAGCGCGAGGAGAGTGGCGGAGACACAGGATAAAAGAGCGCGAGCAGAGCAGAGACACAGGATAAAAGAGCGTGAGGAAAGCGGAGACACAGGATAAAAGAGCGCGAGGAGAGCGGAGACACAGGATAAAAGAGCGCGAGGAGAGCGGCGGAGACACAGTATAAAAGAGCACGAGGAGAGCAGAGACACAGGATAAAAGAGTACGAGGAGAGCGGCGGAGGCACAGGGTAAAAGAGCACGGGGAGAGCAGCGACACAGGATAAAAGAGCACGAGGAGAGCGGAGACACAGGATAAAAGAGCGCGAGGAGAGCGGAGGCACAGGATAGAAGAGCGCAGGGAGAGCAGCGGAGACACAGGATAAAAGAGCGCGAGAAGAGCGGCGGAGACACAGGATAAAAGAGTGCGAGTAGAGCAGAGACACAGGATAAAACTGCGTGAGGAGAGCGGGGACACAGGATAAAAGAGCGCGAGGAAAGGGGCGGACAAAAGGATAAAAGAGCGCGAGAAAAGCAGAGACAGGATAAAAGAGCACGAGGAGAGTGGCAGAAACACAGGATAAAAGAGCGCGAGGAGAGTAGCGGAGACACAGGATAAAAGAGCGCGAGGATAGCGTAGACACAGGATAAAAGAGCGTGAGGAGAGCAGAGACAGGATAAAAGAGCGTGAGGAGAGCAGAGACACAGGATAAAAGAGCGCGAGGAGAGCAGAGACACAGGATAAAAGAGCGCGAGGAGAACGGCGGAGACACAGGATAAAAGAGCCCGAGGAGAGCAGAGACACAGGATAAAAGAGCACGAGGAGAGCGGCGGAGGAACAGGATAAAACTGCGCGAGGAGAGCGGGGACACAGGATAAAAGAGCGAGAGGAAAGCGGCAGGAGGCACAGGATAAAAGAGCGCAGGGAGAGCAGCGGAGACACAGGATAAAAGAGCGCGAGAAGAGCGGCGGAGACACAGGATAAAAGAGTGCGAGGAGAGCAGAGACACAGGATAAAAGAGCGCGAGGAAAGCGGTGGAGACACAGGGTAATAGAGTACGAGGAGAGCGGACACACAGGATAAAAGAGTGCGAGGTGAGCGGAGACACAGGATAAAAGAGCGCGAGGAGAGCAGAGACACAGTATAAAAGTGTGCGAGCAGAGCGGCGGAGACACAGGATAAAAAAGCGTGAGGAGAGTGGTGGAGACACAGGATAAAAGAGCGCGAGGAGAGCGGCTGAGACTCAGGATAAAAGAGCGCGAGAAGAGTGGCGGACAAAAGGGTAAAAGAGCGCGAGGAAAGCTGAGACACAGGATGAACGAGCGCGAGGAGAGTGGCGGAGACACAGGATAAAAGAGCGCGAGGAGAACAGTGACACAGGATAAAAGAGCACGAGGAGAGCGGAGACACAGGATAAAAGAGCGTGAGGAGAGCAGAGACACAGGATAAAAGAGGGCATGAGCGGCGGAGACACAGGATAAAACTGCACATGGAGAGCGGGGACACAGGATAAAAAAGCGCGAGGAAAGCGGTGGAGACACAGGGTAAAAGAGTACGAGGAGAGCGGACACACAGGATAAAAGAGCGCGAGGAAAGCGGACACACAGGATAAAAGAGCGCGAGGAAAGCGGAGAAACAGGATAAAAGAGCGCGGGGAGAGCAGAGAGACAGGATAAAAGAACGCGAGGAGAGCGGAGACACAGGATAAAAGAACTAGAGGAGAGTGGAGGCAGAGGATAAAAGAGCGCGAGGAGAGTAGCGGAGACACAGGATAAAAGAGCGCAATGAGAGGGGAGACACAGGATAAAAGAACCCGACGAGAGCGGCGGATACACAGGGTAAAAGAGCGCGAGGAGAGCAGCGGAGACACAGGATAAAAGAGCGCGGGCAGAGTGGAGACACAGGATAACAGAGCGTGAGGAGAGCGGCGGAGACACATGATAAAAGATTGCGAGGATAGCAGGGACACAGGATAAAAGAGCGCGAGGAGAGGGGGGACACAGGATAAAAGAGCATGAGGAGAGCGGTGGAGACACAGGATAAAACAGCGCGAGGAGAGCGGAGACATAGGATAAAAGCGAGCGAAGAGAGCGGGGGAGACACAGGATAAAAGAACACTTGGAGAGCGGACACAGGATTAACGAGAGCGAGGAGAGCAGAGACACAGGATAAAAGAGCTCAAGGATAGCGGAGACACAGGATAAAACAGCGCGAGGAGAGCGGAGACATAGGATAAAAGCGAGCGAGGAGAGCGGGGGAGACACAGGATAAAAGAACACTTGGAGAGCGGACACACA
The DNA here is from genome assembly GCF_017639515.1 of Carcharodon carcharias. Classification (NCBI taxonomy): domain Eukaryota; kingdom Metazoa; phylum Chordata; class Chondrichthyes; order Lamniformes; family Lamnidae; genus Carcharodon; species Carcharodon carcharias. The sequence goes on from NC_054481.1 coordinate 130,539,817, forward strand.
GGATTAAAGAGAGCGAGGAGAGCGGAGACACAGGATAAAGAGCTCAAGGATAGTGGAGATACAGGATAATAGAGCGCGAGGATAGCGAAGACACAGGATAAAAGAGCACGAGGAGAGCGGAGACACAGGATAAAAGAGCACGATGAGAGCAGAGACACAGGATAAAAGAACGCGAGGAGAGCGGCGGAGACACAGGATAAAAGAACGCGAGGAGAGCGGAGACACAGGGTAAAAGAGCCTAAGGAGAGTGGCGGAGACACAGGGTAAAAGAGCGCAAGGAGAGCAGAGACAGAAGATAAAAGAGCGTGAGGAGAATGGCGGAGACACAGAATAAAAGAGCACGAGGAGAGCGGCGGAGACACAGGATAAAAGAGCGTGAAGAGAGCGGATACACAGGATAAAAGAGCGCGAGGAGAACGGCGGAGACACAGGGTAAAAGAGCGCGAGGAGAGCGGCGACACAAGATAAAAGAGCATGAGGAGAGTGGAGACACAGGATAAAGAGCGCGAGGAGAGCGGAGACACAGGATAAAAGAGTGCGAGGAGAGCGGCGGAGACACAGGATAAAAGAGCACGAGGAGAGCGGCGGAGACACAGGATAAAAGAGCGCGGGGAGATCGCGAGGAGAATGGAGACTCAGGATAAAAGAGCGCGGGGAGAGCGGCGACACAGGATAAAAGAGCATGAGGAGAGCGGAGACACAGGATAAAAGAGCGCGAGGATAGCGGAGACACAGGATAAAAGAGCATGAGGAGAGCGGAGACACAGGATAAAAGAGCACGATGAGAGCAGAGACACAGGATAAAAGAACGCGAGGAGAGCGGCGGAGACACAGGATAAAAGAGCGAGAGGAGAGCGGAGACACAGGGTAAAAGAGCCTAAGGAGAGTGGCGGAGACACAGGGTAAAAGAGCACAAGGAGAGCGGAGACAGAAGATAAAAGAGCGCGAGGAGAGTGGCGGAGACACAGAATAAAAGAGCATGAGGAGAGCGGCGGAGACACAGGATAAAAGAGCGTGAAGAGAGCGGAGACACAGGATAAAAGAGCGCGAGGAGAACGGCGGAGACACAGGGTAAAAGAGCGCGTGGAGAGCGGCGACACAGGATAAAAGAGCGTGAGCCGAGCTGTGGAGACACAGGATAAAAGAGCACCAGGAGAGCGGTGGAGACACAGGATAAAAGAGCACGAGGAGAACAGCGGTGACACAGGATAAAAGAGCGCGAGGAGAGCGGTGGAGACGCAGGATAAAAGAGCGCAAGGAGAGCAGAGACACAAGATAAAAGAGTGCGAGGAGAGCAGAGACACAGGATAAAAGAGCGCGAGGAGAGCGGCGGAGACACAGATTAAAAGAGCGCGAGGAGAGCGGCGGAGACACAGACTAAAAGAGCGCTAGGAGAGCGGCAGAGACACAGACTAAAAGAGCGCAAGGAGAGCGGCAGAGACACAGGATAAAAGAGCGCGAGGAGAGCGGAGACACAGGAAAAATGGGCACGAGGAGAGCGGAGACACAGGGTAAAAGAGCGCGAGGAGAGCGGTGGAGACACAGGGTAAAAGAGCGCGAGGAGAGTGGTGGAGATACAGGATAAAAGAGCGCGAGGAGAGCAGAGGAGACACAGGATAAAAGAACGCGAGGAGGGCAGAGACACAGGATAAAAAAGTGCGAGGAGAGTGGCGGAGACATAGGATAAAAAAGCGTGAGGAAAGTGGCGGAGACACAGGGTAAAAGAGCATGAGGAGAGCGGTGGAGACACAGGGAAACAGAGCGCGAGGAGAGCGGAGACACAGGATAAAAGAGCACGGGGAGAGCAGAGAGACAGGATAAAAGAACGCGAGGAGAGCGGAGACACAGGATAAAAGAACTAGAGGAGAGTGGAGGCAGAGGATAAAAGAGCGCGAGGAGAGTAGCGGAGACACAGGATAAAAGAGCGCAATGAGAGGGGAGACACAGGATAAAAGAACCCGACGAGAGCGGCGGATACACAGGGTAAAAGAGCGCGAGGAGAGCAGCGGAGACACAGGATAAAAGAGCGCGGGCAGAGTGGAGACACAGGATAACAGAGCGTGAGGAGAGCGGCGGAGACACATGATAAAAGATTGCGAGGATAGCAGGGACACAGGATAAAAGAGCGCGAGGAGAGGGGGGACACAGGATAAAAGAGCATGAGGAGAGCGGTGGAGACACAGGATAAAACAGCGCGAGGAGAGCGGAGACATAGGATAAAAGCGAGCGAAGAGAGCGGGGGAGACACAGGATAAAAGAACACTTGGAGAGCGGACACAGGATTAACGAGAGCGAGGAGAGCAGAGACACAGGATAAAAGAGCTCAAGGATAGCGGAGACACAGGATAAAACAGCGCGAGGAGAGCGGAGACATAGGATAAAAGCGAGCGAGGAGAGCGGGGGAGACACAGGATAAAAGAACACTTGGAGAGCGGACACACAGGATTAAAGAGAGCGAGGAGAGCGGAGACACAGGATAAAGAGCTCAAGGATAGTGGAGATACAGGATAATAGAGCGCGAGGATAGCGAAGACACAGGATAAAAGAGCGCGAGGATAGCGGAGACACAGGACAAAAGAGCGCGAGGAGAGTGGCGGAGGCACAGGATAAAAGAGCGCGAGGAGAGCGGTGGAGACATAAGATAAAAGAGCGCGAGGAGAGCGGCGGAGACACAGATTAAAAGGGCGCGAGGAGAGTGGCGGAGACACAGACTAAAAGAGCGCGAGGAGACCGGCAGAGACATAGGATAAAAGAGCGCGAGGAGAGCGGAGACACAGGATAAAAGAGCGTGAGGAGAGTGGCGGAAACACAGGATAAATGGGCACGAGGAGAGCGGAGACACAGGGTAAAAGAGCGCGAGGAGAGCGGCGGAGACACAGGATAAAAGGGCGCGAGGAGAGCGGAGACCCAGGGTAAAAGAGCGCGAGGAGAGCGGAGACACAGGGTAAAAGAGCACGAGGAGAGCGGTGGAGACACAGGGTAAAAGAGCACGAAGAGAGTGGCGGAGACACAGGATAAAATGGCGCGAGGCGAGCGGAGACACAGGGTAAAAGAGCGCGAGCAGAGCGGAGACACAGGGTAAAAGAGCATGAGGATAGCGGAGACACAGGATAAAAGAGCACGAGGAGAGCGGAGACACAGGATAAAAGAGCGCAATGAGAGCGGAGGCACAGGATAAAAGAACCCGAGGAGAGCGGTGAAGACACAGGGTAAAAGAGCCCAAGAAGAGTGGCGGAGACACAGGGTAAAAGAGCGCGAGGAGAGTAGCAGAGACACAGGATAAAAACGCATGAGGAGAACAGCAGAGACGCAGGATAAAAGAGCACGAGGAGAGCGGTGGAGACACAGGATAGAAGAGCGCGAGGATAGCGGAGACACAGGATAAAAGAGTGCGAGGAGAGCAGAGTCACAGGTTAAAAGAGCATGAGGAGAGCAGAGACATGGGGTAAAAGAGCGTGAGTTGAGCGGTGGAGACACAGGATAAAAGAGCGCGGGGAGAGCGGAGACACAGGATAAAAGAGCACGATGAGAGCGGAGACACAGGATAAAAGAGCGCGAGGAGAGCGGAGACACAGGATAAAAGAGCACGGGGAGAGCAGAGACACAGGATAAAAGAACGCGAGGAGAGCGGAGACACAGGATTACAGAACTAGAGGAGAGTGGAGGCAGAGGATAAAACAGCGCGAGGAGAGTAGCAGAGACACAGGATAAAAACGCACGAGGAGAACAGCGGTGACGCAGGATAAAAGAGCACGAGGAGAGCGGTGGAGACACAGGATAAAAGAGCGCGAGGATAGCGGAGACACAGGATAAAAGAGCGCGAGGATAGCGGAGACACAGGATAAAAGAGCATGAGGAGAGCGGAGACACAGGATAAAAGAGCACGATGAGAGCAGAGACACAGGATAAAAGAACGCGAGGAGAGCGGCGGAGACACAGGATAAAAGAGCGAGAGGAGAGCGGAGACACAGGGTAAAAGAGCCTAAGGAGAGTGGCGGAGACACAGGGTAAAAGAGCACAAGGAGAGCGGAGACAGAAGATAAAAGAGCGCGAGGAGAGTGGCGGAGACACAGAATAAAAGAGCATGAGGAGAGCGGCGGAGACACAGGATAAAAGAGCGTGAAGAGAGCGGAGACACAGGATAAAAGAGCGCGAGGAGAACGGCGGAGACACAGGGTAAAAGAGCGCGTGGAGAGCGGCGACACAGGATAAAAGAGCGTGAGCCGAGCTGTGGAGACACAGGATAAAAGAGCACCAGGAGAGCGGTGGAGACACAGGATAAAAGAGCACGAGGAGAACAGCGGTGACACAGGATAAAAGAGCGCGAGGAGAGCGGTGGAGACGCAGGATAAAAGAGCGCAAGGAGAGCAGAGACACAAGATAAAAGAGTGCGAGGAGAGCAGAGACACAGGATAAAAGAGCGCTAGGAGAGCGGCAGAGACACAGACTAAAAGAGCGCAAGGAGAGCGGCAGAGACACAGGATAAAAGAGCGCGAGGAGAGCGGAGACACAGGAAAAATGGGCACGAGGAGAGCGGAGACACAGGGTAAAAGAGCGCGAGGAGAGCGGTGGAGACACAGGGTAAAAGAGCGCGAGGAGAGTGGTGGAGATACAGGATAAAAGAGCGCGAGGAGAGCAGAGGAGACACAGGATAAAAGAACGCGAGGAGGGCAGAGACACAGGATAAAAAAGTGCGAGGAGAGTGGCGGAGACATAGGATAAAAAAGCATGAGGAAAGTGGCGGAGACACAGGGTAAAAGAGCATGAGGAGAGCGGTGGAGACACAGGGAAACAGAGCGCGAGGAGAGCGGAGACACAGGATAAAAGAGCACGGGGAGAGCAGAGAGACAGGATAAAAGAACGCGAGGAGAGCGGAGACACAGGATAAAAGAACTAGAGGAGAGTGGAGGCAGAGGATAAAAGAGCGCGAGGAGAGTAGCGGAGACACAGGATAAAAGAGCGCAATGAGAGGGGAGACACAGGATAAAAGAACCCGACGAGAGCGGCGGATACACAGGGTAAAAGAGCGCGAGGAGAGCAGCGGAGACACAGGATAAAAGAGCGCGGGCAGAGTGGAGACACAGGATAACAGAGCGTGAGGAGAGCGGCGGAGACACATGATAAAAGATTGCGAGGATAGCAGGGACACAGGATAAAAGAGCGCGAGGAGAGGGGGGACACAGGATAAAAGAGCATGAGGAGAGCGGTGGAGACACAGGATAAAACAGCGCGAGGAGAGCGGAGACATAGGATAAAAGCGAGCGAAGAGAGCGGGGGAGACACAGGATAAAAGAACACTTGGAGAGCGGACACAGGATTAACGAGAGCGAGGAGAGCAGAGACACAGGATAAAAGAGCTCAAGGATAGCGGAGACACAGGATAAAACAGCACGAGGAGAGCGGAGACATAGGATAAAAGCGAGCGAGGAGAGCGGGGGAGACACAGGATAAAAGAACACTTGGAGAGCGGACACACAGGATTAAAGAGAGCGAGGAGAGCGGAGACACAGGATAAAGAGCTCAAGGATAGTGGAGATACAGGATAATAGAGCGCGAGGATAGCGAAGACACAGGATAAAAGAGCGCGAGGATAGCGGAGACACAGGACAAAAGAGCGCGAGGAGAGTGGCGGAGGCACAGGATAAAAGAGCGCGAGGAGAGCGGTGGAGACATAAGATAAAAGAGCGCGAGGAGAGCGGCGGAGACACAGATTAAAAGGGCGCGAGGAGAGTGGCGGAGACACAGACTAAAAGAGCGCGAGGAGACCGGCAGAGACATAGGATAAAAGAGCGCGAGGAGAGCGGAGACACAGGATAAAAGAGCGTGAGGAGAGTGGCGGAAACACAGGATAAATGGGCACGAGGAGAGCGGAGACACAGGGTAAAAGAGCGCGAGGAGAGCGGCGGAGACACAGGATAAAAGGGCGCGAGGAGAGCGGAGACCCAGGGTAAAAGAGCGCGAGGAGAGCGGAGACACAGGGTAAAAGAGCACGAGGAGAGCGGTGGAGACACAGGGTAAAAGAGCACGAAGAGAGTGGCGGAGACACAGGATAAAATGGCGCGAGGCGAGCGGAGACACAGGGTAAAAGAGCGCGAGCAGAGCGGAGACACAGGGTAAAAGAGCATGAGGATAGCGGAGACACAGGATAAAAGAGCACGAGGAGAGCGGAGACACAGGATAAAAGAGCGCAATGAGAGCGGAGGCACAGGATAAAAGAACCCGAGGAGAGCGGCGAAGACACAGGGTAAAAGAGCCCAAGAAGAGTGGCGGAGACACAGGGTAAAAGAGCGCGAGGAGAGTAGCAGAGACACAGGATAAAAACGCATGAGGAGAACAGCAGAGACGCAGGATAAAAGAGCACGAGGAGAGCGGTGGAGACACAGGATAGAAGAGCGCGAGTATAGCGGAGACACAGGATAAAAGAGTGCGAGGAGAGCAGAGTCACAGGTTAAAAGAGCATGAGGAGAGCAGAGACATGGGGTAAAAGAGCGTGAGTTGAGCGGTGGAGACACAGGATAAAAGAGCGCGGGGAGAGCGGAGACACAGGATAAAAGAGCACGATGAGAGCGGAGACACAGGATAAAAGAGCGCGAGGAGAGCGGAGACACAGGATAAAAGAGCACGGGGAGAGCAGAGACACAGGATAAAAGAACGCGAGGAGAGCGGAGACACAGGATTACAGAACTAGAGGAGAGTGGAGGCAGAGGATAAAACAGCGCGAGGAGAGTAGCAGAGACACAGGATAAAAACGCACGAGGAGAACAGCGGTGACGCAGGATAAAAGAGCACGAGGAGAGCGGTGGAGACACAGGATAAAAGAGCGCGAGGATAGCGGAGACACAGGATAAAAGAGTGTGAGGAGAGCAGAATCACAGGTTAAAAGAGCATGAGGAGAGCAGAGACACGGGGTAAAAGAGCGCGAGTTGAGCGGTGGAGACACAGGATAAAAGGGCGCGAGGAGAGTAGCGGAGACACAGGATAAAAGAACGCAATGAGAGGGGAGACACAGGATAAAAGAACCTGACGAGAGCGGCGGAGACACAGGGTAAAAGAGCGCGAGGAGAGCAGCGGAGACACAGGGTAAAGAGTGTGAAGAGAGCGGAGACACAGGATAAAAGAGTGCGGGCAGAGTGGAGACACAGGATAACAGAGCGTGAGGAGAGCGGCGGAGACACATGATAAAAGATTGCGAGGATAGCAGGGACACAGGATAAAAGAGCGCGAGGAGAGGGGGGACACAGGATAAAAGAGCATGAGGAGAGCGGTGGAGACACAGGATAAAACAGCGCGAGGAGAGCGGAGACATAGGATAAAAGCGAGCGAAGAGAGCGGGGGAGACAAGGATAAAAGAACACTTGGAGAGCGGACACAGGATTAACGAGAGCGAGGAGAGCAGAGACACAGGATAAAAGAGCTCAAGGATAGCGGAGACACAGGATAAAAGAGCGCGAGGATAGCGGAGACAAGGGATAAAAGAGCGTGAGGAGAGCGGCGGAAACACAGGATAAAAGAGCGCGAGGAGAGCGGCAGAGACACAGAGTAAAAGAGCGCGAGGAGAGCGGCAGAGACGCAGGATAAAAGAGCGCGAGGAGAGCGGAGACATAGGATAAAAGAGCGTGAGGAGAGTGGCGGAGACATAGGATAAAAGGGCGCGAGGAGAGCGGAGACCCAGGGTAAAAGAGCGCGAGGAGAGCGGTGGAGACACAGGGTAAAAGAGCACGAGGAGAGCGGAGACACAGGATAAAAGAGCGCAATGAGAGCGGAGGCACAGGATAAAAGAACCCGAGGAGAGCGGCGAAGACACAGGGTAAAAGAGCCCAAGAAGAGTGGCGGAGACACAGGGTAAAAGAGCGCGAGGAGAGCGGCGGAGACACAGGATAAAAGAGCGTGAAGAGAGCGGAGACACAGGATAAAAGAGCTCGGGCAGAGTGGAGACACAGGATAAAAGAGCGCGAGGAGAGCGGACACACAGGATAAAAGAGCTCAAGGATAGCGGAGATACAGGATAAAAGAGCGCGAGGATAGCGGAGACACAGGATAAAAGAGTGCGAGGATAGCGGAGACGCAGGTTAAAAGAGCGCGAGGAGAGCGGAGACATAGGATAAAAGAGCGTGAGGAGAGTGGCGGAGACATAGGATAAAAGGGCGCGAGGAGAGGGGAGACCCAGGGTAAAAGAGCGCGAGGAGAGCGGTGGAGACACAGGGTAAAAGAGCACGAGGAGAGCGGAGACACAGGATAAAAGAGCGCAATGAGAGCGGAGGCACAGGATAAAAGAACCCGAGGAGAGCGGCGAAGACACAGGGTAAAAGAGCCCAAGAAGAGTGGTGGAGACACAGGGTAAAAGAGCGCGAGGAGAGCGGCGGAGACACAGGATAAAAGAGCGTGAAGAGAGCGGAGACACAGGATAAAAGAGCGCGGGCAGAGTGGAGACACAGGATAAAAGAGCGCGAGGAGAGCGGACACACAGGATAAAAGAGCTCAAGGATAGCGGAGATACAGGATAAAAGAGCGCGAGGATAGCGGAGACACAGGATAAAAGAGTGCGAGGATAGCGGAGACACAGGATAAAAGAGTGCGAGGAGAGTAGCGGAGACACAGGATAAAAGAGCGTGAGGAGAGCGGTGGAAACATAGGATAAAAGAGCGCAAGGAGAGCGGCGGAGACACAGGAGAAAAGAGCGCGAGGAGAGCGGAGACACAGGATAAAAGAGCGCGAGGAGAACGGCAGAGATACAGGATAAAAGAGAACGAGGAGAGTGGCGGAGACACAGGATAAAAGAGAACGAGGAGAGCGGACACACAGGATAAAAGAGCTCGAGGAGAGCAGTGGAGACACAGGATAAAAAAGCGCGAGGAGAGCGGTGGAGACACAGCGTAAAAGAGAGCGAGGAGAGTGGCGGAGACACAGGATAAAAGAGCGCGAGGAGAGCGGTGGAGACACAGGATAAAAGAGCGCGAGGAGAGCGGAGACACAAGATAAAAGAGCATGAGGAGAGTGGAGACACAGGATAAAGAGCGCGAGGAGAGCGGAGACACAGGATAAAAGAGTGCGAGGAGAGCGGCGGAGACACAGGATAAAAGAGCGCGGGGAGAGCGCGAGGAGAATGGAGACACAGGATAAAAGAGCGCGGGGAGAGTGGAGACATAGGATAAAAGAGCACGATGAGAGCAGAGACACAGGATAAAAGAGCGCGAGGAGAGCAGAGACACAGGATAAAAGAGCACGGGGAGAGCAGAGACACAGGATAAAAGAACGCGAGGAGAGCGGAGACACAGGATAAAAGAACTAGAGGAGAGTGGAGGCAGAGGATAAAAGAGCGCGAGGAGAGTAGCAGAGACACAGGATAAAAACGCATGAGGAGAACAGCAGAGACGCAGGATAAAAGAGCACGAGGAGAGCGGTGGAGACACAGGATAGAAGAGCACGAGGAGAGCGGAGACACAGGATAAAAGAGTGCGAGGAGAGCAGAGTCACAGGTTAAAAGAGCATGAGGAGAGCAGAGACACGGGGTAAAAGAGCGCGAGTTGAGCGGTGGAGACACAGGATAAAAGGGCGCGAGGAGAGTAGCGGAGACACAGGATAAAAGAACGCAATGAGAGGGGAGACACAGGATAAAAGAACCTGACGAGAGCGGCGGAGACACAGAGTAAAAGAGCGCGAGGAGAGCGGAGACACAGCGTAAAAGAGCGCGAGGAGAGCGGAGACACAGGATAAAAGAGCGTGAGGAGAGTGGCGGAGACATAGGATAAAAGGGCGCGAGGAGAGCGGAGACCCAGGGTAAAAGAGCGCGAGGAGAGCGGAGACACAGGGTAAAAGAGCGCGAGGAGAGCGGTGGAGACACAGGGTAAAAGAGCACGAGGATAGCGGAGACACAGGATAAAAGAGCGCAATGAGAGCGGAGGCACAGGATAAAAGAACCCGAGGAGAGCGGCGAAGACACAGGGTAAAGGAGCCCAAGAAGAGTGGCGGAGACACAGGGTAAAAGAGCGCGAGGAGAGCGGCGGAGACACAGGATAAAAGAGCGTGAAGAGAGCGGAGACACAGGATAAAAGAGCGCAGGCAGAGTGGAGACACAGGATAAAAGAGCGCGAGGAGAGCGGTGGAGACACAGGATAAAAGAGCGCGAGGAGAGTGGCGGAGACACAGGATAAAAGAGCGTGAAGAGAGCGGAGACACAGGATAAAAGAGCGCGGGCAGAGTGAAGACACAGGATAAAAGAGCGCGAGGAGAGCGGTGGAGACACAGGATAAAAGAGCGCGAGGAGAGCGGAGACACAAGATAAAAGAGCATGAGGAGAGTGGAGACACAGGATAAAGAGCGCGAGGAGAGCGGAGACACATAATAAAAGAGTACGAGGAGAGCGGCGGAGACACAGGATAAAAGAGCGCGGGGAGAGCGGAGACACAGGATAAAAGAGCATGAGGAGAGCGGAGACACAGGATAAAAGAGCGCGAGGATAGCGGAGACACAGGATAAAAGAGCACGAGGAGAGCGGAGACACAGGATAAAAGAACGCGAGGAGAGCGGAGACACAGGATAAAAGAGCATGAGGAGAGCAGAGACACAGGATAAAAGAGCGCGAGGAGAGCAGAGACACAGGATAAAAGAGCACGGGGAGAGCAGAGACACAGGATAAAAGAACGCGAGGAGAGCGGAGACACAGGATAAAAGAATTAGAGGAGAGTGGAGGCAGAGGATAAAAGAGCGCGAGGAGAGTAGCAGAGACACAGGATAAAAACGCATGAGGAGAACAGCAGAGACGCAGGATAAAAGAGCACGAGGAGAGCGGTGGAGACACAGGATAGAAGAGCACGAGGAGAGCGGAGACACAGGATAAAAGAGTGCGAGGAGAGCAGAGTCACAGGTTAAAAGAGCATGAAGAGAGCAGAGACACGGGGTAAAAGAGCGCGAGTTGAGCGGTGGAGACACAGGATAAAAGGGCGCGAGGAGAGTAGCGGAGACACAGGATAAAAGAACGCAATGAGAGGGGAGACACAGGATAAAAGAACCTGACGAGAGCGGCGGAGACACAGGGTAAAAGAGCGCGAGGAGAGCAGCGGAGACACAGGATAAAAGAGTGTGAAGAGAGCGGAGACACAGGATAACAGAGCGTGAGGAGAGCGGCGGAGACACATGATAAAAGATTGCGAGGATAGCAGGGACACAGGATAAAAGAGCGCGAGGAGAGGGGGGACACAGGATAAAAGAGCATGAGGAGAGCGGTGGAGACACAGGATAAAACAGCGCGAGGAGAGCGGAGACATAGGATAAAAGCGAGCGAAGAGAGCGGGGGAGACACAGGATAAAAGAACACTTGGAGAGCGGACACAGGATTAACGAGAGCGAGGAGAGCAGAGACACAGGATAAAAGAGCTCAAGGATAGCGGAGACACAGGATAAAACAGCGCGAGGAGAGCGGAGACATAGGATAAAAGCGAGCGAGGAGAGCGGGGGAGACACAGGATAAAAGAACACTTGGAGAGCGGACACACAGGATTAAAGAGAGCGAGGAGAGCGGAGACACAGGATAAAGAGCTCAAGGATAGTGGAGATACAGGATAATAGAGCGCGAGGATAGCGAAGACACAGGATAAAAGAGCACGAGGAGAGCGGAGACACAGGATAAAAGAGCACGATGAGAGCAGAGACACAGGATAAAAGAACGCGAGGAGAGCGGCGGAGACACAGGATAAAAGAACGCGAGGAGAGCGGAGACACAGGGTAAAAGAGCCTAAGGAGAGTGGCGGAGACACAGGGTAAAAGAGCGCAAGGAGAGCAGAGACAGAAGATAAAAGAGCGTGAGGAGAGTGGCGGAGACACAGAATAAAAGAGCACGAGGAGAGCGGCGGAGACACAGGATAAAAGAGCGTGAAGAGAGCGGAGACACAGGATAAAAGAGCGCGAGGAGAACGGCGGAGACACAGGGTAAAAGAGCGCGAGGAGAGCGGCGACACAAGATAAAAGAGCATGAGGAGAGTGGAGACACAGGATAAAGAGCGCGAGGAGAGCGGCGGAGACACAGGATAAAAGAGCACGAGGAGAGCGGTGGAGACACAGGATAAAAGAGCGCGGGGAGATCGCGAGGAGAATGGAGACTCAGGATAAAAGAGCGCGGGGAGAGCGGCGACACAGGATAAAAGAGCATGAGGAGAGCGGAGACACAGGATAAAAGAGCGCGAGGATAGCGGAGACACAGGATAAAAGAGCATGAGGAGAGCGGAGACACAGGATAAAAGAGCACGATGAGAGCAGAGACACAGGATAAAAGAACGCGAGGAGAGCGGCGGAGACACAGGATAAAAGAGCGAGAGGAGAGCGGAGACACAGGGTAAAAGAGCCTAAGGAGAGTGGCGGAGACACAGGGTAAAAGAGCACAAGGAGAGCGGAGACAGAAGATAAAAGAGCGCGAGGAGAGTGGCGGAGACACAGAATAAAAGAGCATGAGGAGAGCGGCGGAGACACAGGATAAAAGAGCGTGAAGAGAGCGGAGACACAGGATAAAAGAGCGCGAGGAGAACGGCGGAGACACAGGGTAAAAGAGCGCGTGGAGAGCGGCGACACAGGATAAAAGAGCGTGAGCCGAGCTGTGGAGACACAGGATAAAAGAGCACCAGGAGAGCGGTGGAGACACAGGATAAAAGAGCACGAGGAGAACAGCGGTGACACAGGATAAAAGAGCGCGAGGAGAGCGGTGGAGACGCAGGATAAAAGAGCGCAAGGAGAGCAGAGACACAAGATAAAAGAGTGCGAGGAGAGCAGAGACACAGGATAAAAGAGCGCGAGGAGAGCGGCGGAGACACAGATTAAAAGAGCGCGAGGAGAGCGGCGGAGACACAGACTAAAAGAGCGCTAGGAGAGCGGCAGAGACACAGACTAAAAGAGCGCAAGGAGAGCGGCAGAGACACAGGATAAAAGAGCGCGAGTAGAGCGGAGACACAGGAAAAATGGGCACGAGGAGAGCGGAGACACAGGGTAAAAGAGCGCGAGGAGAGCGGTGGAGACACAGGGTAAAAGAGCGCGAGGAGAGTGGTGGAGATACAGGATAAAAGAGCGCGAGGAGAGCAGAGGAGACACAGGATAAAAGAACGCGAGGAGGGCAGAGACACAGGATAAAAAAGTGCGAGGAGAGTGGCGGAGACATAGGATAAAAAAGCGTGAGGAAAGTGGCGGAGACACAGGGTAAAAGAGCATGAGGAGAGCGGTGGAGACACAGGGAAACAGAGCGCGAGGAGAGCGGAGACACAGGATAAAAGAGCACGGGGAGAGCAGAGAGACAGGATAAAAGAACGCGAGGAGAGCGGAGACACAGGATAAAAGAACTAGAGGAGAGTGGAGGCAGAGGATAAAAGAGCGCGAGGAGAGTAGCGGAGACACAGGATAAAAGAGCGCAATGAGAGGGGAGACACAGGATAAAAGAACCCGACGAGAGCGGCGGATACACAGGGTAAAAGAGCGCGAGGAGAGCAGCGGAGACACAGGATAAAAGAGCGCGGGCAGAGTGGAGACACAGGATAACAGAGCGTGAGGAGAGCGGCGGAGACACATGATAAAAGATTGCGAGGATAGCAGGGACACAGGATAAAAGAGCGCGAGGAGAGGGGGGACACAGGATAAAAGAGCATGAGGAGAGCGGTGGAGACACAGAATAAAACAGCGCGAGGAGAGCGGAGACATAGGATAAAAGCGAGCGAAGAGAGCGGGGGAGACACAGGATAAAAGAACACTTGGAGAGCGGACACAGGATTAACGAGAGCGAGGAGAGCAGAGACACAGGATAAAAGAGCTCAAGGATAGCGGAGACACAGGATAAAACAGCGCGAGGAGAGCGGAGACATAGATAAAAGCGAGCGAGGAGAGCGGGGGAGACACAGGATAAAAGAACACTTGGAGAGCGGACACACAGGATTAAAGAGAGCGAGGAGAGCGGAGACACAGGATAAAGAGCTCAAGGATAGTGGAGATACAGGATAATAGAGCGCGAGGATAGCGAAGACACAGGATAAAAGAGCGCGAGGATAGCGGAGACACAGGATAAAAGAGCGCGAGGAGAGTGGCGGAGACACAGGATAAAAGAGCGCGAGGAGAGCGGTGGAGACATAAGATAAAAGAGCGCGAGGAGAGCGGCGGAGACACAGATTAAAAGGGCGCGAGGAGAGTGGCGGAGACACAGACTAAAAGAGCGCGAGGAGACCGGCAGAGACATAGGATAAAAGAGCGCGAGGAGAGCGGAGACACAGGATAAAAGAGCGTGAGGAGAGTGGCGGAAACACAGGATAAATGGGCACGAGGAGAGCGGAGACACAGGGTAAAAGAGCGCGAGGAGAGCGGCGGAGACACAGGATAAAAGGGCGCGAGGAGAGCGGAGACCCAGGGTAAAAGAGCGCGAGGAGAGCGGAGACACAGGGTAAAAGAGCACGAGGAGAGCGGTGGAGACACAGGGTAAAAGAGCACGAAGAGAGTGGCGGAGACACAGGATAAAATGGCGCGAGGCGAGCGGAGACACAGGGTAAAAGAGCGCGAGCAGAGCGGAGACACAGGGTAAAAGAGCATGAGGATAGCGGAGACACAGGATAAAAGAGCACGAGGAGAGCGGAGACACAGGATAAAAGAGCGCAATGAGAGCGGAGGCACAGGATAAAAGAACCCGAGGAGAGCGGCGAAGACACAGGGTAAAAGAGCTCAAGATGAGTGGCGGAGACACAGGGTAAAAGAGCGCGAGGAGAGTAGCAGAGACACAGGATAAAAACGCATGAGGAGAACAGCAGAGACGCAGGATAAAAGAGCACGAGGAGAGCGGTGGAGACACAGGATAGAAGAGCGCGAGGATAGCGGAGACACAGGATAAAAGAGTGCGAGGAGAGCAGAGTCACAGGTTAAAAGAGCATGAGGAGAGCAGAGACACGGGGTAAAAGAGCGTGAGTTGAGCGGTGGAGACACAGGATAAAAGGGCGCGAGGAGAGTAGCGGAGACACAGGATAAAAGAACGCGAGGAGAGGGGGGACACAGGATAAAAGAGCATGAGGAGAGCGGTGGAGACACAGGATAAAACAGCGCGAGGAGAGAGGAGACATAGGATAAAAGCGAGCGAAGAGAGCGGGGGAGACACAGGATAAAAGAACACTTGGAGAGCGGACACAGGATTAACGAGAGCGAGGAGAGCAGAGACACAGGATAAAAGAGCTCAAGGATAGCGGAGACACAGGATAAAACAGCGCGAGGAGAGCGGAGACATAGGATAAAAGCGAGCGAGGAGAGCGGGGGAGACACAGGATAAAAGAACACTTGGAGAGCGGACACACAGGATTAAAGAGAGCGAGGAGAGCGGAGATACAGGATAAAAGAACGCGAGGATAGCGAAGACACAGGATAAAAGAGCGCGAGGATAGCGGAGACACAGGATAAAAGAGCGCGAGGAGAGTGGCGGAGACACAGGATAAAAGAGCGCGAGGAGAGCGGTGGAGACATAAGATAAAAGAGCGCGAGGAGAGCGGCGGAGACACAGATCAAAAGGGCGCGAGGAGAGCGGCGGAAACACAGGATAACAGAGCGCGAGGAGAGCGGCAGAGACGCAGGATAAAAGAGCGCGAGGAGAGTGGCGGAGACACAGAATAAAAGAGCGTGAGGAGAGTGGCGGAGACACAGGATAAAAGGGCGCGAGGAGAGCGGAGACCCAGGGTAAAAGAGCGCGAGGAGAGCGGAGACACAGGGTAAAAGAGCGCGAGGAGAGCGGTGGAGACACAGGGTAAAAGAGCACGAGGAGAGTGGCGGAGACACAGGATAAAATGGCGCGAGGCGAGCGGAGACACAGGGTAAAAGAGCGCGAGCAGAGCGGAGACACAGGGTAAAAGAGCACGAGGATAGCGGAGACACAGGATAAAAGAACCCGAGGAGAGCGGCGAAGACACAGGGTAAAAGAGCCCAAGAAGAGTGGCGGAGACACAGGGTAAAAGAGCGCGAGGAGAGCGGCGGAGACACAGGATAAAAGAGCATGAAGAGAGCGGAGACACAGGATAAAAGAGCTCAAGGATAGCGGAGATACAGGATAAAAGAGCGCGAGGATAGCGGAGACACAGGATAAAAGAGTGCGAGGATAGCGGAGACACAGGATAAAAGAGTGCGAGGAGAGTAGCGGAGACGCAGGATAAAAGAGCGCGAGGAAAGCGGGGGAGACACAGGATAAAAGAGCGCAAGGAGAGTAGCAGAGACACAGGATAAAAGTGCACGAGGAGAGCAGAGACACAGGATAAAAGAGCATGAGGAGAGCAGAGACACGGGATAAAAGAGCGCGAGTTGAGCGGTGGAGACACAAGATAAAAGAGCGCGAGGAGAGCGAAGACGCATGATAAAAGAGCACGAGGTGATCGGAGACACAGGATAAAAGAGTGCAAGGAGAGCGGAGACACAGGATAAAAGAGTGCGAGGAGAGCGGAGACACAGGATAAAAGAGCGCAATGAGAGCGGAGATACAGGATAAAAGATCGCGAGGAAAGCGGCGGACACACAGGGAAAAAGAGCCCAAGGAAAGTGTCGGAGACACAGGGTAAAAGAGCGCGATGAGAGCGGAGACACAGGATAAAAGAGCACGAGGAGAGCGGCGGAGGCACAGGATAAAAGAGCACGTGGAGAGCGGAGACACAGGATAAAAGAGCGCGAGGAGAGCGGAGACACAGGATAAAAGAGCACGAGGAGAACGGCGGAGACACAGGATAAAGGAGCGCGATGAGAGCGGAGACACAGGATAAAAGAGCACGAGGAGAGCGGAGACACAGGATAAAATAGCGCAAGGATAGTGGAGATACAGGATAAAAGAGCACGAGGAGAGCGGAGACATAGGATAAAAGAGTGCGAGGAGAGCGGAGACACAGGATTAAAGAGCACGATGAAAGCGGAGACACAGGATATAAGAACCCGAGGATAGCAACGGAGACACAGGGTAAAAGAATCCAAGAAGAGTGGCGGAGACACAGGTTAAAGAGCGCGAGGAGAGCAGCGGAGACACAGGACAAAAGAGCGTGAAGAGAGCGGAGACACAGGATAAAAGAGCGCGGGGAGAGTGGAGACACAGGATAACAGAGCGTGAGGAGAGCAGCGGAGACATAGGATAAAAGAGCGCGGGGAGAGCAGAGACACAGGATAAAAGAGCGCGAGGACAGCGGAGACACAGGATAAAAGAGCACGAGGAGAGCGGCGGAGACACAAGATAAAAGAGCGCAGGGAGATCGGAGACACAGGATAAAAGAGCACGAGGAGAGTGGAGACACAGGATAAAAGCGAGGAGAGCAGCAGAGACACATGATAAAAGATTGCGAGGATAGCGGGGACACACGATAAAAGAGCGCGAGCAGTGTGGGGACACAGGATAAAAGAGCACAAGGAGAGCAGTGGAGACACAGGATAAAAGAGCACAAGGAGAGCAGTGGAGACACAGGATAAAAGAGCGCGAGGAGAGCGGTGGAGACACAGGATAAAAGAGCGCGAGGAGAGCGGTGGAGATACAGGATAAAACAGTGCGAGGAGAGCGGCGGAGACACAGGATAAAAGATCGCTTGGAGAGCAGACACACAGGATAAAAGAGCGCGAGGAGAGCGGACACACAGGATAAAAGAGCGCGAGGAGAGCGGCGGAGACACAGGATAAAAGAGCGCGAGGAGAGCGGCGGAGACATAAGATAAAAGAGCACGAGGAGAGCGGACACACAGGATAAAAGAGTGTGAGGAGAGCGGCGGAGACACAGGGTAAAAGAGTGCGAGGAGAGCGGCGGAGACACAGGATAAAAGAGCGCGAGGAGAGCGGAGACACAGGATAAAAGAGCGCGGGGAGAGTGGAGACACAAGATAACAGAGCGTGAGGAGAGCAGCGGAGACACAGGATAAAAGAGCGCGAGGAGAGCGGAGACACAGGATAAAAGAGAACGAGGAGAGCGGCGGAGACAAGATAAAAGAGCGCAGAGAGATCGGAGACACAGGATAAAAGAGCACGAGGAGAGTGGAGACACAGGATAAAAGCGAGGAGAGCGGCAGAAACACATGATAAAAGATTGCGAGGATAGCGGGGACACATGATAAAAGAGCGCGAGGAGCGTGGGGACACAGGATAAAAGAGCACAAGGAGAGCGGTGGAGACACAGGATAAAAGAGCGCTTGGAGAGGGGACACACAGGATAAAAGAGCGCGAGGAGAGTGGCGGAGGCACAGGATAAAAGAGAACGAGGAGAGCGGACACACAGGATAAAAGAGCTCGAGGAGAGCAGTGGAGACACAGGATGAAAAAGCGCGAGGAGAGCGGTGGAGACATAAGATAAAAGAGCACGAGGAGAGCGGACACACAGGATAAAAGAGTGTGAGGAGAGCGGCGGAGACACAGGGTAAAAGAGTGCGAGGAGAGCGGCGGAGACACAAGATAAAAGAGCGCGAGGAGAGCGAAGACACATGATAAAAGAGCACGAGGTGATCGGAGACACAGGATAAAAGAGTGCAAGGAGAGCGGAGACACAGGATAAAAGAGTGTGAGGAGAGCGGAGACACAGGATAAAAGAGTGCAATGAGAGCGGAGATACAGGATAAAAGATCGCGAGGAAAGCGGCGGACACACAGGGTAAAAGAGCCCAAGGAAAGTGTCGGAGACACAGGGTAAAAGAGCGCGAGCAGAGTGGCGGAGACACAGAATAAAAGAGCGCGAGGAGAGCGGCGGAGGCACAGGATAAAAGAGCACGTGGAGAGCGGAGACACAGGATAAAAGAGCGCGAGGAGAGCAGAGACACAGGATAAAAGAGCACGAGGAGAACAGCGGAGACACAGGATAAAGGAGCGCGATGAGAGCGGAGACACAGGATAAAAGAGCACGAGGAGAGCTGAGACACAGGATAAAATAGCGCAAGGATAGTGGAGATACAGGATAAAAGAGCACGAGGAGAGCGGAGACATAGGATAAAAGAGTGCGAGGAGAGCGGAGACACAGGATTAAAGAGCACGATGAGAGCGGAGACACAGGATATAAGAACTTGAGGATAGCAACGGAGACACAGGGTAAAAGAGCCCAAGAAGAGTGGCAGAGACACAGGTTAAAGAGCGCGAGGAGAGCGGCGGAGACACAGGATAAAAGAGCACGGGGAGAGTGGAGACACAGGATAACAGAGCGTGAGGAGAGCAGCGGAGACATAGGATAAAAGAGCGCGGGGAGAGCAGAGACACAGGATAAAAGAGCGCGAGGAGAGCGGAGACACAGGATAAAAGAGCACGAGGAGAGCGGCGGAGACACAAGATAAAAGAGCGCAGGGAGATCGGAGACACAGGATAAAAGAGCACGAGGAGAGTGGAGACACAGGATAAAAGCGAGGAGAGCGGCAGAGACACATGATAAAAGATTGCGAGGATAGCGGGGACACACGATAAAAGAGCGCGAGGAGTGTGGGGACACAGGATAAAAGAGCACAAGGAGAGCGGTGGAGACACAGGATAAAAGAGCGCGAGGAGAGCGGTGGAGATACAGGATAAAACAGTGCGAGGAGAGCGGCGGAGAGACAGGATAAAAGAGCGCTTGAAGAGCAGACACACAGGGTAAAAGAGCGCGAGGAGAGCGGACACACAGGATAAAAGAGTGTGAGGAGAGCGGCGGAGACACAGGATGAAAGAGCGCGAGGAGAGCGGCGGAGATACAGGATAAAACAGTGCGAGGAGAGTGGCGGAGGCGCAGGATAAAAGAGAACGAGGAGAGCGGACACACAGGATAAAAGAGCTCGAGGAGAGCAGTGGAGACACAGGATAAAACAGTGCGAGGAGAGCGGAGACACAGGATAAAAGAGCTCGAGGAAAGCGGTGGAGATACAGGATAAAAGACTGCGAGGAGAGTGGCGGAGACACAGGATAAAAGAGCGCGAGGAGAGCGGTGGAGACACAGGATAAAAGAGCGCGAGGAGAGCGGAGACACAAGATAAAAGAGCACGAGGAGAGCGGAGACACAGGATAAAAGAGCGCGAGGAGAACGGCGGAGATACAGGATAAAAGAGTGCGAGGAGAGTGGCGGAGGCACAGGATAAAAGAGAACGAGGAGAGCGGACACACAGGATAAAAGAGCTCGAGGAGAGCAGTGGAGACACAGGATAAAAAAGCGCGAGGAGAGCGGTGGGGAGACAGCGTAAAAGAGTGCGAGGAGAGCGGCGGAGACACAGGATAAAAGAGCGCGAGGAGAGTGGCGGAGGCACAGGATAAAAGAGAACGAGGAGAGCGGACACACAGGATAAAGAGCTCGAGGAGAGCAGTGGAGACACAGGATAAAAAAGCGCGAGGAGAGCGGTGGAGACAGCGTAAAAGAGCACGAGGAGAGCGACGGAGACACAAGATAAAAGAGCGCAGGGAGATCGGAGACACAGGATAAAAGAGGACGAGGAGAGTGGAGACACAGGATAAAAGCGAGGAGAGCGGCAGAGACACATGATAAAAGATTGCGAGGATAGCGGGGACACACGATAAAAGAGCGCGAGGAGTGTGGGGACACAGGATAAAAGAGCACAAGGAGAGCGGTGGAGACACAGGATAAAAGAGCGCGAGGAGAGCGGTGGAGATACAGGATAAAACAGTGCGAGGAGAGCGGCGGAGGCACAGGATAACAGAGCGCTTGGAGAGCGGACACACAGGATAAAAGAGCGCGAGGAGAGCGGACACACAGGATAAAAGAGTGTGAGGAGAGCGGCGGAGACACAGGATAAAAGAGCGCGAGGAGAGCGGCGGAGACACAGGATAAAAGAGCGCAAGGATAGCGGAGACACAGGATAAAACAGTGCTAGGAGAGCGGAGACACAGGATAAAAGAGCTCGAGGAGAGCGGTGGAGATACAGGATAAAAGACTGCGAGGAGAGTGGCAGAGACACAGGATAAAAGAGCGTGAGGAGAGCGGTGGAGACATAAGATAAGAGCGCGAGGAGAGCGGCGGAGACACAGGATAAAAGAGCGCGAGGAGAGCGGCGGAGATACAGGATAAAAGAGTGCGAGGAGAGTGGCGGAGGCACAGGATAAAAGAGAAGGAGGAGAGCGGACACACAGGATAAAAGAGCTCGAGGAGAGCAGTAGAGACACAGGATAAAAAAGCGCGAGGAGAGCGGTGGAGACACAGCGTAAAAGAGTGCGAGGAGAGCGGCGGAGACACAGGATAAAAGAGCGCGAGGAGAGCGGTGGAGACACAGGATAAAAGAGCACGAGGAGAGCGGAGACACAAGATAAAAGAGCATGAGGAGAGTGGAGACACAGGATAAAGAGCGCGAGGAGAGCGGAGACACAGGATAAAAGAGTGCGAGGAGAGCGGCGGAGACACAGGATAAAAGGGCGCGAGGAGAGTGGAGACACAGGATAAAAGAGCACGATGAGAGCAGAGACACAGGATAAAAGAACGCGAGGCGAGCGGCGGAGACACAGGATAAAAGAGCGCGAGGAGAGCGGCGGAGATACAGGATAAAAGAGTGCGAGGAGAGTGGCGGAGGCACAGGATAAAAGAGAAGGAGGAGAGCGGACACACAGGATAAAAGAGCTCGAGGAGAGCAGTAGAGACACAGGATAAAAAAGCGCGAGGAGAGCGGTGGAGACACAGCGTAAAAGAGTGCGAGGAGAGCGGCGGAGACACAGGATAAAAGAGCGCGAGGAGAGCGGTGGAGACACAGGATAAAAGAGCACGAGGAGAGCGGAGACACAAGATAAAAGAGCATGAGGAGAGTGGAGACACAGGATAAAGAGCGCGAGGAGAGCGGAGACACAGGATAAAAGAGTGCGAGGAGAGCGGCGGAGACACAGGATAAAAGGGCGCGAGGAGAGTGGAGACACAGGATAAAAGAGCACGATGAGAGCAGAGACACAGGATAAAAGAACGCGAGGCGAGCGGCGGAGACACAGGATAAAAGAGCGCGAGGAGAGCGGAGACACAGGATAAAAGAACGCGAGGCGAGCGGCGGAGACACAGGATAAAAGAGCGAGAGGAGAGCGGAGACACAGGGTAAAAGAGCCTAAGGAGAGTGGCGGAGACACAGGGTAAAAGAGCGCAAGGAGAGCGGAGACAGAAGATAAAAGAGCGCGAGGAGAGTGGCGGAGACACAGAATAAAAGAGCACGAGGAGAGCGGCGGAGACACAGGATAAAAGAGCGTGAAGAGAGCGGAGACACAGGATAAAAGAGCGCGAGGAGAACGGCGGAGACACAGGGTAAAAGAGCGCGAGGAGAGCGGCGACACAGGATAAAAGAGCACGAGGAGAGCAGAGACACAGGATAAAAGAGCGCGAGGAGAGCGGAGACACAGGATAAAAGAGCGTGAGGAGAGTGGAGACACAGGATAAAAGAGTGCGAGGAGAGCGGAGACACAGGATAAAAGTGAAATAGTGATGTCACAGGAAAGCTGTGACCTGATTAGTTAGTAGGAAATCTGCACCAAATTTGAAAAAAATACTGCAAAGCTAATTAATAAATGAAATATCTAAGTAGAGATGGCTGGGCAGGTGATGTGCTGTAGCTGTATGATGTGGGAGCTGGCAGATCCCATTGCGAGCCGCAGTGACCTCATCTGCAGCAAGTGTTGGTTGCTGGAGGAATTCCGGCTCAGAATTGATGAGCTGGAGTCCGAGCTCCGGACTCTGCAGCACATTCGGGAGGGGGAGAGTTACCTGGACGCTTTGTTTCATGAGGCGGTCACATCCGGTAGATTAAGTACCTCAAGTCCGGTCAGTGGTCAGGGTCAGCAGGTGTGACTGCAAGTGAGGCTGGTAGAGGGATCCTGTGTTCAGGAACAGAGGAGCCTCAGCTCTTGACCTGGTCCCACAGGTACGAGGTACTTGCTCCCTGTGTGGATGAGGAACAGGGCTGTAGGGAGGATGAGCCAGCTGACCACAGCACCGTGGCACAGGAGGCCATTCAAGATGGGGAAGCAAAAACACAAGTGGTAGTTGTAGGGGATTCTATAATTAGGGGAATTGATAGCATCCTTTGTAAGCAGGATCGAGAATCCCGCCTGTTGCCTGCCAGTGCCAGGGTGAGGGACATCTCTGACCGGCTTGAAAGGATATTGGACAGGAAGGGGGAGCATCCAGTTGTTGTGGTCCACGTCGGGACAAATAACATAGGTAAGACTAGGAAAGAGGACCTGTTTGGGGATTATCAGGAACTTGGAACTAAATTAAAGAACAGGTCCTCAAGGGTTATAATCTCTGGATTACTACCCGAGCCATGTGCAAATTGGCAAAGGGACGAGAGAATAAGGGAAGTAAACACGTGGCTAAAGGAGTGGTGCGGGAAAGAGGGGTTCCATTTCGTGGGGCACTGGCATCAGTATTGGAACAGGAGGGATCTGTACCGTTGGGATGGTCTCCACCTGAACCGATCTGGGACCAATGCTCTAGCGAAAAGGGTAAATAGGGTAGTCAACAGGACTTAAAACTAGAAAGTTGGGGGGAAGGGAAGGGTAAAACTCCAAGAAGTATGACTAATGGGAAACAAAGCAGCAGGTTAGTGTGTCGGGCTGTGTGGGGGTTGGGGGGGCGGCGCGGGTGGATTCAACTTCATGGAAAATTATGAACAAACTGAAAAGAAAGGAGAGCCTAGGAGAGGCTATTAAAGTCTCCAGAACACAAAATAGGACAGAGTGTTTGGAAAGGGCTAGGAATCTAACTTCAACCACATCAGATAAAGGGACGACAATGAGAAAGGGGACGGGAAATACAGGACTGAAGGTGTTGTATCTGAACGCACACAGTATATGAAATAAGGTAAATGAGTTTGTGGCGCAGATTGAAATTGGCAGGTATGATGTGGAGGGCATCACGGAGACATGGCTGCAAGGGGATCAGGACTGGGAGCTAAATATCCAAGGATATACCTCCTATCGAAAAGATAGGCAGGTTGGCAGAGGGGGTGGGGTTGCTTTGTTAGTAAGAAATGAAATGAAATCAATAGCAAGAAACGATGTAGGGTCAAATGATGTAGAATCTGTGTGGGTAGAGTTGAGGAACCGCAAAGGTAGATAAACCATAATGCGAGTTATGTACAGGCCTCCGAACAGTAGTCAGGATGTGGAGCACAAGATACACCAGGAGATAGAAAAGGCATGTAAGAAAGGCAAGGTTACAGTGATCATGAGGGATTTCAATATGCAGGTAGACTGGGAAAATCATTTTGGTAATGGATCCCAAGGAAAGGAATTTGTGGAATGTCTACGAGATGGCTTTTTGGAGCAGCTTGTGGTGGAGCCCACTAGGGAACAGGCAATTCTAGATTTAGTGATGTGTAATGAGGCAGATTTGATAAGGGAGCTTAAGGTGAAGGAACCCTTAGGAGGAAGTGACCATAATATGATAGAATTTACCCTGCAATTTGAGAGGAAAAAGCTGGAATCAGGTGTAATGGCATTACAGTTGAATAAAGGCAACTACAGAGGCATGAGGGAGGAGCTGGCCAGAATTGACTGGGAGATGAGCCTAGCAGGAAAGACAGTGGAACAGCAATGGCAGGAGTTTCTGGGAGTAATTTGGGAGATACAGCAAAAATTCATCCCTAGGAAGAAGAAGCATAATAAAGGGAGGACAAGGCAACCATGGCTGACAAGGGAAGTCAGGGACAGCATAAAAGCTAAAGAGAAAGCATACAATGCGGTGAAGAGTAGTGGGAGACCAGGGGATTGGGAAGCCTACAAAGACCAACAGAGGACAACTAAAAAAGAAATAAGGAGAGAGAAGATTAAATAAGAGGGTAAACTAGCCAGTAATATAAAAGGAGATTGTAAGAATTTTTTTTAGATATATAAAGGGTAAGAGAGCGGAAAAAGTGGACATTGGGCCGCTGGAAAATGGCGCTGGAGAAGTAATAATGGGGAACAAAGAAATGGTGGAGGAACTGAATAGGTACTTTGCGTCAGTCTTCACGGAGGAAGACACGAGTAACATCCCCAAAGTTCAAGAGAGTCGGGGGGCAGAGGTGAGTATGGTGGCCATTACCATGGGGAAGGTGCTAGAAGAACTGAAAGGTCTGAAGGTGGATAAATCACCTGGACCAGATGGATTACATCCCAGAGTTCTGAAGGAGATAGCTGAAGAGATAGTGGAGGCGTTAGTGGTGATCTTTCAGGAATCACTGGAATCAGGGAGGGTCCCAGAGGACTAGAAAATCACTAATGTAACCCCCCTGTTTAAGAAGGGGGTGAGGCAAAAGACGGGAAATTACAGGCCGATTAGCCTGACCTCGATCGTTGGTAAGATTTTAGAGTCCATTATTAAGGATGAGATTTCAGAATACTTGGAGGTGCATGGTAAAATAGGGCAAAGTCAGCATGGTTTCAGCAAGGGGAGGTCACGCCTCACAAATCTATTAGAATTCTTTGAGGAGGTAACGAGCAGGTTAGACAAAGGAGAGCCAATGGGTGTTATCTACTTGGACTTCCAGAAGGCCTTTGACAAGGTGCCACACAGGAGGTTGCTCAGTAAGATAAGAGCCCATGGTGTTAGAGGCAAGGTACTAGCATGGATAGAAGATTGGCTGTCTGGCAGGAGGCAGAGAGTGGGGATAAGGGGGTCCTTCTCAGGATGGCGGCCGGTGACTAGTGGAATTCCGCAAGGGTCAGTGTTGGGACCACAACGTTTCACTTTATACATTAATGATCTGGATGAAGGAACTGAGGGCATTCTGGCTAAGTTTGCAGATGATATAAAGATAGGTGGAGGGACAGGTAGTATTGAGGAGGCGGGGAGGCTGCAGAAGGATTTGGACAGGTTAGGAGAATGGGCAAAGAAGTGGCAGATGGAATACAACGTGGGGAAGTGTGAGGTCATGCACTTTGGTAGGAAGAATAGAGGCATAGACTATTTTCTAAATGGGGAGAGAATTCAGAAATCTGGAGTGCAAAGGGACTTGAGTCCTAGTCCAGGATTCTCTTAAGGTTGAGTCGGTAGTTAGGAAGGCAAATGCAATGTTGGCATTTATTTCGAGAGGACTAGAATATAAAAGCAGGGATGTGCTGCTGAGGCTTTATAAGGCTCTGGTCAGACCACATTTAGAATATTGTGAGCAATTTTGGGACCCGTATCTCAGGAAGGATGTGCTGGCCCTGGAGGGGGTCCAGAGGATGTTCACAAGAATGATCCCCAGGAATGAAAGGCTTAATATTTGAGGAACGTTTGAGGACTCTGGGTCTATACTCGATGGCGTTTAGAAGGATGAGGGGGGATCTGATTGAAACTTACAGAATACTGAAAGGCCTGGATAGAGTGGACGTGGGGAAGATGTTTCCAATAGTAGGAGAGACAAGGACCCGAGGGCACAGCCTCAGAGTAAAGGGAAGACCTTTTAGAACAGAGATGAGGAGAAACTTCTTTAGCCAGAGAGTGGTGAATCTATGGAATTCATTGCCACAGAAGGTTGTGGAGGCCAGGTCATTGAGTGTACTTAAGACCGAGATAGATAGGTTCTTGATTGGTAAGGGGATCAAAGGTTACGAGGAGAAGGCGGGAGAATGGGGTTGAGAAACATATCAGCCATGATTGAATAGCGGAGCAGACTCAATGGGCCGAATGGCCTAATTTCTGTTCCTATGTCTTATGGTCTTATGTCCTACTGTTATTATGTTGGATTGAGGATTTTAGCTCTACCAGGTCATAATTAAAACCAATATAAAACAGACAGATTGCAGTTCTATGATTTTGTGCACTTTACCTAATATAATATGAATTATTTGAAGAAAACAAAGATGAGTTACCGTTTTGTTCTTTGTTGGTGTGAAGGAAAAAATGAGATTGTGAGTTGCTCCTGGTTGAAGGGATCGAAGAGAATTTAACAGCTCAAAAGGTCCACCAGGATCCAGAACAGATGATTTCAGCTGTAACATTGTTAGTCAAAGATTCACTTGGATAAGACCACAGGAAACCAATATTATCGAGTGAAAGGAATTTAGGCATGCTCTACCCTCATGCCTCTGATGCTGACCATGACAGCACACCAGAAGATCTATCCTTTGACATTCTCTTGTGTGGAGAAGCACAATGCCAACCTTGGCACCATCCCTTATTGGATTTATTAATCTACATTCTACTGTCCCACAGTGCAGCATGTTATTGTATTAATAAACTCGGCCAAACTGCATCTTAATGTGCTGCTTGAATTGTGAATGAAATTTAGCAACTCATTTTAAAGCTGCAAGGTTCCTGTGATTCCTACAAGGTGAGCATTCTTTGAGAATCTTTATGGGAAATAGTGGCCAGGGTTTTCATGTAGTTGTGGTGACACCATGACTTATCCAAAATGGCACTGGGACCCTGGATCCTGAAGTCCTGCCCCCATTTGCAACAGAACCTATTTACACTGGGGATGGGGAGTGGTGGTGGGGGGTGGGGTGGGGTGGGGGGGGGGGGGTTGGGGGGAGCGGGGAGTGTGGCGGCAGGGAGAGAAAGGGGTGGATGTGTAGAGGCATGGGGGAAACGCAAACCCAAACCCAGCAGGGCTATTTGAACTCAGTGTTTCTTTTGAACAAGGTCCATTTCCCACAATGTGCGACTTATGATTTTTAATAGTAGACATGAATGTGCATAAAAGGTGGATAAGATTTGTGGAACTGTCAAGCTGTCAGGTTATTTAAATCCCCTGCTACTAAGTTTTGAAAAAAAAACACCCTGCTGTATCTCTGAGTTGAAAAAGATTGGTGTTTGCAATTTCAATTGTTGTTTGTTGACATAAGCCTGAGGGCTATCATTATAGCATTTTACCTGCTTGACTGCTTCCACAACCTGTCATTATCACAGTTGGAGGCTGTAAGTTCATAGTTTGATTGACAACTCTAAACGGTTATTAGGGAATTAGCTGTCTTTGATGTAGGGCTATGAATACAAATGTTTTTATAAGGTATTAAGTACTTGAAGGGATTTAAATGTATTGAATGGGCTTTTATTAATGTGAGTATTTCTAATGTAGTGAAGTCTGTAACAGATACTTAGAACTTTATTTTCTTTCATCTCAGCATGGCTCCTGAGGGCTGCCCATGTTGGATACTGGGTAAGTTGACATAGATGGTGTAAGGACAAAGGGTGGTGGGCTCATGGGTTGACATGAGTTGGCATTAAGTTGGCATGGAAGGTATGAAGAGCCATGTGGATTGGATATGTTAGGATAGGAAACAGTTAAAGAGTCAACTAGTGATTAAGTGAGTAATTAGAGGTAAATTTGTTAAGAACATCACAGGGTGAATATAAAGCAGAAATAGGTGGGGATCTGGGAGTGGATTTTTATATTGGTAAGAATAAAGCACTGTGGAAGAAGGCAAGACTTTTTTTTAACCTACTAGTCATTGGAGTTTTACAGGGTAGCTGGGCATAAATTGGTACAGAGGGTATGAAGTTGGGTAGAGGGGCAAAGGTTTTCATAGAGGATATGAGATACCAAGGTGAGGTGTGTGGGACATGGTTTGGCATGGATGGGGCGTGGAGAGTGAGTGGGTGGCGGGGAGGGGGTGCAAGGGCTAGAGGGCCCAACTAAGATGAATCCGAGAGCACCAAGGCAGGCCTTTTAACTAGCCTGCCTTGGAACTCAGCAACACCTGTGGCTGCCTCCGAACTGTTTCTAGGGGTGGCAGGACCAACTTCAGTGCACATCCGGCCCCGGAATGAAAATCCGGCCGTTTGGGACGGTTTCTCTCGAGGCAGGCGCACTGAGCTGGGAATTCTCCTGATTCTGTGCACACATCTTGGGACTGAAAATCCAAGCCAGTAAGTGGAAGATAGCCATTTGATTTGTGTGTAGAGGTTAAGACAGGGGGGCACACCTGCCAGAAACTGCCCAGTATAAATTATTGATAGAAATCAGGGAATACATAACCTTTCATTTGGACAATTGCATAGAGCACAAAGAGGTGAAAGAGGAAAAGTAAATATAAACAGCATAAACTCACGTTACATCTAAGACCATCCAATATCTTCAAGAGACTTCTTGGAACTCATGGAGGAAATAAGTACTAACTATAATAGAAAAGGATACATCCAGGGAGCTTTGAGAGATATTCTGAATCTCGACTCTTTTGAGCACTCTCTGTCCTGCAATAATGGTATGAAAGTAAATTGTATTGACTTAAATTTAAAGCACTTAACATGTCCGCAAGGAAAATCGGCCCTATTATCTAAAACGTCCACATCAGGCATGTACCAGGTTTAGCACTTAAGGCACTTGGAAAACATGAAGGAGAATCAGAACATTCAGACAGATTGGATTATTTAACCAAATGTTTGATCAAGGCTTGTGAAATTTAATCAACTCCCACAGAGTGACTGGTGGATTTGACCCAAACTTTTGTCAGAGAGGCCTGACTAAGAGCAAGGAGCATTTGGCTGGAGGAAAATAACAGATGCAATAGCAAACAGTCTGAAGCTGTACACAACACGGGACTGTCAAACTCAAAACCATGGTGAGATTTTCACGTGTGTGTTCAAGAAACGTTCTTTTACAAGTATTCTATGTTTTGAATTTTTCTCCAACCCTGAAGATGCTAGCTGAAGCTGGAGTAAAATCTGGTGGATGTTGGCCAACCTCTGTATCTCAGCCACTTTTCATGGTTATTCACTCATGGGGACATCAGAGTTGAGACCTAATATATTCTGACTGGAAATCCACACGTGTACATTTTCCAGCATAAGTCACCATGCAACCATCAGAAGCTGGAACGTTAGCTGATTTTTCCCTTTCTTAGCCTGAGGCATGACAGTCATTGCAGCACTTTTACTGCCATTCTGGCTGAGATTAAAAGCTTCAGTAGCAACATGGGTACATAATTGGCTGAGTGACAAGAAACAGAGTGTAGTGGTTAATGGATGTTTTTCAGGCTGGAGGAAGGTTTGTAGTGGAGCTCCCAAAGGATTAGTGTTGGGACCTTTGCTCCTACTGATATGTATTATGACCTAGACCTTGGTGTACAGAGCACAATTTCAAAATTTGAGGATATGAAACTTGGAAGCATTGTGAACTGTGAGAAAGATGGTGTATAACTACAAAAGGATATTGACATGTTGGTGGAATAGGCAGACAAGTGGCAGATGAAGTTCAATGTGAAGTGATTCAATTTGATAGGAAGAACATGGAGAGGCAATGTAAAATAAAGGGTACAACTCTAAAGGGGGTACAGGAGCAGAGGGACCTGGGTGTATAAGAGCATAAATCACTGAAGGTGGCAGGACAGGTTGAGAGAGCAGTTAATAAAGCATACAATATCCTTGGCTTTATTCATAGGGACATAGAGTCCAAGAACGTGGAGGTTATGTTGAACTTGAATAGGACACTAGTTTGGCCTCAGCTGGAGTATTGCATCCAATTCTGGTCGGCGCACTTTAGGAAATATGTGAAGACATTGGAAAGAGTGTAGGAAAGACTAATGAGAATGGTTCCAGGGATGAGGCACTTCAGTTCTGAAGACAGATTGAAGAAATTGGGACTGTTTCCTTTGGAGAAGAGAAATCTGAGAGGAGATTGACAGAGGTGTTTAAAATCATGAGGGGTCTGGACAGAGTAGATAGGGAGAAAATGTTCCCACTTGTGAAAGGATCAAGAACAGGAGGACACAGATTTAAAGTAATTGGCAAAAGAAGCAAAAGTGACATGAGGAAAACCTTTTCATGCAGCAAATGGTTAAGGTCTGGAATGCATTGCCTGAGAGTGTGGTGGAGGCAGGTTCAATCGAGGCATTCAAAAAGGAATTGGATATGTAAAGGAAGAATGTGCAGGGTTATGCGGAGAAGGTAGGGGTATGGCACTAGGATATTTGCTCATTTGGAGAGCAGGTGCAGACACAATGGGCCAATTGGCTTTCTTCTGTGTCATAACAATTCTGAAATTGTATATTGGCCAACAGCATAGTGAAGGTCAAATCAAGAACCTGGAATCTTCATGGATGATGTGGCCCAGTTCCACAGGTGCCATTTATTTACTAACTAAGTTATCAGGGATTCAAGAAACATTTTTTGTATTCTCAATTAAATCTGTCATGAATTCTGTAATTGAACCAAAAGTATAATCAGTTAGTTAGGCACTTCTTCTCACCTACTGCAATCGCTCCAAAGTCCACCATATTCTGTATGTTACCAGAAATGAGTACCATTGGTGGGGCAACTGTAGGGCAATTAACCTGCAGGTATAGGGTGTTGTAGATGCTACAAATATATAAAATATTAATAGTTATTGCTACAGTAGGCCTCAACATGACTTCAAAACACAAAATTACTAAAAACAATGGGATAGATTTTCAGGCAAAAATTCAGCATTTTAGATCAGGCACCTGTTGTAGGAACTGCCTGAGTTTTACATCTAAATTATAAATCCACCCCACAGTTTATCCTTCAACAAATAACATCCCCCCTTAAACAAGCTATTATTCAAATATCAATGCGTAAAGCTAAGAGGTTTGTGTAACAAGATTTATAATTCATTAGATGACTTTAAAAAAGTATATTTTTATATTGCCAGCTATTTTATTGTTCATCTGTCTATATGACATATCTGTATCAATTTTAGAATAAGTGGGTATATTGCACTCCCCTCTCAATTTTGGTACCTCCTCTGACATTGATAACATATTTCCTAAGAGGATGATTTTTTTAGAGCCCAAACAATATCAGGTGATGTTACTGTGTCACTTTGATCTTATCCCATGTTATGGCCACTTGATTATCAGAGATCGAAAGCCACTGTTATCATAGATCAATGGCAGAACACAGTTTTGAGTTTTATTAATCCCATGATTTAATCACAGTGCTTAAAAAAATCTCAATGTTTAGAAGTAACACTAACAGTTTGGATCACAGTCTCGCTACTGGAGAAAGTGTTCAAGAAAGTGACATCAGCTGTTTAAAGGGTCATTGATTACTACTGACCAATAAAAATGCTAGAAGGTGATAAACTTTTGGACATCATGTGATTACAATTGGCCAAGAAAAATAATGCTTTTTATTACATACATAATAGCAATCATGCTGCTTCATAAGTTATACTATAGAGAGTTATGATGATAGATTTAGATGAGGAAAGATGGGAGGAGGCTTGAGTGGAGCATAAACACCAGTAAGGACTGGTCGGGCTGAATGGCCTGTTTCTGTGATTTGTCAAAAATCAAGGTCACAGAAGACATATGCACTTGTTTCAAGATTAAGAGAATACAATTGAATGCTGAGTGTTTTAGGCCAAGATAAGGTTTATTATAAGCACAATATTATTAATGCTATTGTACCTGTATGGGTTGTAACCTGACCCTTTATGGTCTGTTGTCTGAGGTGTAACAAAACAGGGAATGACAAGTGAATGAAACACTTCCCTGAAATTCTTCAGCAATGAAGTAAGAGCTGCACTGTATTCATCAGAACTGAAACAATGGAGAACAGGGTTATTTGAAAAGAACGAATATCTTCTGAATCTTGAGGTATAAATTGGGTCCTGTCAAAGGCTACAGATTTTATAAGTGCCACATCTGGATAATTACATAACATGCAAGGCATTACATTTTTGATTATACACTTCAAGTTGAAACAATTCCGACAAAACATACAACAGCAAAGAAAATAAATTGTACCAGTCAAGTGAAATGATGATTATAAAACACTAGCATTATTTTTACTACTTTGTTAAAATTTAAATAATAAATAAGTACCGTACATGGGGGTACTGGTTACTTTTTTATTTTAAGTGAAAAGTACATTTATTGTGGAAATTGCTTATAAAAATAGCCATGAATTGATATTAGAAATTTATATGAGCAATAACAATCGGAACATGACGGAAACATTTACCCAGAATACAATATAAAAAAGTGTTTGTTGGACTGTGTCCTCAAATACATGATGGTCCTGATATCCCTCCCCTTTCTTGTGTTGGTGATGGAGAGGCAGAATTCATTAGAAATGTGCTTTATGCGGTCAAGGTGCCATAAGCCTTGAATTTGGTGGGCCAGGCAATAAGCGTAGCATAGCCACACCCTCAGTGCAGATCTGGCCCTTGGCAGCTGCTTGCATTGGAAATTTGGGGCCGAATCAGAGAGTGCAGCTGTGGTTGGGTTGCAGCCTGTAGGAAGGTACATTAGTGCTTCTTCTTTTCAGGGCTCATGGTTTTTGCCATTTAGTAAAGTTTGGAATCCCACCCTCATGGTTGCCTTGTAATACCCTTAGAATTAAAGCTGACCATGCTTGCCACTTGGAATTTGAACTGGAAAGCTTGTATAGCAGAATTGCAGGCAAGTATCCTACACTATCTTCTTTTATACATTCTTTCATGGGATGTAGGCAGCGCTGGCCAAGCCAGCATTTATTGCCCATCCCTAATTGCCCTTGAGAAGGTGGTGGTGAGCTGCCCCCTTGAACTACTCCATTCACGCAGTGTATTTTCATCTGTGGCTGATGCAACTGATGCTTTAACTATAGGTGCAAGTTACAACTTCTGAAGCAAATATTACACTTTTTCCCCAAATTGAAAGCAACTGTAATAATTTTTCAACTTCATGTTGAATACACAGTTGCACCCAGTCAGTGCACACTAGCCTTTCAGGCACATAGCACTTATTAGTTTCTGTCCATGTAATGAATGAACAGAATATCATGAGTGGTGCAGCTCTGAATTCCTGATGTGTGCTTTCATAGAATCAAATCAGAGAATGGTTACAACACAGGAGGCCATATGGGCTGTCAGGGCTGTCTCTCTACAAGAGCAATTTAGCTACTCCCACTCCCCTGCCTTATCCCCATTGTTCTCTGAATTTTTTCCTTTCAGGTGTTTATTCAAGGCCAAAGTTCTGTGTCTAGATTACAAAATTCATAAAATTACCCTCATTTCCAAAGTGACAAAAACTGTGCAATAAATATCATTTTACTCACTCAAGTGGAATGTCTAGTGGATTGCGAGGTTCAAACAAGGAGCTGTCACTTTCACTGCTCTTTTTCTTAACTGGCAGCTTAGAAAGGCTTGAACTATGTTGGTTTATATCTTTTTGTTTCGGCTGTGTTTTCTTTTTGATCTGCAGAGAAAACCAAAGGATATAAAGAACACTTTCTCCCAACTCGTTCACGTCTCATTGAGTGGATTGTTTGTTATTAAAACTGATGCGAACATAGAAACCATACCACTCTTGTACAAAGAATGAAATCACTTAAAATGTTTTTTTTAACTCTTTCTATTCTTTTTCTGACAATTTTCTCTCCTCCTCTTACTGATTCATCGAACCCTCCTCTGGTATAAGTTGTGCTCCAGTACTTCACCTGCGCTCTTCTCTAATATATGTGAAGTTGGACAATGAATATCAATAATAATAAAAACAAAAAAACTGCGGATGCTGGAAATCCAAAACAAAAACAGAATTACCTGGAAAAACTCAGCAGGTCTGGCAGCATCGGCGGAGAAGAAAAGAGTTGACGTTTCGAGTCCTCATGACCCTTCGACAGAACTTGCGTTCGAGTCCAAGAAAGAGTTGAAATATAAGCTGGTTTAAGGTGTGTGTTTGGGGGGGGGAGAGATAGAGAGACAAAGAGGTGGAGGGGGGGGTGGGGGTGTGTGGTTGTAGGGACAAACAAGCAGTGATAGAAGCAGATCATCAAAAGATGTCAACGACAATAGTTTAATAGAACACATAGGTGTTAAAATTAAAGTTGGTGATATTATCTAAACGAATGTGCTAATTAAGAATGGATGGTAGGGCACTCAAGGTATAGCTCTAGTGGGTTTTTTTTTTATATATATAATGGAAATAGGTGGGAAAAGGAAAATCTTTATAATTTATTGGAAAAAAAAGGGAAGGGGGAAACAGAAAGGGGGTGGGGATGGGGGAGGGAGCTTACGACCTAAAGTTGTTGAATTCAATATTCAGTCCAGAAGGCTGTAAAGTCCCTAGTCGGAAGATGAGGTGTTGTTCCTCCAGTTTGCGTTGGGCTTCACTGGAACAATGCAGCAAGCCAAGGACAGACATGTGGGCAAGAGAGCAGGGTGGAGTGTTGAAATGGCAAGCGACAGGGAGGTTTGGGTCATTCTTGCGGACAGACCGCAGGTGTTCTGCAAAGCGGTCACCCAGTTTATGTTTGGTCTCTCCAATGTAGAGGAGACCACATTGGGAGCAACGGATGCAGTAGACTAAGTTGGGGGAAATGCAAGTGAAATGCTGCTTCACTTGAAAGGAGTGTTTGGGTCCTTGGACGGTGAGGAGAGAGGAAGTGAAGGGGCAGGTATTGCATTTTTTGCGTGGGCATGGGGTGGTGCCATAGGAGGGGGTTGAGGAGTAGGGGGTGATGGAGGAGTGGACCAGGGTGTCCCGGAGGGAGCGATCCCTACGGAATGCCGATAAGGGGGGTGAAGGGAAGATCTGTTTGGTGGTGGCATCATGCTGGAGTTGGCGGAAATGGCGGAGGATGATCCTTTGAATGCGGAGGCTGGTGGGGCGATAAGTGAGGACAAGGGGGACCCTATCATGTTTCTGGGAGGGAGGTGAAGGCGTGAGGGCGGATGTGCAGGAGATGGGCCGGACACGGTTGAGGGCCCTGTCAACGACCGTGGGTGGAAAACCTCGGTTAAGGAAGAAGGAGGACATGTCAGAGGAACTGTTTTTGAATGTAGCATCATCGGAACAGATGCAACGGAGGCGAAGGAATTGAGAGAATGGGATGGAGTCCTTACAGGAAGCAGGGTGTGAGGAGCTGTAGTCGAGATAGCTGTGGGAGTCGGTGGGTTTGTAATGGATATTGGTGGACAGTCTATCACCAGAGATTGAGACAGAGAGGTCAAGGAAGGGAAGGGAAGTGTCAGAGATGGACCACGTGAAAATGATGGAGGGGTGGAGATTGGAAGAAAAATTAATAAATTTTTCCAAGTCCTGACGAGAGCATGAAGCGGCACCGAAGTAATCATCGATGTACCGGAGAAAGAGTTGTGGAAGGGGGCCGGAGTAGGACTGCAACAAGGAATGTTCCACATACCCCATAAAGAGACAGGCATAGCTGGGGCCCATGCGGGTACCCATAGCCACACCTTTTATTTGGAGGAAGTGAGAGGAGTTGAAGGAGAAATTGTTCAGTGTGAGAACAAGTTCAGCCAGACGGAGGAGAGTAGTGGTGGATGGGGATTGTTCGGGCCTCTGTTCGAGGAAGGAGCTAAGGGCCCTCAGACCATCCTGGTGGGGGATGGAGGTGTAGAGGGATTGGACGTCCATGGTGAAGAGTAAGCGGTTGGGGCCAGGGAACTGGAAATTGTTGATGTGACGTAAGGTGTCAGAGGAATCACGGATGTAGGTGGGAAGGGACTGGACAAGGGGAGAGAGAAGGGAGTCAAGATAACGAGAAATGAGTTCTGTGGGGCAGGAGCAAGCTGAGACGATCGGTCTACCCAAAATCCACAAACAGAACTGCCCCGGTAGACCGATCGTCTCAGCTTGCTCCTGCCCCACAGAACTCATTTCTCGTTATCTTGACTCCCTTCTCTCTCCCCTTGTCCAGTCCCTTCCCACCTACATCCGTGATTCCTCTGACACCTTACGTCACATCAACAATTTCCAGTTCCCTGGCCCCAACCGCTTACTCTTCACCATGGACGTCCAATCCCTCTACACCTCCATCCCCCACCAGGATGGTCTGAGGGCCCTTAGCTCCTTCCTCGAACAGAGGCCCGAACAATCCCCATCCACCACTACTCTCCTCCGTCTGGCTGAACTTGTTCTCACACTGAACAATTTCTCCTTCAACTCCTCTCACTTCCTCCAAATAAAAGGTGTGGCTATGGGTACCCGCATGGGCCCCAGCTATGCCTGTCTCTTTATGGGGTATGTGGAACATTCCTTGTTGCAGTCCTACTCCGGCCCCCTTCCACAACTCTTTCTCCGGTACATCGATGATTACTTCGGTGCCGCTTCATGCTCTCGTCAGGACTTGGAAAAATTTATTAATTTTTCTTCCAATCTCCACCCCTCCATCATTTTCACGTGGTCCATCTCTGACACTTCCCTTCCCTTCCTTGACCTCTCTGTCTCAATCTCTGGTGATAGACTGTCCACCAATATCCATTACAAACCCACCGACTCCCACAGCTATCTCGACTACAGCTCCTCACACCCTGCTTCCTGTAAGGACTCCATCCCATTCTCTCAATTCCTTCGCCTCCGTTGCATCTGTTCCGATGATGCTACATTCAAAAACAGTTCCTCTGACATGTCCTCCTTCTTCCTTAACCGAGGTTTTCCACCCACGGTCGTTGACAGGGCCCTCAACCGTGTCTGGCCCATCTCCCGCGCATCCGCCCTCACGCCTTCACCTCCCTCCCAGAAACATGATAGGGTCCCCCTTGTCCTCACTTATCGCCCCACCAGCCTCCGCATTCAAAGGATCATCCTCCGCCATTTCCGCCAACTCCAGCATGATGCCACCACCAAACACATCTTCCCTTCACCCCCCTTATCGGCATTCCGTAGGGATCGCTCCCTCCGGGACACCCTGGTCCACTCCTCCATCACCCCCTACTCCTCAACCCCCTCCTATGGCACCACCCCATGCCCACGCAAAAAATGCAATACCTGCCCCTTCACTTCCTCTCTCCTCACCGTCCAAGGACCCAAACACTCCTTTCAAATGAAGCAGCATTTCACTTGCATTTCCCCCAACTTAGTCTACTGCATCCGTTGCTCCCAATGTGGTCTCCTCTACATTGGAGAGACCAAACGTAAACTGGGTGACCGCTTTGCAGAACACCTGCGGTCTGTCCGCAAGAATGACCCAAACCTCCCTGTCGCTTGCCATTTCAACACTCCACCCTGCTCTCTTGCCCACATGTCTGTCCTTGGCTTGCTGCATTGTTCCAGTGAAGCCCAACGCAAACTGGAGGAACAACACCTCATCTTCCGACTAGGGACTTTACAGCCTTCTGGACTGAATATTGAATTCAACAACTTTAGGTCGTAAGCTCCCTCCCCCATCCCCACCCCCTTTCTGTTTCCCCCTTCCTTTTTTTTTTCCAATAAATTATAAAGATTTTCCTTTTCCCACCTATTTCCATTATATATATAAAAAAAACCCACTAGAGCTATACCTTGAGTGCCCTACCA
The DNA here is from genome assembly GCF_017639515.1 of Carcharodon carcharias. Classification (NCBI taxonomy): domain Eukaryota; kingdom Metazoa; phylum Chordata; class Chondrichthyes; order Lamniformes; family Lamnidae; genus Carcharodon; species Carcharodon carcharias. The sequence goes on from NC_054481.1 coordinate 130,577,862, forward strand.
TCCATTCTTAATTAGCACATTCGTTTAGATAATATCACCAACTTTAATTTTAACACCTATGTGTTCTATTGTACTATTGTCGTTGACATCTTTTGATGATCTGCTTCTATCACTGCTTGTTTGTCCCTACAACCACACACCCCCACCCCCCCCCCCCACCTCTTTGTCTCTCTACCTCTCCGCCCCCCACACACACACCTTAAACCAGCTTATATTTCAACTCTTTCTTGGACTCGAACGCAAGTTCTGTCGAAGGGTCATGAGGACTCGAAACGTCAACTCTTTTCTTCTCCGCCGATGCTGCCAGACCTGCTGAGTTTTTCCAGGTAATTCTGTTTTTGTAATGAATATCAATAGACTAGTCAATTATGGAGAGCCTCACATCCAGAGTTTTCGTCTGGATGCAGAGGGACATTTCAGTGTGTGAATGGCTACATTTAGTTTTCTTTTTGAGGAAATCCTATTTTCCTGCACATTCCCAACCCCACATCATTTTCCTCTGGCTTTTTTGGCGGGTCAGGAATGCCTCGGGTGCAAAACACATACCTGCCCTCACTGAGGTTGTGATTCCCATTTTAAATGGGAATGAAAATCGGATTTCATCCTGTATACCATTTTTATCTGGCAGTGTGGTGGTTTTTGGAAGTCCATTAATAGGTTTTAGAGTTCGTAAAGAAAATGTTTTCATATCTTCAAATCTCACTAGTTGATGCTGTATTGTAACATAGACATGTTTTTAATGCAGTAATTGTTCATAGGGATTTGTCCTTTAAAGCTAAGTTGACCCTTTAAACACTGTTAGGAGCTGGGATATTGTGATGGAGAACTGAGACCAGCCTTCTAATGGGTCTGCCTCCGCACCCACACTCCAGCAAACTGCGCTGCAAACCCGGCCCTGGTGTGAAAAAGACTAACGTGGCGTGGAAAGTCATACATGGGTCGGGTGTGCAGTTTGTGGGACGTGGAAGTGCACAGAAGCACTCCCCTCTCTCCACCCAGCATCCCAAATTTACAGAGGCACTCCCTCACTACCACCACACTTTTGTCACCAGCCTCCCCCAGTTCCTGATCTTCTAGATCTTTTCCTACAATTCCTGCCCAGTGCAGTGCTTCAGTCTTGGGCACTGAAGGTTGGAGAGGGAGTGGTGCTGTGCGTGAGTGTGCTCATGCTTGGAAGAACTGTAAAACACTTTAAAAAAAAAAATCCCTGGCTATGATCAACTGACACAAAATTTATACACCAATTATGAGGTGCTGTTGATGCCTATGAATCATCTGCTACTTGCCTTAGCCAGCTGAGGGATGAACAGAAAGCTGAAGGAACTTCCAAAAAAAGAAGTATTTCATAGAGATCTTCACTGAATCTGAGGTCAAATTAAATTGGTCTAAATTATGCCATTTGAAACTCTTAATTCATTACTTGGACCAATTTACATCATTAAAATTTGGAATGGCTGTGAACTTACCTCCTCAGTGCTCCAGACTGAATTCACCTTGATCCTCCTCTTTGCTATTTCAATTGCCTCTCACTCCTGAAAGACTAAATCATATTCTGATATTCTGCTCTATGGTGCTATCACATAGTGTTGCAACAGATCACAACTAAAAATATCGATGAGAATTAGAAATTACATCACAAAAATAGACCATATATATACACAAGTACATACAAAATAGCAGCAGGAGTAGGCCACTCGGCCCCTCGAGCCTGGTCTGCCATTCAGTAAGATCATGGCTGATCTGATTGTAACCTTCCACCCTATACAGCCCAACATGTCCATGCCGGTATTTATTGTCCACGCCGGTATTTATTGTTCACACGAGCCTTCTCCCACCCTCATTCACATAGCCCAATCTGTATATCCTTCAATTCCTCTCTTCCTCATGTCTTTATTAGCTTCTCCTTAAATGTATCCAACACTGTTTGATTCAACTACTCCCTGTGGTAGTAAATTCCACATTCTCACCACTCTCTGGGTAAAGAAGTTTCCCCAGTTGGATTTATTAGTGACTAACCTAAATTTGTGTCCTCTAGTTTGGTCTCCCCTCAAATGGAAACATCTTTCCTACAACTATCCTATAAAATGCCTTCATAATTTTAAAGACCTCTATTAGGACACCAGTCAGCCTTCTCTTTAACCTCAGATTCAGTCTTTCCTGATAGTTATATCCTCTCAGTTCTGGTGTAATCCTTCTAAGTCTTTTTTGCACCAACTCAAGTTCCTCTATATCCTTTATGTAATATGGATAATTTAAAAATTAAAACCATTTTACAAATAAATCAAGTAAATTCACAAATTTCATGCTGTGGTAAAATCATGAGAGAGTAGAAAAGGCTTAAATTTTCTATCTTTTATGTACCACCTGCAAACTCTACTGCTGACTGGAGTAGTATCGAACAGCTGTGAGCAATTAACTATTTCGGGGCATCCCCAAGAACTGGAAAGCCTGAGTTACATATGATCATGAAACAGGAGGACGTCTCTCGGCCTCTCAGGCCTGCTGTACCATTCAATAAGATCATGGCTGATCTGATTGTAACCTCCCGCCTATCCCTGATAACCTTTCACCCCCCCCCCCACCGTCTATCAAGAATCTATCCAACTACGCCCTGAAAATACTCAAAGGCCCTGATTCCACTGCCTTTTGAGGAAGGGAGTTCTGAAGACTCACGACCCTCTGAGAGAAAAAGCTTCTCCTCATTTCTGTCTAAAATAAGCGACTCCTTATTTTTAAACTGTGACGCCTAGTTCTAGATTCTCCCACAAGAGGAAACATCCTCTCCATACCCACTGTGTCAAGACCCCTCAGGATCTTAAAGGTTTCAATCAAGTCGCTTCTTACTCTTTTAAGCTCCAGTGGATACAAGCCTAACCTGTCCAACCTTTCCTCAAAAGGCAACCTGCCCATTCCTGGTATTAGTCCCTCTGAATGTCAGAGCTCTGCAATCGCTCACCATTTAGATAATATACTTCTTTTTTATTCTTCCTGACAAAATGGACAATTTCACATTTGCCTGCATCATACTCCATTTGCCAGATCTTTGCCCACTCACTTAACCTATCCATGTCACTTTGTATCCTCCTTACATCCTCTTCACAGCTTACTTTCCTGCCTCTTTTTATGTCGTTAGCAAATTTAGCAACCATACCATCTGTCCCTTAATCCAAGTCATTTATATAAATTGTAAAAGGTTGAGGCCCCAGCACTGATCCCTGTGGCACACCACTCATCACACCCCGCCAACCAGAAAAAGACCCATTTATGGCTAGTCTCTGTTTCCTGTTAGCCAGCCGGTCTTCTATCCATAAATAAAAACAAAAAACCTGCGGATGCTTGAAATCCAAAACAAAAACAGAATTACCTGGAAAAACTCAGCAGGTCTGGCAGCATCGGCGGAGAAGAAAAGAGTTGACGTTTCGGGTCCTCATGATCCTTCGACAGAACTTGAGTGAGTCCAAGAAAAGGGTGAAATATAAGCTGGTTTAAGGTGTGTGGGGGTGGAGGGGGGGTTTGGGTGGGGGGAGAGAGAGAGAAGTGGAGGGGGTTGGTGTGGTTGTCGGGACAAACAAGCAGTAATAGAAGCAGATCATCAAAAGATGTCACAAACAACAGAACAAAAGAACACAGAGGTGTTGAAGTTGGTGATATTATCTAAATGAATGTGCTAATTAAGAATGGATGGCAGAGCACTCAAGGTATAGCTCTAGTGGGGGTGGGGGGAGCATAAAAGATTTAAAAATATTTAAAAATAATGGAAATAGGTGGGAAAAGAAAAATCTATATAATTTATTGGAAAAAACAAAAGGAAGGGGGAAGCAGAAAGGGGGTGGGGATGGAGGAGGGAGCTCAAGACCTAAAGTTGTTGAATTCAATATTCAGTCCGGAAGGCTGTAAAGTCCCTAGTCGGAAGATGAGGTGTTGTTCCTCCAGTTTGCGTTGGGCTTCACTGGAACAATGCAGCAAGCCAAGGACAGACATGTGGGCAAGAGAGCAGGGTGGAGTGTTAAAATGGCAAGCGACAGGGAGGTTTGGGTCATTCTTGCGGACAGAGAGCAGGTGTTCTGTAAAGCGGTCGCCCAGTTTACGTTTGGTCTCTCCAATGTAGAGGAGACCACATTGGGAGCAACAAATGCAGTAGACTAAGTTGGGGGAAATGCAAGTGAAATGCTGCTTCACTTGAAAGGAGTGTTTGGGCCCTTGGATGGTGAGGAGAGAGGAAGTGAAGGGGCAGGTGTTGCATCTTTTGCGTGGGCATGGGGTGGTGCCATAGGAGGGGGTTGAGGAGTAGGGGGTGATGGAGGACTGGACCAGGGTGTCCCGGAGGGAATGATCCCTACGGAATGCCGATAAGGGGGGTGAAGGGAAGATCTGTTTGGTGGTGGCATCATGCTGGAGTTGGCGGAAATGGCGGAGGATGATCCTTTGAATACGGAGGCTGGTGGGGTGATAAGTGAGGTCAAGGGGCACCCTATCATGTTTCTGGGAGGGAGGAGAAGGCGTGAGGGCGGATGCGCGGGAGATGGGCCGGACACGGTTGAGGGCCCTGTCAACGACCGTGGGTGGAAAACCTCGGTTAAGGAAGAAGGAGGATATGTCAGAGGAACTGTTTTTGAAGGTAGCATCATCGGAACAGATGCGGCGGAGGCGAAGGAACTGAGAGAATGGGATGGAGTCCTTACAGGAAGCGGGGTGTGAGGAGCTGTATTCGAGGTAGCTGTGGGGAGTCGGTAGGTTTGTAATGGATATTGGTGGACAGTTTATCACCAGAGATTGAGACAGAGAAGTCAAGGAAGGGAAGGGACCCTTCAGAGATGGACCAAGTAAAAATGATGGAGGGGTGGAGATTGGAAGCAAAATTAATAAATTTTTCCAAGTCCCGACGACAGCATGAAGCAGCACCGAAGTAATCATCGATGTACCGGAGAAAGAGTTGTGGAAGGGGGCCGGAGTAGGACTGGAACAAGGAATGTTCCACATACCCCATAAAGAGACAGGCATAGCTGGGGCCCATGTGGGTACCCATAGCCACACCTTTTATTTGGAGGAAGTGAGAGGAGTTGATGGTATCCATACCAATATGTTACCCCCTACACCATGAGCTTTTATTTTCCACAATAACCTTTGATGTGACACCTTATCATATGCCTTCTGGAAATACAGTATATCCACCGGTTCCACTTTATTCACAGCACATGTCAATCCTTCAAAGAACTCCAATAAATTGCCTTATTTTCCTTCTATTTAAATTTATTAAGATCAAGCAGGTTTGTGCCTTCTTTCCCACCTGATTCTGGTCTCTGGGTTTAGCTGGGAGATACTTTATAACTAGGTGGTTCAGACAAAATTTACTCCAAAACTTATGTACTGTAACAAATAGATGGCAGTCATTCTGAGGTGTCATTATACAGCAGTCGTCTATTGTTCCCATGACTTACTATGCCCTCAACTGAATTATTGCATTGCAACTTAATGTTGGGGTGGATCACCACCTGTTCTAATGTGTAAATAAATGAATGGCTGTGGGGAGAGACTGTGCTCAAAACTTACAGCACCTTCCAGAGTTGTAGATATCCATACACATACTGCTGTTATAATACGTCATCAGAATGAGTGCCATATGGCACATCACTCCCAGTAGATTTTCAGTTTTGGTCTTTCCTGTTATATTTTTAGTCACTTGTGGTATTAGCTCCTTATTCTGCATGACTCTTCTGCTTTGCAAAATTTCAATTCTGATCTCAGATGAACCACCTATTTCAAGTTCTACGTGTACAATGTAATCACAGATCATAGAATAGGACAGCACAGAATGAGTCCACTCACCCATCAACTTTGAGGCAGGTCTTTCAAAGAGTAATGCAATTAGTCCCTTTTCCCTGTTCTTTCCTCATAATCTTGTAATGAGTTTTCCCCCTCAAGTATGTATCCAACTCTCTTTGGAAGACTACTATTGAATCTGTATCCACCCTTTTTCAGGTTATTAATGATCCTTACCAAATGATCCAGGAACAAGTTTAATATCAAGTCAACTTCATCAATGAGCTCATCCATTCACACATTGATAAGTTAAAAAAATATAGGGCCCGGATTTTTATCCAAAGGAAAATCAGTTGGGAAGCTGATGACCGTCTATTCTATATCTTTCTACTTCATCACCCATCTCCTGTAAACAGATTAAAATCTAAATATATAACAGCAATGGAGTTCTCCTTGTCCACTAAATCTGTTAATTTTTTTTATTCATTCATGGGATTAGGGCTAGGCCAGCATTTATTGCCCATCTCTAGTTGCCCTTCAGAAGGTGATTGTGAGCTGCCTTCTGGAACCACTGCAGCCCATGTGGTGCAGGTACACCCACAGTGCTGTTAGGGAGGGAGTTCCAGGATTTTGTCCATGTGGTGCAGGTACACCCACAGTGCTGTTAGGGAGGGAGTTCCAGGATTTTGTCCATGTGGTGCAGGTACACCCACAGTGCTGTTAGGGAGGGAGTTCCAGGATTTTGATCCAGCAAAGGAGTGGTGATATATTTCCAAGTCAGTATTGAGAGTGGCTTGGAGGGGAACTTCCAGTTGGTGGTGTTCCCATGTGTCTGCTGCCCTTGTCCTTCTAGATAGTAGCTGTCGTGGGTTTGGAAGGTGCTGTCTAAGGAGCCTTGGTGAGTTCCTGCAGTGCATGTTATAGATTGCACACACTGCTGCCACTGCCCTTTGGTGGTGGAGAGAGTGAATATTTATGGATGGGGTGCCAATCAAGTGGGATGCTTTGTCCTGGATGGTGTACAGCTACTTGAGTGTTGTTGGAGTTGTACTCATCCAGGGAAGTGGAGAGTATTTAATCACACTCTTGACTTGTGCCTTGTAAATGGTGGACAGGCTTTGGGGAATCAGGAGCTGAGTTACTCACCACAGGATTCCCAGCCTCTGACCTGCTCTTGTAGCCACAGTATTGATATGGCTAGTCCCGTTCAGTTTCTGGTCAATGGTAACTCCCAGGATGTTGATAATGGGGGATTCAGCAATGGTAATGCCTTTGAATGTCAAGCGGGTTAGATTCTCTCTTGTTGGAGATAGTCATTGCCTGGCACTTGTGTGGTGTGAATATTACTTGCCATTTGTCAGCCCAAGCCTGGATATTGTCCAGGTCTTGTTGCATTTGGACATGGACTGCTTCAGTATCTGAGGAGTCACGAATGGTGAACATTGTGCAATCATCAGTGAACATTTGCTCTTCTGACCTTATGATGGAAGAAAGTTCATTGATAAAGTAGTTGAAGGTGGTTGGGCCTAGAACACTAGCCTGAGGAACTCCTGCAGTGAGGTTCTGGAACTGGGATGATTGACCTCCAACAACCTTTTTGCTAGGTATGACTCCAACCAGCAGAAAGCTCCCCCTGATTCCCACTGATTCCAGTTTTGCTAGGGCTCCTTGATGCCACACTCGGTCAAGTGTTGCCTTGATGTCAAGGGCAGTCACTCTCACCTCACCTCGGGAGTTGAGCTCTTTTGTCCGTGTTTGAACCAAGGCTGTAGTGAGGTCAGGAGCTGAGTGATCCTGGTGGAATTCAAACTGGGTGTCAGTGAGCAGGTTATTGCTAAGCAAGTGCCACTTGACAGCAGTGCTGATGACCCCTTCCATCACTTTACTGATGATTGAGAGTAGACTGATGTGGTAATTGCTGGGTTGGAATTGTCCTGTTTTTTGAGTACAGGACATACGTGGGCAATTTTCCACATTGCTGGGTAGATGCAAATTTTGTAGCTATATTGGAACAGCTTGGCTAGGGGTGTGGCAAGTTCTGGAGCACAAATCCTCAGTACTATTACCAGAATCTTGTCAGGGCCCATAGCCTTTGCAGTATACGTGCTTTCAGACGTTTTTTGATATCACATGTAGTGAACTGAATTGGCTGAAGGCTGGCATCTGTGATACTGGGGTCCTCCTCAAGAAAGTCCAATAGATTCATCAGACATGGCCTTCCTCTCAAAAGGCCTTGCTGACTGCTCACTTCCAGCCTGTCTATTTTTAACAAATTTAATTACTCCCTCCTTCAAAATACAATCTAATATTTACATTCCTAACAAAAGCCCAAGAGATTCTGGTCACAGGTTGCATTCCCACCAATATCTGGTACATGAAAATTGGATTAAAGGTTATCAAATATTATTTAAGCAATTTTTTTTCAGTTTGGACTATTTTGTACATTCCATAATTTGTACCTTGTGATCTATTGCGTAACACACTAAAGGCTGTTGCCTGCTGATGTCAGTTAGTAGTCAGTAGCCAAAATTACCTTCACATGCAATGATCCTCCAGTCACTTCCAGTAACTTTTCAATAAGGATAAAACACAGGATTGAGTATACAGAGCAGTTTTATGAGGCAAACTGCCACAACTAAAAGTTAACACTTAGAGTTTCATTCTGGAAAAGAATAAGTGAAATGTAATTATAAAAAACAAGATGTCTATATATTCTTACAGATAAATTTTCTGATTTTGATGTGCTGACAGGCTCCCATTTCTTCAAAATCTTCTCAGTTTCTGCAGCTCGGCACAACATTCGTACAGCTTCTTCTTGCACCAGCAGGTCCGGTAGTGTTGGTTTAAATGTCAAGTGCACCTTACACTTCTACAGTTCAGAGACAGAAGAGATAACATTTTAAGGTGGCAAACAAAAGTGTGAGTGATAAATAAAGCATGAAATTTATTGATTATGGAATAACGGTCCAATGAAAGGCCAGCATTTCTTGCAAACTTGAAAGAAATACTTCTTATAATATTTAAATATTTGAAGAGAAGCTGATGACAAAAATATTTAAAACTGGGCTGAAATCCATTGATGAAAATGGATGGAATACATCCCTGATTAGCAACAAGTTAACCAAATCATATCCTCAGAATTTTTATGTTTAAAGCTGACATTTATGTAATTTGTTAGCAGGAAAACAGGTATAAACTTATCTGAAACAAGAACAACTGATTATTAATCATTATTAAAATATCTCACTCATGATAAGGTTACAACTGGTGGTTATAATATAAGGGATGATAAATGTGAATGTGTTCTTCCTTGGTCAAGAAGTGACTGCACTGAACACTCCCAAGTGTAGCTCAGTTGAATGCATAGTAATGCTCCTTTCACTCTGCTCAATGACTTAAACCAATACCAACTTCAGAAAAACACCTTTTTTCCGTATCAGTGTGAACTTCTCCATTTCCGAGACCAACTATCCTTATACGCATCTGGAGTAAGATTGTCAAATTAAGTTGTGGGCCCTTCGCTCTCCAGTGAATTCAAATCCAGGTCTCAGGCATGAGAAGATAGTATTCAAAGCCACTGCTCCACCTACTGCATATACTCGAGCAATTGTCAATTTTGTGTAAAAGTCGACTCGACATTTGGCCAAAAAATCCTAACTCTTTCTACTTACCAACCACTCGCCACCTCCCTTGCAGATTGACTTTCTCCCTCATGCCAACTCTCTCACTCGCCACTTCCCTGCCTGACTCTCCCACTAGCTGCTTTCTGTCCTGAACCCTCACTGTGAGCAAGGCTCAGGAGTCGGTTGACAAGAGGGATGGAGCGAATGAAAGAAACTGCAAGCGGAAGGGTTGGATAGGGAAGCAGCGAGAGTTGGATAGGGAAGCAGCAAGCATCAGAGTCTTAGGGAGTGGGACAGGCCACTACATAATGGCTTATCGGGTCATGTATGCTCTGTCGGCCCCACTGCGAAACAATTTCAACCTCTCGAAAATATTACTCATGTAAAAGTCGAGTTTTAGAGACCAAATTTTTAGGCAAGTAGTAGGGGGTTAACTTATACATGAGTATATATGATAGTTCTCCAGAGACGTGCTGAATTTGAATCACCAGTGATGATTGTCTTCAAATGTCAATTTCTACAGATCTATGAACATGGAACCACAATTGATGCACGAAACACTTAGAAAGCATATTCATATAGAAACACCTCAATGTCCTTCTTAGAGGTGTGCATAAAACCCACACGAAACCAAAGAAGGAAAGATTGAAGGGTTGACCAATGCTTTAATCAGAGTGATGGGTTTTAAAGAAGATCTTAATGGAGGACAGGGAGGTGAACAAGTGTCGGGTGTTTCAAAATGTGGGCCTTAGATGGCTGAAGGCACAGTTGCTAATGGCGGAATGAAGAGTCCACAAGCCAGAGCCAGAAGAATGTAGAGTTTGGGGAAGGGGAGGATGGGTGGATGTTATAGGGCCAGACAAGATTACAGAAATAGGGAGAGCAAAGCCATGAGGGATTTGACCACAAGGGCGAGAATTTTAAACGTGGGATTAAAAGCCAATGCGTGTCAGAGGGCACAGGGGCAATGGTTGAGCAGGTGTGGCATAGAATACGGGCAACAGAGGTTTGGAACAGTCGAAGTTTTTAGAAGGTGGAAAATGGAATGTTGGCCAGGAGATTACTGAAATAGTTGAGCATGGAGATGACAAAGACATGGATGAACTGAGGCAGGGTGGATGGAGAGGATATGGAGTCAGAAGCACAAAGCAGGATTGAATAGGACACTGAGATTTGGTTCCGGCTGAGACAATGGCTGGGACAGGGGTGGAATCTGTGATGAGATAGGCCTTCAGGGCCAGGGCTAAAAAAGGACAGGAGGTAGGTTTGGCTTGGTGAGGAACCAAGGATGGTGATGAAATCAATAAATTCCTTCCATTTGCTGTTAGAAGTGAGGGGAAGAGGGTTTATGGAGGTGGTTGGTAGTACAGGAAAGGATCTGGGGGCTATCTTTACTCAAATTAACTTGTTTTATAGAAAAAGTTACAAGCTTCTTATCATGGCACAATCTCCATTTCTTTTACACATTTTAATACATTTCCTTTCAGCTACGTGAAAAAGCTGTGGACAAACTCTGACCTCTCCTGGCATTACAATTCCAACAGCAGGTGTAATAGTTAAATAAGGATATTCCGGGATGATAAATTCAAACAATGTTGGCCCAACAGGAGCAATTTCTTCTTTTCCGATCCTTGGCACAAGGTGAGTAAATTCATTTTGGCTGGAGTGTGCATTCTCCACATACAGAGTCACTGTAGATGTATCATTCAAAGCTGTAGCAGCAAAGTGAATCACTGAATGGGATAACTTCAGCGGAGGGAAGACACCAACAGCTTTACAGGAAATCTTGAATTCCCTAGATAAAAAACAAATTGATAAAGTGTTGCTTGTGGTTCTGCAATTACATCAAGATATCAATGATTGTTTAAACAGTGAGTGTGATGATAGTTATTTCTGAATAGTACCTACTGCCTTTGATCAACAATGCTGAAAGTCTAATACTGTACAGTCAGATTTTTCACACTTGTAAAGGCATCAGTCAATGCACTGCTTGATATTCTGTACATACTGCAGATATTTTGAGTTTGCTTACTTAACACTGATGTAGAAAAGAGAATCTTTTAATACAATCAATGTAGTATATTGTAATACCTGAACATTTTGTTACATTGCCCTGTCGGGGAAGTGTAGATGAAATTAATTCAATAATGGCTGCCTGCAGTTGAGCATGTGTTAATCTTAGTCAATACAGAACAGAAAAATAACAATGAGGCTGGGATGAAATTAAAAGCTGAAGCACATTGTGACATATTTTTGGAACTCCTAAGGTTGAATTTGAGGAAGTTTGAGCAATTTGAAAGATCGCTTAATGTATGTGCTCAGGTACACTGAGTCAGCATGGTACATAATAGAAAAAAAATGGCAATGAAGGCATGTTTGGGGACAGTGGGGGAATGAAACACTAACAAAGAGGACTGGTGTAATTACAAACAAAATTTACTCATTTGGCTGAAAATGAATATAATAGGAGATGAGGATAAAGTAAATGAATATTGCTGAAAAGAGAGACATATTGCCAAAGCTTTTTGTCTTGCACTCATCAGGACAAATGCAAGAATGCCAAATTTCAAATGATGACAACGATTTATAGTGCAGGAGAAGAAGGTGCTGATTGGTTGGGAAGTCGATTCTGATTGGCTGAGGCATTGCCATGGAGAAAGCAATGGGCTTTCTCAAGCTCCCAAGTAATTCAAAAGGTGCAAGCCTTGAACATATTCCTTTTATTTACAGAAAATGGGTTCAAGTGTATGAATGTATGTCACTTTTAGCAAGCATATATGAGTCAACCTACAAGCTTAACGGATTATCTTAAATTGGTCATTAGTGTAGCTATTAGCACACTCAGGATTGTTCAGCAAGTGCTACCTAATCACGGTATAATGTCTAACAGTAGATGTTCTGTTTTGGGTTTTGCAAGCGCAGCTGGTTGAGTACGGTCTCTATTATGCCTATGACAAATAATGGAAGAAACATGCTGTTTGATTCAATCAGCCAATCATTGGGACAAATGGCCTATGACCTGGCATTGCACTGGCACTGAAATTCAAACATGAATTGTATGGTAGGCAGATCATCTTATTTGGACTGATGTCAACAAGATGTTAGTGGAAATAGGCAGAGTACTGACTTTGTCAGGACTTTATCAGGGTCCAGTCTCAAAGGGAAAAATCCTCCTCATGGATTCCGGAAATTTGAGATAAATTTCGATGCTTGATCTCTCCAAAATTCTTACCAACCTGCTCGTTAAGAAGCCTGTGTGTTCACACTATCTTCTGTCTTATTTTTATTCTTCTAGAAATGTTTGATGTATCTTTACATAAATTTTACATTAATAGGCCATGTTGACATAATTAGGATCACAGGTTAATTGCAGACTGGTGGACCTAGTTACAATAGCGCAATCGATTGATAAATCTAATGACATGTAAGCACTATAACATAAAGTTCACTGTTTCAGAATAAACAATTATGGAGCACAACATATTTATTATTTCTAGTGCATTTCAGTACCCATTAGGGCAAAGAACTATTTTCATTTCTAGTAATGAGCATCAACACCGAGTTCTGCCAGATCAAGTGTAGCAGTGGCAATATTTACAACAAAACTGCCCCAACAATATGTTGAATTACAAACTATTTTATGCTGCTGATTTCTGCTCACAAGATTGAGAATCCTCAATTCATTATGTTTAGGGTCTTTTCATTCAGTAACATTGTGCACTCAACTTGAATTGAGGTCTTTTGCTATGCATTAGTTACGTATCTGTTTTGAAAATATTTCTGCACAGGAAGCAGAGGGTTTGATCTATTGATGTAGTAACCAGTGGTCCCATATAATATAATGTGGATCCTTCCCTATAGGTACCGACACAGAGTATCCAAACTGAATAGGGCCATCTGGAAGAACCTGTAATAATGCAGCAAATCCCCAGGAGAAGGGGAAATCACCCAAGTTCCTCTTTCACACCCAGTGACCAATCAATTTAGCGTTGGGAGAGAACAGGGAAATTGATGCCTACTCTCTCTAAGTCAACAAATAATGACCTGAAAAAAAATTACAGAAAAGGTAGATGGGAACTGTTTTTTTAAAAAAAAATTAATTCTCTAGTTCCAAAAAGAAATGACCACATTAGGCACAAGCTCATATCCAAGTGTTCTGGGAAATCATCGAATCTCTTGAATTTTATCAGAACTCCAAACTGACAAAAATAAATAAATGCAAAATACTGCGGATGCTGGAAATCTGAAATAAAAACAGAAAATGCTGGAAAACCTCAGCAGGTCTGACGGCATCTGTGGAGAGAGAAATGGAGTTAACATTTCGAGTCTGTTTGACCCTTCTTCAGACCAAAAAAATGTTTAAACTGAGCCAAGGTTTCCTGAACACTTTTGATGCTGAAAGCAATTTTAGTGGTTGGATTTTGCATATGCTTTGAAGAGCTAGGACCGGTTTAGCTCAAGCCAAACTTGCTTAATCATTACAATACATTGGCCATTATCTGGCTCTTCATGTGCAAGATACTGCATCAGAACTGCGATCTACTTCTTTGTATCTTAGGTTGTGATGTTTAAGTAATAGTCATTATTTCAAACCAACCAGAATCCATATGGAATTGCATCAGTATTTAAGAATAAATAGCTCCTGTGAAAGTAATTCTTTTATGGATTTTAAAATAAATGACTTGTTCCAAAATGTCTATATTTCAAAGGGTATGAAAGGAAGGAACAAAAAGAAGAAAAGTGAATAACTAAGAAACGGATTTGACATACTGGATGGAAACTATAAGACCCTGACGGACAATCCTTTCTTCTACTGGACGCCTGCTGCTGTTGATTATTTGAAGTGTCTTTGCTGATCTATTTTGTTTTATTTTTAAATAAAGCTCAGCAACTAAACCACATCTGAAAAGCATATAATAATTTGACTATCAATGCTGAATAACGCACAAATCGAGGCACAATTGGCAGTCAGAACATTAAGTTCGAGTTCTAGTGGCAACTAAAATATTCCTTCTGTGTGAAATTACATTTTTTCTTCAAATTCTGTTACTTAATATACAGGGTATTAATAGTAAAATAAGTAATCTTATTCTGCAGACATGATAAGCATTCTTTCTGATCAAAAGATTGATATTTAACTCAAAAGTGATCATTTGCATATATGTAAAATAGCACTTAATGATTGTCATCAGCTTCTTGTGCTCTTGAATTAATTTAAAGACCGGCTCAAATATCTGTGCTGAGACTGGAAACGTGCACATCGGATAAACATGATTTCTCACCAGTGCTGGCAACTTCCAGGTGTTGTTTCGCTCATGGGAAAGAGTATCATAACTCATTCAAATCTGTGATTCTCATGAATGATGTGCTTTTCATAGTTGTGCAAGATCTGGCATAACTCACTGTCACAGGTGAAATAGTCCCCATTTATGAAGGTTACAGTGCTTGATGGAGGAAAGGTGTGCCACTGTTGGATGTTTTTAACCCTTTGAGGAATACAGCAACAACTTTGCACCAAATCAAAGATAACAGGGTTAAATGTAATTTAGCTGTCTTCCTGCTACATTCATGCCTGTTTATTTGCTCAGCTATATTCAATGCTTCTCCACAGCCTGATGTCATAATATCTGCAGCACATACACACGCAAAACAATGCCTGAAGCTGGAAACAGGCAGCACCCTATGAAATTATTTCAAAAGGGCAATAATTGGGGCAGCACAGGAAACAATGAGTATGCAATTCCTCAGTAATAACTGTTTGCAATATGAATGAATTCCTAGCTGTTCCAATGGTTCAGTAGTAAAGTCTGTCCCCAAATCAGCTATATAAATATATATATAGCAATGCCACAAATCACTTCGGTTACATACATTAATTTACGCTGTTTCCAGTCTGGCAATGCCTCAATTTTAAACTCTTATCCTTGGTTTCAAATTTCACCATGGTCTCTCTCTTCCCCATCTCCTGTAACTTCAAGTTCTGCAACCGTCCAAGATATCAGCACTTCTCCAAATCGCACTTTTTGAGTATCTCCAACTTTCATTGCTCCACCATTGGTGGCTATGCCTTCAGATGCCTAGGCCTTAAGCCATGGAATTCCCTACCAAATTCAAAATGGAGGTGCCTCTTCTCCAACTGAAAATTTAAATGGCTTTTGCAGCCAATCCACTGGGTGGAGGGGTGGGGCATGGGGTGGTGGGGGTGGTGGTGGACAGGGACCCTCCATAGGGCAGCCTGCGGCTGCTGGTGCTGCACCCAGACAGGCAGGGAGGGCCTGTAAGCCTGTTTGGACCTTTGGCTCCCACTGCTCTGTTGCCAGGATGCTGTCTCCAGGTGTTAAACTGTCCCATGCTCCCTTGGGGAGTCTGAAGGCCAAGTGGAAAATCCCAGTTCACATCTGTTAATAGGGCCTTTTGGCAGATAACCCTATGTCCCCATCTCCCCTCCAGGAAAATAGCCCAGGTTGGGATGAAGCCGGAGAACCAGCATGCTTGCTGGCGGTGCGAAATTTCGCACTGGCCCGCCTCCATTCCTGCCTCAACAGGGGCTAAAAATCCAGCCCAAACAACCCAGGCGGAACAAAACAGTTCAGACCAGTACTTTTACTTCCCAGTTTTTAACTGGTTTTTCCTTCTGGGAAAATATTATGGTCACTGCTTTCTGAATTCATCAATTTAAAGGCACTTTTAAGGGCAAAAGATACATTTTTCAGGTTGATTTCTCTTTCAATAGTAAACATTGGTCTTGAATAGTATTATATTATGGAAGAGTTCACTGATTACCCAACTGTCACCAAAGGCATAATGTGTTAAATCTCTGCTTCATTTAACAGAATTGGAGAGCTATCTCTTCTATTTTCTGGAAAGATTCAATTGAATGGCTTCCCCAAACACTAGGATGTTTAAACTGTTAAAGCATGTGGCTAATTTTATCACATGTGGACCTGACTAAAAGAAGTAATAGCATCACCATACTTGTGATAGGGAATCCTCAACAAATCTCCGTTTGTTACAGCTGTGGGTAGTTAAGATGTAGACATTCGTGCTGCACATAAATCTCCTTAACAACTGTACCATTCTAAAACAACCAACAGGGCATTCTATACAGGCACAAGTTTATCACAGCTGGATTATTAAAGGAGATTTTTTTTTAGAATCCTAAATAAAAATAAATTCTATTTTAGATGTTGACATCCCTGCCTTACATTGTCAGAATTTCCTGTTTTAATCTCAATTTAACAGCATTTAAAAAAAGAAGCCCTGGGATGGGAGTAACGTTGGCAAAACCAGATTTATTATCCATCCATTTCTGGGATGAGGGGCTTATCTTAGGAAGAAATGTTGAACAGGGTAGGCCTATACCCATTGGTGCTTAGAAGAATGAGAGGTAATCTTATTGAAACATATAAGATCCTGAGGGGATTTGATAAGCTAGACATTAGGAGGATGTTTCTGCTTGTGAGCAAAACTAGTACCAGGGGACAGAGTTTAAGAATAAGAGATCTACCATTTAAGATGGGAATGAGGAGAAACTTTTTCTCTCAAAGGTTGTCAGTATGTGGAATTCTCTTCCCCAGATAACAGTGGAGGCTGGGTCATTGAATTTATTCAAGGCAGAATTAGACAGATTTTTGATAGACAAGGAGCCAAGGGTCATGGGGAACAGACAACAAAGTGGAGTTGAGATCACAACCAGATCAGCCATGATCTTATTGAATGGCAGAGCAGGCTCGAAGGGCTGAATGGCCTTCTCCTGCTCCTAAGTCCTATGTTCCTACGTTCCCTTGCTGCCCTGAGAGGATGGATTGTAGGCCTTAATTCTCCTTGAATCATTTGGCCCTTGCAATGATGATACTCTCAAACAGTGGTTTTAGATAGAAAATTAAGTTTTTTTATTTTAGCCCTAATTATTAGCATGTTATACTATAGCGGAGGGAAAGAAAGTAGGCATGAGAAAGAATTTTGAAACCATCAAGAGTCCAGTGAGTCTTTGGCCGGGATTTTCTGGCCCAGGCGTGGGCAGGACCAGCCGTGGGTGAGGTGGTGCCCCAGCCAGAAGTCCATTGACCTGCGGCAGGACCGGAAGATCCCAGTGGCAGGCGGGTTTGGAAAATCCCACCCTTTGTTATTGACCATTGTTCTCATTGGCAAGAACCACAGGAGATAAAGATTGAGTATCTTGTCCATTATCTATTGTTCTCCTTTCTCTTTATGGTATTTTAGGTTTATAATAAATTGCCTTTTTTTAAAAAAGCCTAAGAATTGTGCATTCACTAAGGTAGTACTGGTCATAAACAAAAGCCACCTACAAAGCTGGAGTGAAAAGCGTGACATAATAGGCTAAGCCTATTTAAATCCAGTCGTTAGCATGGATGCTTCATCACAGGGTGTTCAAATAGATTATTAGGTTGTCATCTTCTTTGGCGAGGGATAGTCTCTGGGGACACCAGCCTTATGCCTTTGAACTTTACCATGAGCGAAAACTGTATTTATTAGCATAAGAAACCTTTTGATTTTCTTTGTCTCAGCCCAATCTTCAAAGCAAGAAGAGGGCGGAGGATTTAAGATTTCTGAGGTAAAAAGAACTGGATTCTTTGTTCTGTAAAAGCAGCACAAGCTGATATGTGCTTTCTTGTTACAGTTTATCTGGTACATAGTTTACAGTCCATACTGAGCATTTATTTTTCTACTTTTCAAAACCTGTCAGCTCATGGGAGGTCTCACTCCGTAAGCTAATTACAGTAACAAGTATTTCTGTTCGATCCCTAGACAATGCTACATTAGCAGATATTATGCCTATGAAATTTCAAGGGCAATCTATGCCAAGCTCACAACATCCAATGTGCCCAGAGGAAGGCCAGAAGCAGAACAGCAGCAGAAGCTCCCTCCAAATACCAATAACGATAGCATGAACTGCCAGTTCTGTGGACGTCCATTCTGATCTCACATTGAACTCTTCAGTCATGAGAGGACCCCCAGAAGACGATGAGGTCACTTACAGCTTGTACATACTCGAATAACAAGAAGTTTACTACAAACATACGAACATGTGAAATGGGAGAAGTAGGCCATTCAGTCCCTCGGGCCTGCTTCACCATTCAATTAGATCATGGCTGATCTGTTTGTGTTTCTAATTCCACATTCTTATTTACTCCCGATAACCTTTGATTCCCTTGCCTCACAAGAATCTATCTACCTCCGCCTTAAAGATATTCAATAACCCCTCCTCCACTGCCTTCTAAGGCAGATGTTCCAAAGTCGCATGTCCCTCTGAGAGTGTTGAGCCCATGCAGAAGTGCAGGAACAAAGTCCTGGACCAAGGTCTCCATGGCGGCCGCCATCCTACCAGCGCTGACCTCGATGCGTTGACATGCCACGCTATCATCTGAGTGAAAGCAGACTGACTCCTCCATCATGCCTTGCAATCTGAGGAGTGTAGCAGACACCCCTTCCTGAGGTTCCCGAGCTTGCCTTTGCAGCTCCAGCAACTGTGACATAACTGAGTCCAGAGGCTCATCATCTGACTTAGACTCAGCAATGTTCTGGCCCCCAGCAGTCTTCCGAGTGCCAGGGACCTGGGAAGTCCCTGCCTCCAGCTGCTGTGGATTGGACAGTGCAATGTGCTCACCGGATCGTGATCCCGAGGCTATTCTAAAGCTCGGTCCCACCGAGGTGTGTGTGTCTGCGCTGGTGGAGGGTGTGGGTGAGCGCTGTGATGGGACTTCAGGGAAGGTGCCTCCAGATTCCTCTTCAGAGGTTTCTTTGGGGCTTGATTGGAGGCCCTGGGTCATGGACTCTGTCGGCTGTTTGGCAGATGTGCCTGCGAAAGCAAGGGGAGATAATTAGTGCAAGGCAGTGGCTTGTGCTCAGGACACATTACTACTCACAGCATGGTTATCTGATAGATGTTGCATTGCTGGACCCTCACTTGTTACAGCACCGCCAACCTAATCGTCAGCGCAGGCACAGTCCAGATCCTCACCAGCCAGCTGGATGGCCCTGTTTTCAAAGTCCATGAGGACCTTGATTTTGGGCATTCTGCCACTGGTCTGTGATCTCCCTCGTGTTGTGTTTCAGCTTGTCCTGCATGGGTAGAGATGGAAAAAGTGTAAGTGTGATGCCTGCCAGGCCAGATGATAAGTATGCCTGACCTGTGCGGGTAGTGAGTGGTCCTATGGACAGGATGAGGACAGTGACAGTGAGTGTGAGAGAGTGAATGGTAGTGTCCCTTGAACTGACAGTGAGTGAGGGCCCTGTGAATGTGTGATAGGTGTGTGAGTGTGTGAATTGAGAGAGATGAGAAGAGTGACTCACCCTGGTGGAACGGAGGAGATCATTCATTCTCTTACAGCACTGGGAGGCTGTCCTCTTTTGGAGGGTGTTCGCACAGACCTCTGCAGCCACCGCCTCCCAAGCTGGGTTAGCTCTGTTACTGCTCATCCTGCGGCCAGGGCAGGGGTAGACGACATCCCAGTGGGCCTCCATGGCACCCAAAATGTGTTCCAGTGATGCGTTGCTGAACTTGGGGGCTACAGACTTTTTGCCTTTCAGGTCCATGTCTTCTTTGCAGCAGTCGTGGTCTGGAAACACTGAGATGTGTGCGCACGGCTAGACTTTAAATATGGTGCCTGGCGTGATGCAGCGGCGAGGTGATGGCTGGGGGGCTCTCATTCACTTGCCTGACGTGGAAACGGCGTGTTTCTCGTGAGTACATAAATAATGTGGTAGATTTGGGATGAAACGGTGTGTAAATGTTGTTTTACCCACCCGTTACTGCACTTAGGTGTGGTCTCACCAATGCCTTGTATAACTGAAGTATAATATCCTTACTTTTATGTACAATTCCTCTCATAATAAAGGATAGCATTCCATTAGCCTACTTATTTACTTGTTGCAACTGCGTACTAACCTTTTGTGATTTATGCACTAGAACACCTAGATCCCTCTGCACCTCAGAATTCCGCAGCCATTCTCCATTTAAGTAATACTCTGCTTTTTTATTCTTCTTGCCAAAGTGAACAGCTTCACATTTTCCCACATTATACTCCATCTGCCAAATTTTTGCCCACTCACTCAACCTACCTATATCCATCTGCAACCTCCTTATGCCCTCTTCACAACATACTTTTCTACCTATCTTTGTGTCATTTGCAAATTTAGCTACCATGCCTTCACTCCCCTTAGCTAAGACATTGATATAAATTGTAAAGAATTGAGGCCCCAGCACAGGCACCTATGGGACTCCACTGGTTACATCCTGCCAATCAGAAAAAGACCCATTTATGCATACTCTGTTTTCTGCCAGCCAGCCAATCTTCTGTCCATGCTAATATGTTACCCTCTACACCCTGAACTTTTATTTTCTACAATAACCTTTGATGTGGCCTTATCAAATGCCTTCTGGAAATCCAAGTACGTATGTCTACAGGCTCACCTTTATCCATGATGCAAGTTACTTCTTCAAAGAACTCCCATTAATTGGTTAAACATGTTTTCCCTTTCACAAAACCATGCTGACTCTTCCCAATTACCTTGAGTTTCTCTAAGTGCCCAGCTATAACTTCCTTAATGATCAATTCTAACACCTTCCCCAAGACAGACATCAAGCTAACTGTTCTATAGTTTCCTGTTTTATGCCTCCCTCCCTTCTTAAATCGATGGATTATATTTGCTACTTTCCAGTGTGATGGAACCTTTTCAGAATCTAGCAAATTTTGGAAAATTAACACCAACACATTTACTACCCCCTTAGCCATCTCTTTTAAGACCCTAGGATGAAGACCATCAAGACCTGGACACTTGTCAACCCGTAGCTGCAACAGTTTGCTCAGTCAGGCTTCCCTAATGATTATGATTACTACCACCAGCATACCTGTAATGTCATATTATAGTTCATAAAGCGCGAGGGCTCCCTTACAGAGCATAAAGTACAAAATGGCTCAGTAATTCCAAAAAATGTAACATGTTTCAGCTCACACTTTTTTTTTTTAAACCAGTCGTAGTTAGAAGCAGATATTCCACTTAAGCTTTGTTTGATTACCTGTTGATTTCAGACTTGCAAATTAGCTCAAAGGCGTACTCTTGGGCTTGTTTGGCTTTGAAAAAAATGTTCATATTCAGAGTCTCCAGAGGTAAAAGTACACCAAAGCCATCATTAGGTTGCACATCCACAAACTGTAAAGAACAGAAAAAATAACAAGTGAGCAAAGTAGCTTTGAGCTTTACCGTGTCAAATTTTAAATTCAGTGTTGTGAGCTGAGAACTGCATTCTGAGACAACTTTAAGTGCAATAATTTTGTGATATTTTGCACCTTTACAAATGTAAGTCATTTTTAGGGTTCCTTAATTAGTAGCTCAAGCACCACAGCTTAGGAGCCTGGAGGTAGAAAGGGAAAGGCAGTCCAAGAAAACTAGGCAGGTAGTGCAGGAGTCCCCTAGGGTCCTGCTCACAAATCAGTTTTCTATTTTGGAAGCTGGTGAGGGCGCTGGTTCCTCAGAGGACCGCAGCCAGAGCCGAGATTGTGGCACCATGAGCAGCTCAGCTGTACTGGAGGGAAGGAAGAAGAAAGGAAAAGTTATAGTGATAAGGGATTTATTAGTTATGGGAACAGACGGGTGCTTCTGTGGCCATAGACATGACTCCAGGATGGTATGTTGCTTCCCTGGTGATAGGGTCAAGGATGTCACAGAACAACTTCTGGGGAGGGTGATCAGCCAGAGGTCGTGGTCCATGTTGGTACCAATGTCTTAAGTAGAAAAGGGGATGAGGTCCTGAAAGCAGGCTTTAGGGAGCTAGGAAGGAGATTGAAAAGCAGGACCTCTAAAGCAGTAATCTCAGGATTACTCCCAGTTGAAGTGCAAGTGTGCAGAAATAGGAGAATTGAGTGATTAAACACCTGGCTGGAAAGCTGGTGTAGGTGGTCAGATTTCTGGGGCATTGGAATTGGTTCTAGGAAAGTTAAGACCTGTACAAGCCGGACGGTATACACCTGAACACAAAAATAGAAATACATGGAAAAACTCAGCAGGTCTGGCAGCATCGGCAGAGAAGAACAAAGTTGACGTTTCGAGTCCTCATGACCCTTCAACAGAACTGACCCCTGAACACGACTGGGATGAATAACCGAGCAGGGAGATTTGCTAGTGCTGTTGGTGGTGGGTGAGGGGGGTG
Organism: Carcharodon carcharias; assembly: GCF_017639515.1. Taxonomy (NCBI): domain Eukaryota; kingdom Metazoa; phylum Chordata; class Chondrichthyes; order Lamniformes; family Lamnidae; genus Carcharodon; species Carcharodon carcharias. The sequence continues at coordinate 130,600,416 of NC_054481.1, forward strand.
TGGGGGGAGTGGGGGGAGTTCAACTAGTTTGGCAGGGGATAGGAACCTGAGGGCAAAGTCAGAGCAGGGAACGGGAAATGGAGAATTAGTGACTGACTCTGAAGCACAGGTTAAAAAGTGTACAGCACAGGAATTTGGCCGTGTTAAAAGATATATATGTGGGAAGGCAACAAGTTGGGTCTAAAATTGGCTCAGCTGCAGGAAACAAAGGGTAATGGTCGATGGATGTTTTTACGAATGGAAAATGGTTTCCAGTGGTGTTCCACAAGGCTCAGAGTTGGGGCCCTTGCTGTTTGTTGTATATATTAATGATTTGGACATAAATGTGGGAGGTATGATTGGGAACTTTGCAGATGACACAGAAATTGGCCGTGTTTTTGATAGTGAAGAGAATAGCTGTTGTCTCCAGAATGATATCAACGGTTTGGTGAGTGGGCAGAAAAGTGGCAAATGGAATTCAATCCGTAAAAGTGTGAGGTAATGCATTTGGAGAGGGTAAACAAAGCAAGGGAATGCTCAATAATGGGAGGATATTGAGAGAGGTTGAGGAAGTGAGAGACCTTGGAGTGCATGTCCACAGGTCCCAGATGGTGACAGAACAGGTGGATAAGGTGGTCAAGAAAGCATATGGCATGCTTTCCTCTATTGGACAAGGTACTGGATACAAAAGCAGGGATATAATGATGGAACAAAAACAAAAATTGCTGGAAAAACTCAGCAGGTCTGACAGCTTCTGTGGAGAGAAAGACAGAGTTAACGTTTCAAGTCCGTGTGACTCTTCTTCAGAATTTTAACTCTTTCTCTCCACAGATGCTGTCAGACCTGCTGAATTTTTCCAGCAATTTGTTTTTGTTTCAGATTTCCAGCATCCACAGTATTTTGCTTTTATGATATAATGATGGAACTGTATAAAACGCTCAACAAAAACAGAATTATCTGGAAAAACTCAGCAGGTCTGGCAGCATCGGCTTTTTGTTCTTCTCCGCCGATGCTGCCAGACTTGCTGAGTTTTTCCAGGTAATTCTGTTTTTGTTCTGGATTTCCAGCATCCGCAGTTTTTTTTGTTTTTATCTCTGTATAAAACGCTCGTTAGGCCACAGTTGGAATTTTGTGCACAGTTCCGCATTACAGGAAGGACATAATTGGTCGGGAGAGAGTACAGAGAATATTTACAAGAATGTTGCCAGGGCTTGAAAATTGCAGCTATGAGGAAAGATTGGATAGGCTAGGGTTATTTTCCTTAGAACAGAGAAGGTGAGGGGTGACCTCACTGAGGTGTACAAAATAATGAGGGGCGTGGATAGGGTAGATGGTAAAGACCTGTTTACCCTAGCTAAGGGGTCAATTACCAGGGGGCATAGATTTAAGGTGATTGGTCGAAGGGTTAGAGGGGACATACAGAAAAACTTTCTAATGCAAAGGATGGTGGGTGTCTGTAATTCATTGCCTGAATGAATGTTGAGGCTGAAATGCTCAACTCATTTGAAAGGTAAAAACAAAAAAACTGCGGATGCTGGAAATCCAAAACAAAAACAGAATTACCTGGAAAAACTCAGCAGGTCTGGCAGCATCGGCGGAGAAGAAAAGAGTTGACGTTTCGAGTCCTCATGACCCTTCGACAAGGGTCATGAGGACTCGAAACGTCAACTCTTTTCTTCTCCGCCGATGCTGCCAGACCTGCTGAGTTTTTCCAGGTAATTCTGTTTTCATTTGAAAGGTACTTGGATCTGCATCTGAAGCGTTGTAACCTGCAAGGCTATGGGCCAGGTGTTGGAAAGTGGGATTAAAATGAGCGGCTAGTTTCTTTTTCATCTATTTCTGGCTGGCCACAGACATGATGGACTGAATGGCCTCTTTCTGCACCATAACGTTTCTATAATTCTTGCACCGACAGATAAGCCTATGTACTAATGCAGCTCTTGTGTGAAGTACTGTGGGCAGAAGTTTTCACTTGGTGAGCAGACGAGTGCAGGTCCAACCCGCTCGAGTGTGAAAAGACCCGTGTTGACGTCGGCTGAGCGTGCCGGCATCAACGCGCAGTTGAGCTATAGTTCGGCCGGCGAGCGCACGTCAGAGCCGGCTACGCACCTGCTGACAATTAAAAGGCCTTTAAGTAATCAATTAAAATAAAATTTCCGCTGCCTGTCCAACCTAACCCTGGTGGGCAGGCGAAGAGGCTAAGCGGCCTTTGCATTATTTTGGAAACCTCATCCACCAGCGGGATAATGTTTCCAAATGTAAATAAAAACTTTAAGTTTTCATTAATAACATGTCCCTGCTCATGTGACAGAGTGACATGAGGGGACATGTTTCAGTACATTTTTATTTTTTTCATTTTAAAAAAAAATATCTCTTCATCTCCCTGACGCAGCTGCGTGCCTCAGGGAGATGATGTAGCGCTCACTCGCACGCATGCGCAAAGTTTGCGCTTGACCCGCTCGCCCTCCTCCCACCCACCCTCCACAGGCTACGCTCAGCGCTGCAGCTTGTATTACACGCTGGGCATGCCTTAATTGGCCTGCCAGCATGAAATTGCGGTACAGTGCCGATTGCGGGCGGCCGTCAGCTTCTCTACCGCCTCCGCCAAGCACCCCTGCCAAGGGCAAAATTCTGCCCCATGTTATTGATCACTACTGAGAACTGTTGCAAATTACGGCCAACAGTTATAGAAGTAACCTAGAAAATTATAATACCTGAAGCTTAACAGGTTAATATTGCACAAAGTCTATTGTTACCTGTAAGTATTGTTCACCTCACAGTGTGAAATAAAGCCTGCATTAAAAGCGCAGGTTTTCTCTGTGCTTTTGATCTTAGCAGGCAATAATGTTTACAACATTGAGCCCCTGATATCAGTCATTAAACAGCTCTGCCTTTTGGTGCCAACAAACAAGGAAAAATATTTTATCATAAACACAGCACCTCAGCCAAAGAAGCCTGTGCTCACTGCCCAGTATAAATGGGATTGATATTGTACCTCTGTCAGAACCATTACCCTTTAGGTTTTCCAGAGTGTCCACACGCAATAAATTGGCCTTGACAGGTCATTAAAATAGTTTGGTGGCATTTGCAGCACAAATGTGCATCGTGCCAAGTGTGCCAGAGGGAAGCTGAAAGTTTGGGTGCCAGCAACAATGGAAGGGCTTGTGGTTGCCTTTACAGCACTGCCACTTTTTCTTCTGGTATGTTTTGAGGCTCAAATACACTTTAACAATTTAGCCCCTGGAAATTAAAATGGCCCATGAATCTTGATCATAAATGGTCTTCCTGCAAGTTCCAAACTCAACCTACTCTTCTGAGCAGGTGAAAGAGATGCCCAAAGAAAGCCAGTGGGATCCTTCTCTTAAATACGCAGATCAGACTGCAATTGCATCATTGGCATCTGAATGTAATTTTAACCAGAAGTCTGTTCAGGAAAGCTGCTGTGACTTTCACCACGAAGTCAGCATGAGGAACCATGGCCAGAAGTCCTCAATGGCCTATCATATTTAATAAATAGAATCAGAGAATTGTTACAGTGCAGAAGGAGGACATTCGGCCCATTGGCTCTCCAAATGTGCAATTCACTTATGCTATTCTCCAAAACAATGGCACCCAACATGGGGAGCATTTTATCCTATATTTTGTTTTCCTTATTAATAAATATCTCAATAAGACATAAATTCAATAATGTCTCTCTCACCTCTGGAATGTCAATAAATCCATATTCCTGGCTCAGGATTGATTTGTTTGTGAGCTTGATGGTAGTCCACACAGACTCATAGATTGAGCAATAACCAAAGTCAATCATTTGATGATCAATCTCTAAGTCTGAGCTGGTGACTATGGCGTGAACAGTGAAAGGAATTGTTCTAGTCTTAAAGAAAAGACAAAACCTGATGAATGTCTTTGAGTAAAATTGTATAAAAGTTTTTCAAATTATGTACTTTTAAAACAACAATGGATAGCCAAAAAACTCCAGAAAACAAGAGAAAGTGAGAGGGGAGAAAGAGAGAAAAAACATTTTATTTCAGAAGTTCAGTTATTGGTTAATACTCAATCAAACTGGAAAAAACCCTGAGATTCGATGGGTGATTCTAGGGCAGGTGTTAACCCACTTAGTTAATCTTTTGTAACAAAAAAAACCTTAATTCAAAAATCCTCTCCACCTACACCAACATAGAAAGGGAATTTTTTGCTTTCTCATTTAAATTACCATATGTTTGATACACAAAAGCAACTAATATTGGTTTGGCTAGCTCTACAAAGGGACAGAAGTAAAATGTAATTGTTTGCAGTAAGTAAACGAACATTCATACAACAATAAAGACAGGAGAGAAAGGTTCTGATGATGAAGAGAGAACAGAGAAATCAAGGTTCTTTACAGCAGTACAGATCTGATAGAGGAGTTCAAACTTGTGAAGTGCCTAAATAAAGGTAATCTATTTGCACAAATTGGTAAGTCAACAATTATGGCACATAAAATTTAAGGTTACCAAAAAAATTAGGAGACTTTTTATTTACAGAGGGTTGTTAAGAGAGAATGCCCTACCAGAGCCAGTCGTAGAAACAAAACTCTTGATAGATTCTTAAAGGGATGTGGATAAATATTTGAAAAGAAACATAAAAAGCTATGGGGAAAGAGGTATAACTCTTTCAGAAGGCCCAGCACAGGGCTGAATGGCCTTCCATGCTGTAAAGCACTAGCATACGGAGCTTTATGGCAAGAATATAATAGCTGAGTTGTAATAGTGAATCTATGTAAAACCTTTGCCAGGTCACAGTTATAATACGTGTGCAGTTTTGGACTCCACGCCATAGGAAGGATTTTGAGGCAATAGAAAGCTACAATGCAAATTCATTAGGTTTCTACCTCACATGAGGACATACAAATACAAAGACATACCAGAGAAAATGGGGTGATATCATTAGGAAACAGGAGTGATCTGAGAGAGGTTTATCAGATTATGAAGAGATGGGACAGAGTAGATAGAAAATGACTGTTTCCAGTGTTTGAGGGATTTAAAGCAAGGGAACAAAGGTACAAGATTAAGTATAAGAAATTTAGTACAGAGAGCAGAAAAAAAACTGTTTGCATTGCAACTCGCCAAGGCTGCTTCAACAGCAACCTCCAAACCCATGATCTCTACCACCTACAAGGGCAAGGACAGCAGATGCATGGGAACGCCACTACCTGCAAGTTCCCCTCCAAGTCACACACTATCATGACTTTGAAGAAACGGTGATATCGTTCCAAGTCACTAGGTCAAAATCCTGAAACTTCCTTCCTAACAGCACCACAGGTATCCCTATACCACATGGACTGCAGCAATTCAAAAAGGCAGCTCACCATCACTTTCTCAAAGGCAATTAGGGATGGGCAATAAATACTGACCTTACCAGCGACACTCAAATCCCAAGAATGAATATACAAAAGAGAGTTGAATGCACTACTGGAGTTATTGCCTGGAGCAGAGATCATGGGTAGATTTTTGTCTTCATTGCTTGGGTAGAGTACAAGAGGAGTGGATCACCTGTCCTTTATAGAATTCACCTGATTTAATTTGATTGAAATGAATGAAACACAGGTGACAAGTTGAAAATCTATCCTCAGGTTAACCTTTAAGAATAGGTTAGGCAGGAGATAGAGGGATATGCAAACAGTTGGGGACATGGGAGTAGAAACACTGCCTGTGTGCAGGATAAACATAGATTGGTTGGTGTTTTGCTGTATGGCAGGGGTTTAGAAAGGGCTTTGAAGATTGTCTAGGCTTCCAAAAGTACACTGCTCGAGCCCATAATCTGTTTAACCATAACTGTTTACTTACAGCAAGTGTTTACACATTTGGACCTCCACACGAAGTTAGAGCTTCTCCCTGTTCCAGATTTCTCTTACTTCTCAGTCATGTGATCATGCCTCTGATGCTAACCCTTTACTCTACATCTCCTGCCCCCTGCCCAAGTCTTAATTCCTATCACATTGACATCCTCCTACATCTCCCCGCAAAGTTTCAGACTTCACAGGGCTAGCCTCTGAGGTGCCTTTCCCAACCTCCCTGACCATGTTCTGATTTCCTTTTGAGGTCAAGGATATTCAGTATTCTCTTGTCTGTCACTGTGAGTGATTTTCTCCAGGGTGGCTGTAGAGCTTGTGGTAAGTCTTCCTTCTTCTTCAGGGTCTGAGTAGTAAGCCCAAGGGCAGAATTTTACGCCACACAGGTAGGCGCAGTCCAAACTCAATTAGGTGTAAAATAGCGCAAGAAGATGTCAGGCAAGTGTCCCGACGCCATCTCACACGCACACAACCTTCAGGTCAGTGGGCGCGCGCGGGTGTCGGAGCCGCGTCCGTCATCAATTATAAGGCCACTTAAGGCCATTAAAAAGCTAATTGATCCAGACTTTACACGGCCTATGTGATTTCGCGCTCGTCACACGGGCAAAACAGGCAGGCGGGCAGCCCGCATTTTGCAAAACCTCATCCAAGGGTGGGTTAAAATGGCTCGGCAGCAGTGCCAGTGTGAGTAGTGAGGAGCTTAGGAGATAGTTTGCTGCCGGTTGTTTATTTGAACATGACAGCTTCATCTCTGTTCTGAGCTTCATTCTTAGCATTTCCAGGCTTCATTTCAGGATTCATTGGTGTCTCCAAGGCCCCTGGAGGATTTTGACCACGTGGACCCTTCCAGGTATCAGACAGCTTTCCCTTACCCTGGGAATGGGGATTGTGCTCTCTGCTGGAGGCATCTCCTCTGAGGAGGGGCAGAAGGGAAAGGGGACCAGGTGACCCAATGCAGCTTCCAGGGGAGGGACCTGTGGGAGGAGAGACACAGGCACAAGGGGCACAGCAGGTAGTCCGAGATGCGAGGGGCCTCAGAAGGCGTCACTATCCTGCTGCCAGGGTTAACAGGCAGCAATGCAGCTACCTCAATAAGTCCGAGGTGCAATGCTGGAGACTCCGCCTCTCCAGGGAGATTGTGACCTCCATCTGTCAGGTGATTGGGCCTGAGATCACCTCCAACTGTGTGGGTGGACACCCCATGTCAGTGGCTCTGAAGGTCACAGTGGCCCTCAACTTCTATGCCTCTGGCTCTTTCCAGGGGTCAGCGGGAAATCTTTGTGGAGTGTCCCAATCAGCTGTCCACAATTGCATCAAGCTGGTGACAGAAGATCTGTTCAGGTGGGTAATGACATTTATTCATTTCTGAACAGATGAGACCAGCCAGGCTGAGTGAGCCAAAGCGATTGCTGGGCTCCCCCACATCCAGGGAGCAATCAGCTGCACACATGTGGTCATCAAGGTGCCAGCGGGTGAGCCGGGTGCATTCGTCAACAGGAAGGGATTCCACTCCATGAATGTGCAGATAGTGTATCCTGGCAGCTATCATGACGCTTACATCCTGAGACACTCCCAGGTGCCGAGGCTATTCAGTGCTCCAGCCTGGCTGGATGGATGGTTGCTGGGTGACAAGCACTATCCATTGAAAAGGTGGCTGATGATGCCTCTCCGCCACCCAAGAACAGAGGCAGAGCAGCGTTATAATAGGAGTCATGCCTCCTCAAGGGCGGTGATAGGAAGGACCATATCTTCTGAAGATGTGCTTTTGATGCCTGAACCATTCGGGGGAGCACCACAATACCACCCCAGAGAGGGTGTCACTGATAGTGACACTCTCCACAATCTGGCTCTGGCAAGGGGGAACCCACTAAATGAGGGGATCTTGAGACTGCTCCACAGGCCACAGAGGATGAATCCAGTACTGAGTCAGAAGAGGAGCAGAGGAGGCAGACCTCTGTATCCTTCAGGGAGGCAGGGACATCAGGGTTGCCTTGATCCAACACTCCTTCAGCTGGGCTGCCAAAGATCTGCTTCCACCTCATTCCATGGGTCACCGCCTCCATCTCGGATGTCTGAAATGACCTTTCATTTGAACCCAAACAAGAGCCACTCACGTCCAGCATTACATATTGGGGTACCCTGTGCTGAAAAGAAAAGGTGAAGCATACTCAGGCCTTTATGACAAAAACAAAATTTATGTTTGTAGGTGAGAGATATTCCGGTGCGATGGGCTTCACTTGAACCATGCTGGGGAGATCTGCATCATGGTGCCTTCGTCTTTCAATGATCAATGGGGACTCCAGAACTGAGGCTCCCATCAATGAAGAGACTACACAAGAATGTTTGCACCATCTGAAACTCTCACCTGGGGTACTGGGATCAGTGCTGGGAGCACAATTATTTACAATATATATTAGTGACTTGGATGAGGGAAGTGAATGTACTATTGCCAAGTCTGCCAATGACAAAAATAGGTGGCAAGTGGTGAGGATGACACAAAGAGTCTACAGAGGGATATGGACAGGTTAAGTGAGTGGGCAAAAACTTGGCAGATGGAATATAATGTGGGAAAATATGCGGTTATGCACTTTGGCAGGAAAAATAGAGCAGCTGAATATTATTTAAATGGAGAAAGACTGCAGAAAGCTGCAGCACAGAGGGATTTGGGAGTCCTCGTGCATGAATCACAAAAAGTGAACATACAAGTTCAACAGATAATAGGGAAGGCCAATGGAATATTGGTCTTTATTTCAAAGAGGATGGAGTAGAAAAATAGGGAAGTCTTGCTAGAACTATGCAACACACTAGTCAGGCCACAACCAGAACATTGTACAGAGTTTTGGTCCCCTTAGCTAAGGAAAGATATACAGGCATTGGAGGCAGTCCAGAGAAGGTTCACTAGGTTGATCCCAGGCATGGAGCAATTTTCATTTGAGGAGAGGTTGAGTAGGTTGGGCCTGTACTCATTGGAGTTTAGAAGAATGAGAGGCGACCTTATTGAAACATATAAGATTCTTAGGGGGTAGATGCTGAGAGGTTGTTTCCCCTTGTGGGAGAGTCTAGGACCAGAGGGCGTGATCTCAGAGTAAGGGGTAGCCATTTAGGAAAGAGATGAGGAGGAATTTCTTCTCTCTCAGAGGGTAGTGAATCTGTGGAATTCTTTACCGCAGAGGGCTGTAGAAACTGGGTCGTTACGTATATTCAAGGCTGAGATAGACAGATTTTTAATCAGTAGGGGAATCAAAGGTTATGGGGAAAAGGCAGGAAGGTGGAATTGAGGATTATCAGATCAGCCATGGTCTAATTGAATGGCAGAGCAGACTCAATGGGTCAAATGGCATAATTCTGCTCCCATGTCTTATGGTCTTATAGTAATTTTCACAATGAAAACGAATTAACATTACCATCTCTGATGTTCATTTCCAAACTAGTAAACATAAACAAAACATTACAGAACAGAAGATCACTGTGAATAGTCCCTCTTGTGCTCATGGTGCCTTAAACTTATGTTGCGAGTGCTACGTTTTGGTGCCCTCCCTCTCGCTGGTGCCGGTATTGGAGGCAGCCTGCTGACTATGCTGCCTTATTGGCCTTGATGACACTGGTGGTCATCCTTTGGCCTGTGGAGCCTGTGCTGGCCCTGCCTGGGAGGGAGCTCTCCAGTCATTACAGCCTCATCAGATGCCACGGTCACTGGCAGAGGGGTGGAGGAGCTGCTGCCATCATCCAGAGCTCCCTGAGTGGAGCCCGCAGAGACGTTAAGCAGCTCGTGCACCAATGTGAGGTCGCTCTGGACCTCCCTGCTTGTCATTGATGGATGGGCACCTAGCTGGGGTACTGGGTGCTTCATCTATCTCCCACACTGACACTGACCACCTGAGTGCCTGTGTGAGGGCTTGCAGGTCCGAGCACAACCCAGGAATCCCTGATTCTATCCCTGGAGCTGCCTCTCCATGAGAGTCACCACTTTCTGAATGGAGGAGACAGTGCGCTTGGCCATGAGGGTCAACGCAGTCCTTATGCTCCGCATGGACTCCTCCACAACAGAGACCTTGGCACACATACCCTCATGGATCTCCGCCAGGTCCTCCTGCACATTCCGCTGGACATCGAGTGTCTGCCACCTAATGGACGACTCCAGAGGCTCATCATTTGCCTTTGGCTCAGCATCATCCTGGTCTCTGACTGCCAGTGCCCTGGGCACTTTCTGCCTCCACCTGCTCCACAAGCGAGTGCGAAGTGCCCACACTGCTGTGCACCTACATTCTAGCCAAAGATCTAACACCCACTAAGGTGCTGGTATCTGCGCCGGTGCCTGGTAACGCAGGTGCAGCAGAAGCCCAGCAGTCCTCTGGCGTCAGAGGTGGCTCTTCGGAGTCCTACAAACGTCCCAGGCCCACCGATTACATACATGGGCCCGCCAAGGGTAAAATTCAGACCCAAGTTTCTATTAGCTTCCATTCCAAGGATGTTATACGCTGCGGTTTTTCCTTATGATATCCTGGCCTGTCTCAACCCTGTACAATCTTAGTTGTGGAGTTTTTTCAATGATTGTACCTTTCCTCTGTTGGTCTACGACCCCTACTCTCTCCTCAGGCTTTAGCACTGGTAACTCACGTGCTCTATTTCCGGGCCCAGTTGTTTCTCTGTTCTTCCCCACGCTGATTTACCCTCCAGGTCATTCGTGTGATGTAGGGTTTGAGATTTTGTTACAGAGATGGAAGCTGTGTTCTCAATCTCCTACCCATTGGTAACTCTGATGGTGAATAACCATTTTGTAGTGGTGAGGATCAATAACTCAGGACAGATAGATTAAGGTCTTCGTTTTTCAATGATAAATTCTTGATGGTTCGTACCCCTCTCTCAGCCTTTCTATTTGATTGAAGATAGCGAGGTGACATGAGTTGACCTTTCACTTTTAATGTAGTCCCCCTCGGACCCTGTCACTTAATAGATTAAGGTTGCAATGTAATCTGTTTGAGCCATTTAACTTCATTTGATTAAAATAGAAACCTCTGCTCTTGTCTAATATAAAGTCTATGGGGTGTCCATCCACCTAGTTTAACACTCCAATATTTGTTTTCAGTGTCATTTCTGAATGGATCCATGGTTATGCCTGGCCTTTGCTTTCTTCTATTAAATTTATCCCTCTCAATTATTAAATTCCAACGGATGCTAAAGTAAGGGTTGAAAGCTTGCAGGGCTTCTTCATAAGAAGCTGAAGTCTCATCAACCTCCTGCCTTACTATCATGTTGTCAGCGATAGATCCTACAGCATAGAGTACTGACCTGGTCTTTCTGGTCTTTTTTTATGCAATCCTGAAGCAATGAACCTTTTTCTCCAGTTGTCCCAGTTCTGGACCTGTTGTGAGCCTTCTGCACTCTGAAAAGGGTCTGGGAGTGATAGGGTGGATTCTTCTGACCTTAACCCTTTAATCTACAGTTGGGGCAAAAGGGCTGCTTCCATGTTGTAGTTTGTATGTAATTCCATGGTGAAATATATGTTTTGCTTGACAACAAATGCTGCAGTTACAGCATAAATGTAGCCAAACCATGCAGTATGGAGGAGGGCACCTCCCTGGAGGAAGCAATCTTGGCCTGCTTCACCTCAGAGTCAAGTTGGGCCTTAAAATCTGCTTTATATGGTTTAGGGTCACTGCAAGACTACAATTACTTTGCATGGATGTCGCAGTTGCAGTGTGAAAGGGCTGTTAAATGGTCTTAGGTAAGTATAGTTCTAACTATTACACTGACAAAAGTAAACATTTAAATTTCAGATTGACATTGCTTTGATACATTATAAAAATTATATAGTAACCTGATTTGCCACCAATATATTCATTGGAGCCTCTAGCACTCTTGTTTCCTTGTTAAAGTATTGTTTAGCATCTTCTGATAAAGATTGCCTGAAATAGATAACATAATTTTGGGAACAATACCTGTCATTTGCAGTTTTCAAAAAAACACATGGGTGATATTGAGCAAACCTTACTAAATGATTTTCTGTGAATTTTTAATCTACATAGAACATTTCCAAATTTACAATATGGCTCACAAATATATTAACACAATTATAGTTTAGTTTTCCTTTGCTTTAGTGTCAAAATACTGCTGCAAGTCAATAATTGTAAAATCAGAAAAAAAATGGAATGCTATACAACTGTTGTCATTCTAATCCGACCAATGTAACAAACAGATAAAATGCAATCATGAAAATGAGTGGTGTCCCAATAAAAATGCCAAAATTTTAGTGAACAAAAAATTCGTTACTTTAGAAATAGGGCGAATAACACAATGACCAATGACAGTTGTGCTGATGTGAAATGGGTCATGGGTCTCTATATACTAGCTGTGGAGAAGGGTTAAAGCTGCTCCACACTCTATTTCCTAGCATATTACCAAAATGGTACAAAGCGCTGGGCTGTTTATTCGCTTTGTCAATTAGCTCCACCAAATTAAGTCACAACATATACATTTCAAAATTAAAAGTAAAGCTGTGATCAAATTTGGGATAAGTATTGGGGGGAAGGCAGGTGGTGAAGGAAAAGAGAAAGAAAAGGCTTGTTTTTCTATTTTCTTTTTCAGTTGGTTTCTTTTTGCTTTTCTACTGATTCACACTAGTTCTGCCCTGACCACAGCATCAAAACTGTCATTATAAATGTCATCAATTATATACTTAATGACTGTGACCACAATGTACTACCCTGCCTGTTCACCTGCAACATTCAACATTGATGCAACCAATACAATCATATGTGATGGGGGAGTAAAACCATTACCTGAGTAAGGGCTTTGTTCTACTTTATTCATCCCAATGTTGCCGGCACATGAAGAAAGATACTTAGGAGAGACAGTGAAGAATGATGGAATGGCCTTGTATTGTATGTGCCTAAGATTTCATCTTTATCTACATACCCTCCCCTGCCCCCCCCCATCAATATCAGAGCCATTGTGCTTGTTTCTTGCCTGAAACCGCACACCTCAGCAATTGAATCTCTGTAGTAAGCATAATCTGGCAGTTTAGAAAAGCAGGCCTAGAAAGTAGGGTGCACCCATTGCTGGACACCCAGCAGCCACAGGGTACAATGATATTTTGGTTGTTTACCAATATGAAGGGCAGTGCACTTTCAGTTCATAATGAGCATGCACTTCTTTCCTGCTATATTAGAGCATTGGGAGGTCATTTTGAGCCTGAGAAACGGGTGCTGCTAAATTGAATTTCTAGGCTTCAGTGTCTTGAACTTAAAAGCTCATATTCTTTCTATGAACAAGAAAGCTTTTGTCTACCTTTACAACACTGCCTGCCCCCACTCCTAGGGGTTACCATTGACCAGAAACAGACCAACCATATAACTATTTTGGTTACAAGAGCAGATCGGAGACTGGGAGTTCTGAGGCGAGTAACTCACCTCCTGTCTCCCCATCTAAACAGGACTGTGATGGAACACTCTCCATTTGCCTGAATGAGTGCAGCTCCAACAACACTTGACAACATCCAGGACAAAGCAGCCTGTTTGATTGGCACCCCATCCACCCACTCAAATATTCACTCCCTCCATCACCAATGCATAATGGCAGCAGTGTGTACCATCTACAAAATGTACTGCAGCAACTCACCAAGGCTCCTTCAACAGCACCTTCCAAACCCATGGCCTCTACCATCTGGAAGCTCCAGGGCAGCAGATGCATGGGAATGCCACCACCTGCAAGTTCTCCTCCAAGTCACACACCATCCTGACTTGGAAATATTAGAACATAAGAACTAGGAGCAGGAGTAGGCAGTTCAGCCCCTCGAGCCTGCCCCGCCATTCATTATGATCATGACTGATCTCATTTTGGCCTCAACTCCAATTGCCCGCCCTCTCCTCTTAACCTTTCAACCCGTTACTAATTAAAAATTTGTCTATCTCCTACTTAAATTTATTCAGCGTCCCAGCTGCACTGTGAGGTAGTGAATTCCACAGATTCACGACCCTTTGAGAAAAGTAATTCCTCCTCATCTCTGATTTAAATCTATTCCCCTTAGCCTAAAACTATGGCCTCTCATTCTAGAATGCCCCACAAGGGGAAACATCCGCTCCACGTCTACTTTGTCTATCCCCTTTAGCATCTTATATACCTCAATTAGATCTCCTTTCATCCTTCTAAACTCTAGTGAGTATAGGCCTAAACTGCTCAATCTCTCCTCATAAGACAAGCCCCACATCTCTGGAATAAATCTAGTGAACCTTCACTGAAGCGCCTCCAATGCAACAACATCCTTCCTCAAGTAAGGGGACCAAAACTGTGCACAGTACGCCAGGTGCGATCTCACCAATGCCTTGTACAGTTGTAACAACATTTCCCTATTTTTATACTCTATTCCTTTAGCAGTAAATGCCAAAATTTCATTTGCCTTCCTTATTACCTGCTGCACCTGCATACTAGCTTTCAGCAATTCATGCATGAGGACACCCAGATCCCTCTGCACTGAAGCATTCTGAAGTTTCTCTCCATTTAAATAATAAGTTGCCTTTTTATTCTTCCGACCAAAATGGATAACCTTACACTTATCCACGTTAAACTCCATCTGCCAAATTTTGGCCCATTCACCTAACCTGTCCATATCTGTGAAAGTATTAATATTAAGAAAATTTTAAATGCAAGTACCCCAATGAGTCCTCAGTTAGCATCCTGAAAGACCTTCTGATGTTCAAGAATTTAATAATCTTAATTTAATTCTGACACATACTTTCTCTTTTTAGTGTAGCAGAAATATAAACATTATAAGAACTGAATTGTTAGAAACATCATTTTCAAAATTGGACGTTGCTTTTCACGAGTGAAAGTGCTCAAGCCATGATTTCTGACTGAAGCATGAACTTGCTTGAATGCCTTAGATAGCATTTCACAAGCTAAGAAGCTATTAACAATTTTGAAAGCAACACAAATGATGGATCAGTTGCGCAATAAATCATCAGAGTTTCTTTCAAAAGCTTGACATTGTCATTTCTTTACAAGGTAGGCAAGCTCTATCAGTTTTGTCTCTTAAAGCTTCTTAATAATATTCTGCTGTACTATTGATCAAAGGCTTATTTTAAACTCTCATTTGAGAGCAAATAAGGTCTGAAGAGAAATGATAATTATAGGTTATGATAAATTTGGGTTAAGCGTTTTGTTTAGTTATTTTTGTATGATGATTAATTTTGCATATAAAATAAACTACCCCAAATTAGAGCTATGATGCCCAGTGAGATTTACAGTATATTCCTATAATTTGTATCTGGCATAGAAATGATTAACTGCGCCATATATTGAACCCACAAAGTGCCATCCATATTACAGTCAACCTTTTTCTGTATCTGCCTTTTGTCTGTTTTTCTTGTAAGCAAAACTATGTGAACATACCATGAAAAATGCCAGGGTACAATAAACTATTTTCATGTTATGTTGCGTGTATATGAAAACAAGATAATTCAAGATTATATATCAGTCTTCACAACTCACTGGTTTCTCTCAACGCTTTCCATCTCAGTCCTTTTTGCTGTTCCTTGTTGTTGTTGATTTGCTTATATCTCAGTCAGCCATGAGTTCATTCATTGCATTGTGTAATGATTTTATTTATTGAATACATATCATTAAAAAAGCCAAAAGATTAGAATTTTATCACCCATTTATGTCCATCTCCTCCATATTAGGTGCTGGACTTATACAGCTCATGTATCAATTAAAGAATGAATAAAGTTTGCTAATCTTAATATAAAGAGAAGAACTTATCTGGGGAAAAATATTATAAATTAGCAGGTAGCATTGCATACCACTTGGTTTTGAATTCAGTAAATTGCAAGCTGGACTCCAGAATGCAATCTTTAGTGGTCAGTCCACTGAAGATTTTATACAGTGGCACTAATACATTGAAATAACATTAGATTCTAGCTCCTGTTTAACAATTGCTGAAATAGGATCAGGTATGCTGTACTTCAATGAGAGTCCTGATAATAAAGTTTCATCATATTATCTCATTTTAAAGGTTATCAACAAAGTATTCAGAAGTAAACTGATAGCAATGACTGCCAAAATATTAATCCTCCCTCACAGTGTTGGGCATTGCAGGTTTTTTCTTCAGTTTACTCTTAGTTACACTATGGATTAAGAAATGCACTAAGCTTCTGCATAAGTTTGAAATTCTACTTTGGCACGTAGGAACACAGAATTTAAAATTGGAGGCCAGTCACTGTGAGAATAAATAAGAATAAAATTAATTTCTGTGTTGGAATGAAACGAATTGCCTGAAAAGCAAGAAACAAACTTGATGGACCAGTTATGGGAAGATGCCTTTATTTAGCATGTGAATGAATGAACACATGGCAGCAACCTGGAGTTACAATATAATTGATGTTAAAGCTTCTTAAAGGGATTAATTCCTTCTTGACTTTCTCTGCTGTTAACATGTCCTTTCTCCTTTTGCACATGGAAAATATCATGAGTTGTGTGATCATGCCAATTTATGACTACATGGAGCATGACTTACGAACTGGCAGCAATACTTCTGTGGTTGAATACACAAATTTACAAGTGACACTTTTACATTCATGATTTCACTCAACCCTATTTCATCATATTTTATGCCCTCCATGTACCTTTTTGTCCTCTGACTTTGCCTTTCTACATCCCTCGCCACCACCCAACACCCTTCACCATAAAGAGCAGAGCACTCCCCCTGCAATTCCTCTCCAAACCTCTCCTCCTCTCCAATCCATCTCCACTTTTTTCTCAACCCATCCTTGCAGCCAGGCCTTTGGCCTCAGCTCTTAACTCTTGTATGTGACTCAAGTCCACTTCTGTATTCTTTTACAGGCTTTATTTTCTTTCTCTCTGCGAAGTGCCTGAAAGTTTTCTATGTTCAAAGGTCTATATATATAAGATATACAAAATGCAAGTTGTTCCACTTCTCCCAATTTGTTGTCAGTGTTGATGCTGCAAAACCCTAGGCATGGTAATTTTTAAACATCCGTTTTGCTAGACTTGTGTTCATCAATGTGATAATGAAGCACTTACCTGGGCAGAAATTTGAGTTGAAAACTAAAATTGGAATGTGCTTGAATATAACCAGTTTTTGGTAGCAGTTCCAAGTGATTTCTCAACTCTTTGCACACTTCAAACTTTAACTGGAGTGCTGTGCTTGCCCTGATGAAATAAAGCACAAATCAAAGGAGAAGTAACATGAGCGAAGTTGGGTTGTACTCTTGCACCTTCAAGGGCCAATTACACAGTGGCCTGTACAGCAGGTTATTTGTTTCATTCCTTAACCAGGGAATAAAGCATTGGGAGAAGGACCTATGAAGAGGAAAAGAAAAATGAATATAAGGAGGGGAAAAAAAGGTATGAAATCATTTTGTATCATATTTTGGTACCAAACACCATGGGAGCAGGCACATCAACTTATCGAGTAGGGTAATTTATCAGTCGATCTCCATGGTGTTTCTTCCAGGCAATAGGTACAAGTTTAAAAGAGCAAATTTCTGGTGTATGCAGCTTAGATCCTCTTCATACATTTCCCTTACCAAGTAAGCCATTGGGGAGCTTGATTCAGCTCCTTTGAATGTAGGGAGCATCACTTACAAGACTTGGCAAACTACAAGGGCATCATTTTTAGATCAGTGGGCGGGCACACGCCCAACTGGCTCGAGCGTAAAATGAAGTGTGTTGATGTCGGGCGAGCGCCCCGGCGTCAATGCGCAGTCGCGCAATATTTCATTCAGCACGTGTGCACCGGAGTCGGCAGCGTTCCCGCCAACAATTAAAAGGCCTGCTAAGGCCATTAAATGATCAATTAAGTTAAATTTTTCGCTGCCCACCTAACCTTACGGTTGGCAGGCAGGTGAAAAGGCCAAGTGGACGTTGCACTTTTTAGGAAACCTCCTCCATGGGCGGGACGAGATTTCCTAAAGCAAATAAAAATAAAATAAAAAATGTAAAGTTTAATTAATAACGTGTCCCTGCTCATGTGACAAGAGTCACGTGAAGGGGCATGTTTTATTATATTATTTATTTATTTTAAAATACTTCATCTACCTGAGGCAGCTCTGTGCCTCAGGGAGAATATAAAACACACACTCGTGCACATGCACGCAGCTCATGCACGCCCTCCTCCCCCCGCCTGCACAGGCAGTGCTGAGCACTGCCGCTTGTGTTTCACGCTGGGCAGGCCTTAATTGGATCACCAGCGTGAAATTGCCTTCTGTCCTCGATTGCGGGTGGCAGTCGGCTTCCCAATGGCAAGATTCTGCCTGAAGTTTTCAAAGTTTTGTGTAGCAGCAAACATTTGTTTAAACAGGTGTACATTTTGTTCTCTGTAAAAGTGAGGGAAAGTGTATCAGGCCTAACAAAGCTCACCCTTCCCATTAAATAATACAACTTCATCCACCAGTCTCCCCAAACATCAGCAATGCTACTTCAGTGGCAGGAGGAGGGGGAATAAAAATCAGATAAAAAAGCCTCTAGCTGCTGTGTCTCCTTCTTGAATTCTTTCCATCACAACTTTTCTGCTTTTCTCTGTCTCTCGCTATTATCTCTGTTTGCCTGTAATTCTTTTTCTCAACCTTGTTTCCTCTTCCTTCTGCATGGCTCCTTATCTCTCTTTCTCTGTCTCTGGCATGGACTTAATGGGCCAAATGGTCTCTTTCTGTGCTGTAAATGACTCTACAACTCTCGCCTCTCTGTTTCACTTCCCCTTTATTTCTGTGTCTCCCACCTACCTCATTTAGTGTAAGGTAATGAGCATGGCAAGTGTTGTGCTTAGTGATAACCGCTCAGAGATAAACATTCACAATAATTGCAGCACTTATGATACAAAATAATAGTTCCAGGTAGAATACCTTGGTACAGAATACACTGTTACATCTAGTAAGTAGAATGTTGGAACATGACTTTTTTTGATCTAATTCCAAATTTACAATTGTTCACAGTTAGGAAATGAATTATTCTATATATACATGTTGCTCATAGTTAATGAATGATTCATTATTTACCGTCTGTCTCTCAGGAAATGAATCATTCTGTAATTTAAACAATGCTCTCAGTTAATGAATTATTTCAAATATGTTAATTTCAGAAACAAAGCCATATGTAATGATCAATGTAAAAGATTTTTTTAGTTTCCAAATTTTCATTTTAAACAAAATAAATATAAAAAATCTGAGACTTTGATTTTAAGACTCCATTGCTTCTTTCTTTGGCAGTCTTCCATCTCATGAAATGGTGGTTTGCTCCTTGATGGTTGACTCTGTTAAACATCACCTGGTGTGGCTCAGGAGCCCAATTCTGCCATGGCAGTTTTTGTCACATTTGCTGCAGATGAAGACAGTTCCCAATTGCCGGCGGGAGATTGAGGATGTAGCCAGATTTTGGAAAGATGTAAAAGCAATAAGATTGTTGTGGTGGGTGATTTTAACTTTCCCTATATTGACTGGGAATCACTTAGTGCTAGGGGTTTGGATGGTGCAGAATTTGTAAGGTGCATCCAGGAGGGCTTCCTGAGACAATATGTAGATAGTCCAACTAGGGAAGGGGCAATACTGGACCTGGTATTAGGGAATTAACCTGGCCAGGTGGTCGAGGTTTCAGTAGGGGAGCATTTCGAGAAAAGTGACCATAATTCAGTAAGTTTCAAGGTACTGGTGGATAAGGATAACAGGAGTCCTCGGGTTAAGGTGCTTAATTGGGGGAGGGCTAATTATAACAATATAAGGCAGGAACTGAAGAATCTAGACTGGAGGCGGATGTTTGAGGGCAAATCAACAACTGACATGTGGGGGGCTTTCAAACGTCAGTTGATAAGAATTCAGGACAGGCATGTTCCTGCTAGGATGAAGGATAAGCATGGCAAGTTTCAGGAACCTTGGATAACGAAGGATATTGCGAGGTTAGTCAAAGAAAAAAGGGAAGCATTCGTAAGGGCTAGAAGGCTGGGAACAGATGAAGCCCATGGAGAATATAAAGAAAGTAGGAAGAAACTTAAGCAAGGAGTCAGGAGGGCTAAAAGGGATCATGAAAAATCACTGGCAACCAGGATTAAGGAAAATCCCAAGGCCTTTTATACATATGTAAAAAGCAAGAGGGTAACCAGGGCAAGGGTAGGCCCACTCAGGGACAGAAGTGGGAATCTGTGTGTGGAGCCAGAAGAAATGGGAGAGATACTAAATGAATACTTCTCATCAGTATTCACCAAATAGAAGGACTTAGCAGTTGATTTGTCTAGGGAAGAGTGTGTAGATAGCCTGGATCATGTTGAGATCAAAAAAGAGGTGTTAGGCATCTTGAAGAATATTAAGGTGGATAAGTCCCCAGGGCCAGATGGGATCTACCCCAGAGTACTGAGGGAGGCAAGGGAGGAGATTGCTGGGGCCTTGACAGAAATCTTTGTATCTTCACTGGCTACGGATGAGGTCCCAGAGGACTGGAGAATGGCCAATGTTGTTCCATTGTTTAAGAAGGGTAGCAGGGATAATCCAGGAAATTACAGGCCAGTGAGCCTTACGTCAGTGGTGGGGAAATTATTGGAGAAGATTCTTCGTGACAGGATTTACTACCATTTGGAAGCAAATGGGCGTATTAGTGAGAAGTAGCATGGTTTTGTGAAGGGGAGGTCGTATTTCACTAACTTGATCGAGTTTTTCGAGGAAGTGACAAAGGTGATTGACGGTGGAAGGGCAGTGGATGTTATATACATGGATTTCAGTAAGGCCTTTGACAAGGTCCTTCATGGCAGACTGGTACAGAAGGTAAAGTCGCACGGGATCAGAGGTGAGCTGGCAAGATGGATACAGAATTGGCTTGGTCATAGAAGACAGAGGGTAGCAGTGGAAGGGTGTTTTTCTGAATGGAGCGCTGTGACTAGTGGAATTCCACAGCGATCAGTGCTGGGACCTTTGCTGTTTGTAGTATACATAAGTGATTTGTAGGAAAATGTAACTTGGTTAATTAGTAAGTTTGCAGATGACGCTAAGCTTGGAGGAGTTGCAGACAGTGAAGAGGATTGTCAAAGGATACAATGGGATATAGATTGGTTGGAGACTTGGGCGGAAAAATGGCAGATGGAGTTTAATCCAGACAAATGCTAGATAATGCATTTTGGAAGGTCTAATACAGGCAGGAATTATGCAGTAAATGGCAGAACTCTCAAGTGCATCGACGGGCAGAGGGATCTGGGTGCACTGGTCCACAGGTCACTGAAAGTGGCAACGCAGGTGGATAAGGTAGTCAGGAAGGCATATGGCATGCTTGCCTTCATTGGCAGGGGTATTGAGTATAAAAGCTGGGAAGTCATGCTGCAGCTGTATAGAACCTTGGTTAGGCCACACATGGAATATTGCGTGCAATTCTGGTCGCCACATTACCAGAAGGATATGGAGGCATTGGAGAGGGTCCAGAGGAGGTTTACCAGGACGCTGCCTGGTCTGCAGGTTATTAGCTATGAGGAGAGGTTGGAGAAACTCGGATTGTTCGCACTAGAGCGACGGAGATTGAGGGGCGACTTGATAGAAGTTTACAAAATTATGAGTGGCATCGACAGAGTAGATAGTCAGAAGCTTTTTCCCAGGGTGGAAAAGTCAATTACTAGGGGACATAGATTTAAGGTGAGAGGAGAAAACTATAGAGGAGATGTGCAGGGCAAGTCTTTTAGGCAGAGGGTAGCGAGAGTCTGGAATTCGCTGCCAGAGGAGGTGGTGGAAGCAGGAACGATAGTGGTGTTTAAGAGGCAGCTTGACAATTACACGAGTAGGATGGGAATAGAGGGGTACGGACCCCGGGAAGTGCAAAATGTTTTAGTTGACGGGCAATATGATCGGCGCAGGCTCGGGGGGCCGAAGGGCCTGTTCCTGTGCTGCACTTTTCTTTGTTCTTTGAAATTAGCATTGCTCCGGGACCTTGGAATTGGTGACCTTGTCCTGTCAAGAAATGCTGAGGATATGCCTGAGTCAGTGCAGATGGAAACTGTTCAGCCTTTTCTCCTGCCCAGCGTTTGCTGTCCAGGCCTCACTGCTGTGTGAGGACAGGTAGTGAGACCTGGACAGAGGAATGCACCGAGGACGCAGGTTTGGTGGATTCAAGGTTTGTACTCTGGGTCAGATTGCTGTTGTTTCATGCTCTTACTCAGCTTGGACATGACAGCTGCAGCTTCTGCAATGTGTGCGTTAATTACAGCATCAAGTGATAGACTGCTGTGATTGTATGTAAAGCTGTCAACAAGCTCCAGCATCACATTGTCAACGCTGACTGATGATGATGTGGCAACCTCCTGGACCACGACATCTGCCTTTTTGTTCGTTCATGGGATGTGGGCATCGCTAGCTAGCCCATCCTTTGTTGCCCTTGAGAAGGCGGTGGTGAGCTGCTTTCTTCAACTGCTGCAATCCATATTGTGTAGTTACACCTACAGAGCTGTTAGGGACGGAGTTCCAGGATTTTGATGACATCATCCAGGATTTTGACCCAGTGGCACAGACAGAATGATGACGTAGTTCCAAGTGAGGATGGTGTGTGGCTTGGAGGGGAGCCTGCATGTGGTGGTGTTCCCAAGCAAATACAGCCCTAAGTGGCTTCCTGCTTATTTTGGAATTATGTCCCCTGGTTCTAGACTCCACAGCAAGGGGAAACCATTTTACCCGCATCTACCCTTTCTATCCCTTAAAGTGTTTTGCAGGTTTCAGTGAGATCATCTCTCATTCTTTGAAACTCTAAAGAATGAAGGCCCAGTTTCCCCAATCTCTCTTTGTAGGACAGTCCCGCCATCCTGGGAACAAGTCTGGTGAACCTTCGTTGCACTGTCTCTAAGGCAATAATAAACTTCCTAAGGGGACCAAAACTGCACACAGTACACCAGGTGCAGTCTAACTAAGGTTCTATACAACTGAAGCAGGACTTCACTACTCCTGTGGTCAAATCCTCTTGCGATAAAGGCTAACTTACCATTAGCCTTCGTAATTGTTTGCTGCACTTGCAGGTTACCTTCAGTGACTTATTGATGAGGACACCCAGGTCCCTTTGTACATCTGCACTTTCTAATCTCTTACCATTTAAGAAATACTCTGCACATCTATCCCTCCTACCAAAGTGGATAACTTCACATGTTTCCACATTATATTCCATCTGCTACGTTCTTGCCCACTCATTAAGTCTGTACGAATCCTCTTGAAGCTGCTTTGCATCTTCCTCACAACACACATTCCCACTTAGCTTTGTGTCATCCATGAAATTGGAAATGTTACATTTGGTCCCCACATTCAAATCATTTATACATATTGTGAACAGCTGGGGCCCAAGTACTGATCCTGGCTGTACCCCACTAGCCACAGCCTGCCAATGAAAGAATGACCCGTTCGTTCCTACCCTCGGGTTTTGGCAGTAGGCAGGATAGTGGCGTTGAAGCCACAATCAGATCAGGTCTTAAATAGCAGAGAAGGTTTGAGGGGCTGAATGGCCTACTCCTACTCCTAATTCATATGTTTATATGCCCTGTGTTGTTGCCATGATTTTAGAGTTTGTGATCTGTCAAACTTATTTCTTCACTTCAACTTTGTCATCCTGCATTCCTCTTTATTCTGTCCCATCAGTTTGTCTCTCTCACACAAGTCCTCAGAAGTTGCAGGGGAAAGGTAACAGCAGAGTCTCAAGAAAAGATCCAAGCTACCTCATGCAATATCTGCAGTGTCACATTAACAACTCAGTAAAATGATGGAGCAAAGGGCCCTCAGGGCCTGAGTCTTGGGAGGACAGGAGAAACGAGAGCAGTCATTGGGAGACAGAAGGCGAAACAAAGGCAGGCACCAGGCATGGCCTGGGGAAAGAAGAAAAGATCAGTTCGGTACATGGAGAAAACAAAGTAGGAACATATTCATGTGTTCTTCATAAAAAGGTTTACAATTTTGAGGTTGTTGTAAATACAATTACATTAAATATGATCGATGTCTGCAAGGTTTTTTCATAATTTCACACCTATTACTTAATCCGGAAAACTGAGGGCTGGATTTTCATGACTGGGGCTGGTTGCTTGAGTGGGGAAATTTCCTGGCTTGCCGCACCCACCTCGGTAAAAACATCTTCCTCTTGCGCAATTTGCGCTCAGGGTTGGAGTGAGGAAAATGGGAGGTGAGACTTTGTGGAGGGTGGAATGGGGCCTGCTGACCCCAGAGGCAGAATGTAGGTAATCATGGAAGCAGGCGAGTGTTGAGATGGGCTGGTTAGAAAGCTCATCTCGGTTCTCTGGGACTTTGTCCCAATTGTTTTAGAAACTGTTAAGCCCCATGGCCCCTCGTATCTTCCATGCCAACTCATGCCCCCCCAACCCCCATTGCCCTTCATATCCTCCATGCCACCTCCATAGACACTAACCCAGTGTCCACCATGGGCTGACCTCAGCAGCCATGTGGAGATGAAAAAATAAACTTCTAACAATCTAATGTAGCTTTCACTCCGACA
This sequence comes from Carcharodon carcharias, assembly GCF_017639515.1. Taxonomy (NCBI): domain Eukaryota; kingdom Metazoa; phylum Chordata; class Chondrichthyes; order Lamniformes; family Lamnidae; genus Carcharodon; species Carcharodon carcharias. Next base: position 130,624,684 of record NC_054481.1, read on the forward strand.
CACTTGATCATGAAAAAAAACTCCCATTCCTAGAATGCATTCAAAATTTTTAAATCTCAAATATTTTTTTTTATTCGTTCATGGGATGTGGCTGTCACTGGCTGGGCCAGCATTTATTGCTTATCTCTAGTTGTCCTTGAGAAGTTGATGGTAAGCTGCCTTCTTGAACCGCTGCAATCTCTGTGGTGTAGGTACACCCATGGTGCTGTTGGGAAGGGAGCTTCAGGATTTTGACCCAGCGACATTGAAGGAATGGCGATATATTTCCAAGTCAGGATGGTGACTTAGAGGGGAACGTCCAGTTGGTGGCGTTCCCATGTATCTGCTGCCCTTGTCCTTCTAGATGGTAGTGGTTGTGGGTTTGGAAGGTGCTGTCTAAGGATCCTTGGTGAATTCCTGCAGTGCATCTTGTAGATGGTACACACTGCTGCTACTGTATGTCGGTGGTGGAGGGGGTGAATGTTTGTGGATGGGGCGCCAATCAAGCGGGCTGCTTTGTCCTGGATGATGGCGAGCTTCTTGAGTGTGTTTGTAGCTGTACTCATCCAGGCAAATGGGGAGTATTCCATCACACTCCTGACTTGTGCCTTGTAGAAAGTGGACAGGCTTTGGGGAATCAGAAGGTGAGTTACTCTCTGCAGAATTCTTGACCTCTGACCTACTCTTGGAGCCCACAGTATTTATGTGACTGGTTCAGTTCAGTTTCTGGTCAATGGTAACATCCAGGGTGTTGACAGTGGAGGATACAGCAATGATAATGCCATCAAATGTCAAGATGGTTAGATTCTCTCTAGTTGGAGATAGTCATTGTCTGGAATTTGTGTGGCATGAATGTTACTTGCCACTTATCAGTCGAAGCCTGAATATTGTCCGCATCTTGCTGCATATGGACACGGACTACTTCAGTGTCTGAGGAGTCATGCATTATCCAAAATGTTATCCAATCATCAGCGAACATCCCACTTCTGGCCTTATGATGGAGAGGTCATTGATAAAACAACTGAATGTGGCTGGGTCTGGGACACTACCCTGAGGAACTCCTAATGTCCCAGCACTGAAATGATTGACCTCCAACAACCACAACCATCTTCCTTTGTGCTAGGTACGACTCCAACCAATGGAGCGTTTTCCCCTGATTCCCATTGACTTCAGTTTTCCTAGGGCCCCTTGATACCACAATTGGTCAAATGTTGCCTTGAGGTCAAGGGCAGTCACTCTGACCGCATCTCTTGAGTTTTAGGTCTTTTGTCCATATTTGGACCAAGGCTGTAATAAGGGCAAGAGCTGAGTGGCCTTGGTGGAACACTGAGCGTCAGTGAGCAGGTTATTGCAGAGCAAGTGCCACTTGATAGCACTGTCGGTGCCACCTTCCATCACTTTACTGATGATGGAGAGTAGACTGATGAGGAGATAATTGGTCAGGTTGGATTTGTCCTGCTTTTTGTGGGCATGACATACCTTCCAGTGTTATAGTTGTATTAGAACAGCTTGGCTAGTGGTGCAGCTAGTTCTGGAGCACAAGTCTTCAGTACTATTGCTGTAATGTTTTGAGGACCCATAGCTTTTCAGTATCCAGTGCCTTCAACTATTTTTTGATATCATGTGGAGTGAATTGAATTGGCTAAAGACTGGCATTTGTGATGCTGGGAACCACTGGAGGAGGCTGAGATGGATCATCCAGTCAGCACTTCTGGCTAAAGATGGTTGCAAATGCTTCAGCCTCATCTTTTGTACTGATGTGGTGGGCTCCAAATGTTTGAAGGTGGAGATATTTGTGGAGCCACTTCTTCCACCATTCACGATGGGATGTGGCAGGACTGCAGAGCTTAGATCTGATCTGATCTGTTGGTTGTGGAATCATTTAGTTCTGTCTATCACATGCTGCTTCTGCTGTTTGGCACATGAGTAGTCCTGTGTTGTAGCTTCACTGGGTTGACACCTCATTTTTAGGCATGCCTGGTGCTGCTTCTGGCATGCTCTCTTGCACTCTTTACTGAACCAGGGTTGATCCCCCCGGCTTGATGGTAATGGCAGTGTTGGTATATGCTGAGCCATGAGGTCACAGATTGTGGTTGTATTCAGTTCTGCTACTGCTGATGGCTCACAGCACCTTATGCCTGGTTTTCAGTTGCAAGATCTGTTCAAAATCTATCCCATTTAGCATGGTGGTTGTGCCACACAACACGATGGAAGATATCCTCACTGCGGGACTTTGTCCCCACAAAGATTGTGTGATGAACACTCCTACCAATACTGTTATGGACAGATGCATCTGTGACAGGTAGTTTGGTGAGGACGAGGTCAAGTAGGTTTTTCCTTCTTGTTGGTTCCCTCCCCACCTGCCATCTAGCAGCTATGCCCTTTAGTACTCAACCAGCTCAGCCAGTAGTGGCGCTACCAAGCCACTCTCGGTGATGGACATTTGAAGTCCCCCACCCAGGGTGTGTTCTGTGCCTTTGCCACCCTCAGTGCTTCCTCTACATGGTGTTCAACATGGAGGAATATTGATTGATTCATCAGCTAAGTGGGGAATGTCAGGTGGTAACCAGCAGGAAGTTTCCTTGTCCGTGTTTGACCTGATACAATGAGACTTCATGGGGTCCAGAGTCAATCTTGAGGACTCCCAGGGCAACTTCTTCCCAACTGTATACAATTGTGCCGCCACCTATTGGGTGATAGTGGTGTCTGGGTTATAGTCATACACACGGAATCATATCTTACAGACAATGTCAGGCTGTTGTTTGACTAGTCTGTGGAACAGCTGTGCCAGTTTTGGCACAAGCACCCATATGTCAGTAAGGAGGACTTTGCAGGGTCAACAAGGCTTGATCTGCCATTGTTCTTTCCGATGCCTAGGCCGATGGCGAGTGGTCCATCCGGTTTCATTCCTTTTCGGCATCATAGCAGTTTGACACAACTTAGTCGCTTACCAGGCTATTTCAGAGGGTGTTTAAGGGTCAACCACATTGCTGTGGGTCTGGAGTCATGTGTAGGCTAGACCAGGTAAGGACAACGGATTTCCTTCCCTAAAGGGCATTCGTGAACCAGATGGGTTTTTGCAGCAATCGACAATGGTATTGTGGTAACCATTAGACTAGCTTTTAATTCCAGATTTATTAATTGAATTTAAATTCCACCAGCTGCCGTGGGGGGACTTGAACCCGTGTCCGCAGAGCATTAGCCTGGGCCTCTAGATTACTAGTCCGGTGACATTTCCACCACGCTACTACCTCCCCTTAAATCTCCTATAAAAACAAATAAACAACTATTCAGGCCCCACACTAAAGTCAGCTAATCCTTTAATAGCCTCTTTAAATTGTCAATCAAGCTGTGACCTCAGAATCCCCTGCTGAGGTAATTATAGCTTTTGAAACTCAACCAAGCATCCATGATAACACAATATTGGCCTTGGGGAAATGTCAACAAAGAACTCTATCGAAACTGCATGACCACTTGCTGCTATCTTTTTCTAACCTGCAGCAGATGGTCTGTCAATCAATGTAGTCCAGCAGAGGTTTTGTTTAAACTCTGAACAACAGCTGTAGCCTAAATAAGTCTAAAAAAAAAGATTTGAAAAACTCCTGATCATGTCAGCTATACAGACCTTATTCAACCTTCAAGAGCATTTACATCTATGCCATCAATTTGTGACTCCCATACTGCAGGTTAAGGCTTTTGCAACAGCCAAAGTGGGGCCTGTTTGAACTCAGCACTTATTTCAAATGGCCCTTCTGCGTTCCGCTTTCCCTCCTGTTGAATTACATGCCACCCCTCTTCCCCTACTGGCAAAAATTGGATCTGTCAGAAATGGTGGTGGGACTTCCTCATGTGGGTCCAGCCCACCATTTTTAAAGGTCCACAGAGTCTTCCTGACTCCACTAAAATCCAGCCCCTAGTTTTGAATTTGGGATCACAGGAGGTTCGAAGGTCACTGGATTTCTAAAGATTTCAGTCTCTGTTGACTGATGGGTCAGAACGAAAAAGGGAAATGCAGTATGGCAGACGGTTGAAGTAAATAAATAAGTTTGATTGGTCAGAGTCTCAAAAATCATGGCAACAGCACAGGAGAGAGAATGTTTATGTGTGGAAAGGAGCAGAGAAAGACAGACTGAACAACACTCTTTTCATATATTGTTACATGTTTTGTAATTACTGCATGGTTTCCATCTGCGTAGCTAAAATTGGTTCTTGGAAGATAGGACAGAGGTTCAATTGGAGTGTATTATTATTTGCGGTGAATAATAATTCACAATGGAAAAGAAAATTGAGCTGAGTAAATCATGTTGTTGAATATCTGTTGCCCATTTTCCATTACTGCCCAAGGAAAACTCCCCCCAACTTACGTGTCTAAACAGGTCATGGATTCTGATCCTTATTAAGCAGAACTACAAAACTATTTGAAACTGTCGTACGTTCATTGGCTTTCACCAATTTTGAATAAACTATATCTCCTGTTATTGCATTTTATACAGGTTTCATTAGATTGTTTTTCCTAAGGTTGAGAGGTAGCAAAAGCATGCTTTCCTTAAGATGAAACACACACACACTCAAACACAGAAATTAGGAATGGCATAAGAGTACTTAAATTTCTTCACAAAAACTAGGCAATGATTGCCATCATAGCCTTTATTTTATATGTTACAGTGCATTTTGATAGAAATAGCTGACATGGCAAGACATGAGGTTACAAAAATCCTAAAATGGATAATGCTAATTTTATGATGTCCTTAATGATTAGAAATTAAAGGGAAACATAAATGGATATGAAGTGGAAGCTCTAACCACAGGCGTCCATGACCCATTTTAGAAAAGCTTGCTGCACACCCTTACTGTAATGAGAATGAGTTGTAACTGCCTACTCCAGATGTTTCATATTAGATGAAACATTGCAGTTTAACTCCCACATGATTTAAGAGAAGTGATGCTTCAGGGTTAGCAAATTCTGCAACATTAAATTACTTAATACAATGATTTAGGAGTCTTAAATTTGTTTCTTGAAGAAAATTTGGAAGAAAAATATAAATGGGCAAATCTAAAGGAAATAAAAACAATGAGGGAAATACTAGAGACTGAAGATCCAAAATTGACAGCTGTGGGGCTGCAAAAGCTGGTAATGCATGCAGACAGGGGCAGAATATCAGGCAGCACTTGGTTACACCAAATCCCCGCCACTTTTGCTGTCATTCAAATAAAGATAACATGTCTTACAACTCAGTTCCTGTACAAAAACAGAATTACCTGGAAAAACTCAGCAGGTCTGGCAGCATCGGCGGAGAAGAAAAGAGTTGACGTTTCGAGTCCTCATGACCCTTCGACAGAACTTGAGTTCGAGTCCAAGAAAGAGTTGAAATATAAGCTGGTTTAAGGTGTGTGTGGGGGGGGTGGGAGCGGAGAGAGAGAGAGAGAGAGAGAGAGAGAGAAGTGGAGGGGGTTGGTGTGGTTGTAGGGACAAACAAGCAGAGATAGAAGCAGATCATCAAAAGATGTCACCAACAATAGAATAAAAGAACACATAGGTGTTAAAGTTGGTGATATTATCTAAACGAATGTGCTAATTAAGAATGGATGGTTGGTGTGGTTGTAGGGACAAACAAGCAGTGATAGAAGCAGATCATCAAAAGATGTCACCAACAATAGAACAAAAGAACACATAGGTGTTAAAGTTGGTGATATTATCTAAACGAATGTGCTAATTAAGAATGGATGGTAGGGCATTCAAGGTATAGCTCTAGTGGGGGTGGGGAGAGCATAAAAGATTTAAAAATATTTAAAAATAATGGAAACAGGTGGGAAAAGAAAAATCTATATAATTTATTGGAAAAAAACAAAAGGAAGGAGGAAACAGAAAGGGGGTGGGGATGGAGGAGGGAGCTCAAGACCTAAAGTTGTTGAATTCAATATTCAGTCCGGAAGGCTGTAAAGTGCCTAGTCGGAAGATGAGGCGTTGTTCCTCCAGTTTGCGTTGGGCTTCACTGGAACAATGCAGCAAGCCAAGGACAGACATGTGGGCAAGAGAGCAGGGTGGAGTGTTGAAATGGCAAGCGACAGGGAGGTTTGGGTCATTCTTGCGGACAGACCGCGGGTGTTCTGCAAAGCGGTCGCCCAGTTTACGTTTGGTCTCTCCAATGTAGAGGAGACCACATTGGGAGCAACGAATGCAGTAGACTAAGTTGGGGGAAATGCAAGTGAAATGCTGCTTCACTTGAAAGGAGTGTTTGGGCCCTTGGACGGTGAGGAGAGAGGAAGTGAAGGGGCAGGTGTTGCATCTTTTGCGTGGGCATGGGGTGGTGCCATAGGAGGGGGTTGAGGAGTAGGGGGTGATGGAGGAGTGAACCAGGGTGTCCTGGAGGGAGCGATCCCTACGGAATGCCGATAGGGGGGGTGAAGGGATTATGTGTTTGGTGGTGGCATCATGCTGGAGTTGGCGGAAATGGCGGAAGATGATCCTTTGAATGCGGAGGCTGGTGGGATGATAAGTGAGGACATGGGGGACCCTATCATGTTTCTGGGAGGGAGGAGAAGGCGTGAGGACGGATGCGCGGGAGATGGGCCGGACACGGTTGAGGGCCCTGTCAACGACCGTGGGTGGAAAACCTCGGTTAAGGAAGAAGGAGGACATGTCAGAGGAACTGTTTTTGAAGGTAGCATCATCGGAACAGATGCGACGGAGGCGAAGGAACTGAGAGAATGGGATGGAGTCCTTACAGGAAGCGGGGTGAGGAGCTGTAGTCGAGGTAGCTGTGGGAATCGGTGGGTTTGTAATGGATATTGGTGGACAGTCTATCACCAGAAATTGAGACAGAGAGGTCAAGGAAGAGAAGGGAAGTGTCAGAGATGGACCACGTGAAAATGATGGAGGGGTGGAGATTGGAAGCAAAATTAATAAATTTTTCCAAGTCCCGACGAGAGCATGAAGCAGCACCGAAGTAATCATCGATGTACCGGAGAAAGAGTTGTGGAAGGGGGCCGGAGTAGGACTGAAACAAGGAATGTTCCACATACCCCATAAAAAGACAGGCATTGCTGGGGCCCATGCGGGTACCCATAGCCACACCTTTTATGTGGAGGAAGTGAGAGGAGTTGAAGGAGAAATTGTTCAGTGTGAGAACGAGTTCAGCCAGACTGAGGAGAGTTGTGGTGGATGGGGATTGTTCAGGCCTCTGTTCGAGGAAGAAGCTAAGGGCCCTTAAACCATCCTGGTGGGGGATGGAGGTGTAGAGGGATTGGACGTCCATGGTGAAGAGGAAGCGGTTGGGGCCAGGGAACTGGAAATTGTTGATGTGACGTAAGGTGTCAGAGGAATCACGGATGTAGGTGGGAAGGGACTGGACAAAGGGAGAGAGAAGGGAGTCAAGATAACGAGAAATGAGTTCTGTGGGGCAGGAGCAAGCTGAGATGATCGGTCTACCGGGGCAGTTCTGTTTGTGGATTTTGGGTAGGAGATAGAAGCGGGCCATCCGAGGTTGGGCGACTATCAGGTTGGAAGCTGTGGGAGGAAGATCCCCAGAGGAGATGAGGTCAGTGACAGTCCTGGAAACAATGGCTTGATGTTCAGTGGTGGGGTCATGGTCCAGGGAGAGGTAGGAGGAAGTGTCTGTAGTTTCTGTAGTTTGTGCCCTAGTAACAATGGATGCAAGTAATAGTCTAGCCACAGCATCCAGGATTGTTAAGGATGTTGGAGGGCATTTAACATTTATAAAAGGTTGCCAAAAGCAATCAATCCCAGAAGGTGGTCTCCAATGAAAGTGACAGTATTGTTAAGCTTTTAAGGTCAGTTCAGTCCTGTGCCTGGGCCCGATGCAGCCTTATGGACAGGATTTTTGGAGACCGATGGGGCATGAACTAATTCGAGCAGGGGCATAATTTCACAATTCACTAGCAGTGGGTAGCCAACTGAGGTAATGAAGGGGCCTATTAAGGCCCCGCTCCTGCGCCAACTGGGATTTTCAGTTAAACAGGGCAGCATCCTGGAGGGAGGTGGGTGGCCATATTTCATCTCACTTGGGACCCTCAACCTGCACCTGTCATGGCTGTACTGCCACAGATGTGGCCACTGTCTATCCAGTAGAGAGTTGTCCCTGTATGATCACGGCCAGGCAGCTGTGACCTTTTTTAAAATTAAATTTTTCACCTGATCTTCAGGTAGTGCCTCTGCAATGAAGCACCCCCTCTCTTCTGCCACAGTCATTGGCAGCTCCTAATTTAGACGGTGGGCTTGCCGAGGTGTTATTGCTGGAGAGCCTCTTATTGGCCCTCCAGTCTTGGGAGCCCACTCGCCAACTTTAATTCGACAGTGAGCCCTCTGGCCACTTATTGACCAATTCTGCAAAAATCAATGTTAGGTTACTGGTCCCAACATGGTGCAGATTAGGACCAGCGTTTGTCCCTGATGTCAGAGTCCTGACCCAAAAAGGAAAATCTTGCTTTATATTTCCAATCCCGCCAAAGTGAGGGGCTGACGTTCCACTCTGTTCTAGATACATTCTTGAAAATCTTTGACTAGAATTTCTGAGCAAGGCTTTGTTTCTAAAATCAGCAATTTTTTTTCCAATCCTGTACGTTTCATGAAAGGGGAAAACTGCCATTTTCTGAGCTTCTTTTTGAAGTAGTAAATAAGAATAATGGTTAATAAATCTGGTTTACAATGTGCCTATCTTGAGCTATGTGGAATTATCACAAAGGAGTTGACATTGTACTTTTTTTGGAAAAATAGAAGGAAAACATGATTAATGCAAAGATTAAGGGGCCGCTAATGAGATTGTGGGTGGGAAATCATGGTTAATAGCGTGCATTTCCTGAGAATGCAGTTTTGTTAGGCATAAGGAAACAATAGCAGACAGTTATGATATCTCTGTAATAATCATCCTTCACTAATTCTCTGGCAACTGACAAACCATTCAATTACTATGTACTACTTAATGAAGTACGGTCTGTTAATCCAATTGTGAACTGTGCAAATGCAGTATAAAAACCAACAAAATAAGTATCATGTTTCCTTATGAATATATACAAGTCTTGGAGACATCTGTAATGGAGGCTTACAAGGCCATTTCTGGTTGGGGAGGATGCTCCCAAAATACACAAAACAAGAGGCAAACATGATGGAACATTACATCAATCACTAGAAAGGACCTGGCAGGAAGCAAAGAGGAATGACTTAAATAACAGCATAAAATAAGGTATAAATACTTCCAAAAAGTAGCAGACTGCCAGTAGGCAAATTATAGATACTGTAATGAGAGACAACAGAGTGTATTATTAATAACTTAACATGGACCAAATATGTAACTCTTGTATTTAAATTCAAACCAGGCAAGTTGACTCTGATTGGTCAAGGCATTGCCATATGTAATGGACCAGGGAATGGCTGTACCCCAAGCTTTTGTTTAGTTAAAAAAAGGTGCAAGGTGTGAACACATTCCTTCTTTCTGCAAAGGAAGTTTAGACGAGGAAGAGGTGACTTGATTGAAACATATAAGATTCTGAAGGGACTTGACAGGGTGGATGTGGAAAGGATGTTTCCTCTGGTCACTGTTTAAAAATAAAGAGGTTGCCCATTTAAGACAGAGATGAGGAGAATTTTTTTCTTTCAGAGGGTCACGAATCTTTGGAACTCTCTTCCTCAAAAGGCGGTGAAAGTAGAATCTTTGAATATTTTTAAGGCAGAGGTAGATAGATTCTTGAGAAGCAAGGGGGTGAAAGGTTACTGAGAGTAGGCAGGAATGTGCAGTTGAGGTTAAAATCAGATCAGGCTCGAGTGGCCTACTCCTGCTCCTAACTCGTATGTTTGTATGACAGGACCCTGTGTGTGAATATATGTGGCTTCTAGCATGCGTTAGTGAGCCACACTGTGAGCCCAACTGATAATTTTAAATTGGTTGTCAGTGTAACTCTTAGCACAATTGGGACTGTTTAGTGAATGTTGTCCAAAAATGGAATCACATCTATTGTTGGATGCTATGTTCTGAATTTTACAAGCATGGTCTGGTTGAGTACAGTCAATACTTTGCTTATTGTGAACAGCTGAAGGGATGTGCTGTTTGATGTGATCCACCAGTGGTTGGGATGTGTGGCCTACACACCTGCATCACATTGGCACTGAAATTCATATACCACATTACTCATCTGTGTGATATCTGAACGTCTTTTTGGCTTGATGGCAGCATCCTGTTAGTGGAGAATACCACTCGTGCTGCTACTGTGTGGTAGCAGCATGAAACGGCTAGCTTCACCTGTTGCTCAAATTTTTGAGACACCTTACGCTTCCAGGAAAATCTGAGGTAGACCAGGCACTTTTCAGGACTGAAAATGGCAACCTTAGGCCCATTCAGGAGTTTACGCAATATAGAGCGAGCAATGATCTGATCAGGGTAGCCATTATCCTGCAGAATAGCTTTGATGTACCCTACTTCAGCATCAAGCTTGCATGGTGAGCAAATGGCTTGCTTACACATGGTAGAAGCCACATATATTCACACACAGGGCTCTGCCCTTTGCAAATAGCAAGAACATATTGCGCCTTTTTCAACTAAACACAAACCTGAGGGACAGCCCTTCCCTGGCTCATCCCGATGGCAACACCTTGACCAATCAGAGTTTTCTTGGCTAAAGCTTGGCAGTTACACTGTTCCCTAGTGCATTCTCCAAGGCAATGCCTCTACCAATCAGAGTCCATGTGCCAACTAATCATCAGCCTCTTCGCATGCAGTGTAAATTGTTGTTCCCTTTAAGATTTGGTATTCTGGCAATTCTGTCCTGATGAATGCAAGATGAAAAGCTTCGACAGCATGTCTCCTTTCAATAACATTTTATAACCTGCATCCGATGTATTGTGGAACATAGTAGTTACACGCTGTAATATTGTATACGTACAGAATAGAATAAACACTGACAATGCAGCATCCTTAAGGATAAGTCTACATAGTGCTTCATAATTCTCATCTGGGCTTTTGTCAGCAAAGTAAAATTAATAAATTACGAGACATAGGATCTTGAAAAAACCAAATCCAATTGTTATTTCTTTGTTTGAAATGTTGTTTTCTAAGAATCAGGGCAAGTAAGTGTAATGCTAAGGAAAGCATAAGCAACGTGGGAGGAAAAAGGCAAATTGAATCCTACAGTGATAAAAACAAAAAAACTGCGGATGCTGGAAATCCAAAACAAAAACAGAATTACCTGGAAAAACTCAGCAGGTCTGGCAGCATCGGCGGAGAAGAAAAGAGTTGACGTTTCGAGTCCTCATGATCCTTCGACAGAACTTGCGTTCGAGTCCAAGAAAGAGTTGAAATACAAGCTGGTTTAAGGTGTGTGTGTGGGGGGCGGAGAGATAGAGAGACAAAGAGGTGGGGGGGGGGGTGTGGTTGTAGGGACAAACAAGCAGTGATAGAAGCAGAACACTTCAACTCTTTCTTGGACTCGAACGCAAGTTCTGTCGAAGGGTCATGAGGACTCGAAACGTCAACTCTTTTCTTCTCCGCCGATGCTGCCAGACCTGCTGAGTTTTTCCAGGTAATTCTGTTTTTGTTTTGAATCCTACAGTGTTCATGTAATGTTCTTAGGAAAGCCACAGAGCTCAAACTGACCGTCACAAGTCATTGTTCTTTGAAATGTGTCGGTTATAACTAAATGAGAAGTACTTGTGTGCTGTTATCCCTTGCGGACTCACTATTTGTATTACACTTCCAATCTCTTGACACCAAATCCACTCCACCACAAAGGGTCATTCTCTTCTTATCAGCTTACCTACTGTGAGCACAAATGGAGTCTTGGTAAAGCCGGTCATACATGCAGATTTTCAAGTCAATGTTAGGATTTGATAACCAGACTGGTGTTTCAATGGCCTTTGCTCGAGCCTGAATGAATATCTATTTTTAAGAGTGGAAATAAATAAATTATCAGGGCTAACCTGCATAACCTGCTATGTTTAATTTAAAAATTGCAACAAGTCCAAGAACATTATTGCTTTGCAACAGAAAAGAAACAGAATAATTCAATCTCAAGTCAGAAAAAAATTGTTTTATAAATATTCAAATATTTTTAAAAGCCATTTTCTTATATATCCTATCACTGGGACAATCAAGGGATGGCTGGTGACCCTTATACATCTTGTGCATCGAATGGAACAGAATCAGCAAAGGGTGTGACTCTTCAACCCCTACCAATATACAAGATATAGGGAAATCCCACAAAGCTGAGTGGTTTATAAAGGAGGTTTGCATGATAGAAACAGCACAACGGATTCCTGGAACCTTCTGATTAAAACTGGGGTTATAAAAATACTGGTTATGTGATCAATGGATCCCCAGAATCTGATAGCAAAAACAGGAGTGAGAGACCTTCAAGCCAATGTTATCAATTATATAAAAGAATTGAGCAATGGTGTCATTAATCAACTTCTCAATAGCATTCAGAGAGCACCACAGAAATCCAACTCCTCAATGTAACCAATATTTATTTTAGTCTGCTGTTGGTTTTTCTCCCTAATGTGAGTTAAAGACATTTGAACCCTGTATACTTTATAACATAAGCTATACATCAGGGGGTCAGTGGAGGTTGTGGCAGCATGGAAGAAAGTAGCTGAGAAGAGATTGAAATGGTGTGGTCATCTATAGTGAAGTGAGAGGACATGCGGTGAGACAGACGATGGAGTTGGGATTGCCAGGAAGGAGAAGACAATGATGTAAGACCAGATGGAAAGGTGTGGTGGCGAGAGACTTAAACTCAGTGGGACTGAAAGTGGAATAGGTGCTGACAGGAGGAGATGGAGAAGGGTGATCAATCAACATTTTGGTGACCTGCAAGTAAAATGGGAGAAGCTGAAGCACACTCAATACCCGTAAATGCCTTACATTTCTCCTACTACAGAACAGTCCTAAAGTTAAAATCTTGATTTCAACTTAAATGAGAACAGCATTTATTCTGAGCATATTTCATTAAGAGCAGTTGAATGATTTTTGTTTAATGCAGTAGTAAGTACCTGACCTACAATCCACAAGAAGTGAACTGTTCCATACAAGAACTGCTTTATGTTTTTTCAACTGTGCTGCCTAGTGGAATTATTCAATATCGGCGGAGAAGAAAAGAGTTGACGTTTCGAGTCCTCATGACCCTTCGACAGTTCTGTCGAAGGGTCACGAGGACTCGAAACGTCAACTCTTTTCTTCTCCGCCGATGCTGCCAGACCTGCTGAGTTTTTCCAGGTAATTCTGTTTTTGTTTTGGATTTCCAGCATCCATAGTTTATTTGTTTTTGTTTTTATCTCTTGGAATTATTCAATGGCAGCTTGTTAATGTAAATAATTTTCTGAACACAGTCTTTGTCTCTATTTTAAAATTACTACTGATCAAACTTTCTGTGCACAAAGTAACAAATTAAACAATCTGATTGAACAAAGTTAATTATTTTTTCTTTGTAGAATTTTTTAATGTGCAGGCTGGTTGATTTCTGTGATTAGGGGCTGAATTTTCCCCCTGTCGGGGGGGTTGTGCAGGGGTAGGCAGGGCCGGGCGCAAACCCAATCGGCGCCCCGATTGGAGACGTGCCACCATTTTACATGGGCGAGCCAATTCAGGCCCATCCAGGGTGACGCTTGACCGGAAGCACTGAGCACTCCCTGTGCAGGGGGGGAGGAATTCCCTGAGTTGTTCCATGCGCTCTTTCACACATACGCACGAAAGAGCGCATTGATCTCCGAGGCACAGAGGTGCCTCAGGAAGATCAGTTTGACATGTGTAAATTTAAATAGAGGGAAATAATAACTTTTAAAACATGCCCCCTTATGTGACATTGTCACATGAACTGGGACATGTGAAAGAATTATTTTTAAAATTTTTGTTGACTTTTAAAACACTTCAATGAAACCTCATGTTTCATGAAAAATGCAAAGGCCGCCTGGGTTCTTCGTCTGCTCGCCAACCTTAAGGTTGGACGGGCAGCTCAACTAATTGAATTAATTACTATTCAAATGGCCTTATTAGGCCTTTGACAGTTCAGCGGGTGCGCAGCCAACTTGGCTGCGCGCCCGCCGAACTGAAAACCTAAATGACGCATGGTGATGTTGGGACACCCACTTGTCGGCGAGCTGGACCCACCCCTGCTCACCGACCGAAGAATTCTATCCTATGCTATTCGCTTGACTAAAGTGATTTCACAAGTGCCAGGCAGCGACCATGTCCCACAAGACAGAATCCAACAATCTTCTCTTGACATTCAATGGCATTACTATTGCTGAATCATATGGACATATACAAACATACAAATTCGGAACAGGTATAGGCCATTTGACTCCTTGGCTCACTCTGCCACTTGATAAGATCATGGCTAATCTGACTGTGGCCTCAACTCCACTTTCCTGTCTATGCCCAAAGCCTTTGACTCCTTTGTTGATCTAGAATCTAACTCAGCCTTAAAAATATTCAATGGCTTAGCCTCAGTTGTTCTGAGGAACAGAATTCCACAGACCAATGACCCTCTGAGAGAAAGAATTTCTCCTTATTTCCATCTTAAATGGAAGACTCCATATTTTTAAACTGAACCCCTAGTTCTAGTCTCTCCCACAAGGGGAAACATAGGCTGGGATTTTCCGGTCCCATCGCAGGCGAGGTGGCGCCAGGATTTGCGGCAGGACCAGAAGATCACGGCAGCAGACGGGTGCAGAAAATCCCGCCTATCCTCTTAGCATCCACCCTGTCAATTTCCCTCAGGATCTTATGTGTTCCAATAAGAGTCCCTGACCATCAACATCTTGGGGGTTACCAATGACCAGAAACTAAATGGGGCCAGCTATATAAATACTGTGGCTGCAAGAGCAGGTCAGAGGCTGGGGATCCTGGGGCGAGTACCTCACCTCCTGACTCCCCAAAGCCTGTTCACCATCTACAAGTCAGGGGTGTGACGGAACACTCTCCATTTGACTGGATGAGTGCAGCTCCAATAACCCTCAAGAAGCTCGACATAATCTAGGGCAAACCAGCCTGCTTGATCAGCTCCCCATCCACCATGTTAAACATTCACTACCTCCACCACCAATGCACAATGGTAGCACTGAGTAGCACATACAAGATGCACTGTAGCCACGCACCAAGGTTCTTTCGACAATACCTTCTAAACCTGCAACCACCTAGAAGGACAAGGGCAGCAGATAGATGGAAACACCACTATCTGCCAGTTGTCCTCCAAGCCACACACCACCCTGACTTGGAAATATATCACTGTTTCTTCATTGTCACTGGGTCAAAATCTTGGAACTCCCTCCCTAACA
Source organism: Carcharodon carcharias (assembly GCF_017639515.1). Taxonomy (NCBI): domain Eukaryota; kingdom Metazoa; phylum Chordata; class Chondrichthyes; order Lamniformes; family Lamnidae; genus Carcharodon; species Carcharodon carcharias. Next base: position 130,639,943 of record NC_054481.1, read on the forward strand.
ATACTGTGGGTGTACCTACACCACATGGACTGGCAGCTCACCACCGCTTTCTCAAGGGCAATTAGAGATGGGCAACAAATGCTGACAATGCCCACATCTCATGAAAGAATAAAAAAAAAGCCTTGAAGTTTATAACAGAGGAAACAATGCAGAGGACAGTCTGGTGATTGCTTTAGCTCTAGTTATTAGGCAATGATTTTCTGGGCTGAGGGGATGAAATTCCTCGGGAGAATCGATTCCTCTGTCATGACTTTTCATTGAACTTCCTCCAAGATTACAGAAGTCCTGTGGGAAAAGCCCTAAAGAAATTTATCCCCTAAATTTCTTAAGGGGCTATCCTGAGGTATAGTTCAAATATTAGTACTTCTGAATACTTATACATACTAATAGTATATTTTTAGTATAAAGGTTTTCTTTGCAAGAGTATGCAGGAGCACAGCAAAATATATACGAACATATGAATTCGGAGCAGGATTAGGCCACTCGGTCCCTTGGAGCCTGCTTCACCATTCAGTAAGGTCACACTGATCTGAATGTAACTTCCTGTCTACCCCCGAAAATCTTTCATCCTTTTGTTCATCAAGAATCTATCTACCTCTGCCTTAAGAATATTCAAAGGCTCTGCTTCCACTACCTTTTGAGGAAGGGAGTTCCAGAGACTCACAACTCTCTGAGAGTAAAAAAAAAATCACCTCATCTCTGTAAATATAAATTAGATGGGATAAATTTTCAGCTTATGCCTCAAAAGGCAGAACATATATTGGAAAGTCAGGGGCCAATGCCCATGATGGAGGGAATGCTTTGTGACACGTATATGTGATTTTCCAATATATATATTGCCAGTGTAGTGTACCAGGACTGCTAATGACAAAAAACTTCCCCTGTGTATCAACTAACTTCTTATGCCATGCTGTTATATTTAGCAGATAAAATGAAGCCATGTTTTTCTGGCATGAATGTTTAAAGCCACTGTTAGGTTAATCCTTGTGGAATTAGTATAATTACGGGCTAACTATTGATAAGTGTACCCATAGATTGGCAGATGCATGTAAATCTTACTTTTTTGCAGCAGGGTGGGTGGCGGGGGGTGGATACTCCAGGAAGGCTCTGAAGCCCTCCTTGCCTGCCTGGCTTCAACTGGAGCCACAGACTGCCCTGTGGATTGGTTGCCCTTCCACAATGGCTGTTCAGTCTAATTTTTTATTTAAAACTTCACAAAGTTGGAGAGTGGGTGCATCAAAATGGAGATACCCTCCCCCTTACTGACCTGAAAAAGCAACCTGCTGCTTCTTCTGAACTGGAGGGTGTCTCATAGGCCCTCCAGCTTCGAGAACCTGCCCACCAACTTTAATTGGATGATAACCTTTGGTCACTAGTTGGCCGATTCAGGAAAAATCACTGTGGGTGACTGTTCCCCCCCCAAAAAAAACAGTGCAGGCTTCTGACCCCCATTTGGCCCTGACATTGGGTCCAGAGGGCAGTGAGGAAAATTCTGTCCTATAGGCTCAAGCTCATGCAGAAACTTGAATGCACTATTTACTGACTCAGAGGCATGCATCCCACCAACTGAACCATCATTCCAAATTTTATGGTTTGTCCATTATTCCAAAAGATACATATACAATCAACTGACCAGAATACAAGACTTACATTTTCGGATGTTGGATCAGAAAACGTTATCTCAAAACCTGTGTGTACTTCACCAGGGATTAAAGATACAAAGATGATTGGCAACTTGATAGAAGTAAATGGACGAATTTCATCCGCTGTGATCTAAAACAAAAACATTTCAGTAAACTAGAAACGCACAATGATTTAAAGTAATGGCAAAGGTAGTGAATTTGTAGTTTTCATGTATTACTTTATAGGAGGCTGTCAATTTACCGATATTAGATTTGTATTGAGAGCAGTAATGTTAACGCTATTTCCAGGTGACAGCTGGAGCTGCCACAGTTATAATTCATCTCAAAAAATTTGGTCCAAACATGCATAAGAGGTGAGCTTTAGTGCAATTAGGATGCTTTTACCATAACCATTAATGTTTCTGCCATTAAACACCACAAGATTGTAGCATGGTATGGATTCAGGAGTAGCCATTCATACTGACCTGACCCAGTTCTGTTAAATACACCACAGTAGGTCACATTTTTAAACCAGCCTCTAGTTTTCATTCCCTCGCAGCTGGCCCTGGCTGTCAAACCTGTGCAGATAGCAACTCAAATAGCCAAGTGGTTATGGTTCTGGGTTTGTAACCCCAAGATCAAGAGTTCAAATCTCACCATGGCAAAACTATGAAACAAAGTAACTTCATCTGAATTGGAACAGATGGAAACGTGTTTGTACTCGAAAGAGTTACAGGGTGCAGTGACCACAGAATCATCAATGTTAATATGAACTGGGACACAATTAAGCCTAAGACCAGGAGCAAGGTTTATCATTTTAAAAAGGCTAAATTCAATAGGAAGAGGGTAGATTTAAGACTAATGGATTGAGGGAGGATGCTCAAGAACTGTTCAGTATATAGAAATGGAACACCTTTTAAAAAAATAACACTGGCCATGCAAGCTAAGTACATGCCCAAGATTGGCAAGCTGAGACTGAATAAGTGTGACTCTAAATGGTTTCACAAACAAACAAAGATGAAATAAAAAGGAAAAACAAGCTAAACAAATGCTACAGGGAGAAAGGAGAAGAGGTTCACAAATATGGATCTCAGATCATGCAAAAATATATTAATAAATGATCAGAAAGACAAAGAAGGAAAAATATACAACTGCAAAGGCAAAACATAAGATTAAAAGATCTTTCAATATTGTTAGGAAATAGAGATAGTTTAAGTAAATTATACTTGTGTTTGTGGGTGTTAGGAATGAGTTTTAGCTTTAAATTTTAAGTTTGATTTGTATTTCTGTGTCTGTGTGTTAAGAAAGGTCAAGTGGAGTTTTAGTTTCACTTTAAAAGGCTGATTGCATCTCTAAGGCGTTTATGACCCCTATAAAGTGAAAGTAAACACACAAGAGTAGGAAGAACAGTGCTGTTGCCTAACAACAGGGGAAGCAGATAGGCAGGTTCCTTCCACAGACAAAAGAAGAAAGACAGCAGTTTGTTTTGGAAGCTGTTTGAGTTCAGTTGGTTTGAAGGTAACTATGAAGCAGAAGCACCTAGAAGGGGTCAGATAGCAAGTCCGAAGCTAAGAAAAACCCCAAAAGTCAAGGGAAGTGGAAGAAGATAAAGTCCAAAGAAGACCTTCTAGTTAAAGGAAGGACAGGAACCTGGGGAAAGGTCCTGTTAAGTGGAGTTAAGAGTGAGGGGCAGAGAGAGAGGATCCAAGCTTCAGATTTAAAGTAAGAACAGCTTGCAAGAGGCAACAAGGTTCAAAGAAACAAATGAAGATCTGTAACTCTTTGCTATGGGCATGTGAAGCAGTGGTGTACGCTGAGTTGGTGAGAGAGAGTGCATGGAAGACAACTTGAATGTATGCGGTGAACCCAGGGAAGAGGAACATCAGAACAAGAGTTCGAAACCCTGGAGGTGAACCCTTGTGGAAGGTGTCTCAGAGAAAGTGTTGGTTTGGGAAAAGATTCCAAGGCAAGGTCCTGGAGAGTGGAGATTGGAAACCCTCGTGTGAAAGACGGGGTTCAGTGAGACTGCTTGGCTTGCGGTGTGACAAGTGTCTTGGGGGAGTTGAGGAAAGATCCAACACATCAGTTTGATGTGGCATATGTCACTTGGTTTCAGAGTGTGGTGTGTCTGACCACAAGGTGCCATAGGTTTACAAGCACTGGGTATTTACTGTGTACGTTAGAGTATAAGATAGCTTTTGTAATTTGTGTTATCCTTACAAATCTGTATACATCTGTAAAGGTCTAGTTGTGGGTGAAGGGGTATTGTAATATAGGTCATCTTTTCTGGTTGAATAAATGTTCTATTCTTTTGTTAAAAGTTCATCAGCTGACTCCTATGCCTCTGTTCAGTAGCTACTCTCCACATATCTAAACAAACAAAGTAAAAGTTAGGACCTATCAAGCTGGGTTTCACGCAGGGATCAGGCTTGTCCAAGGGTAACCTCAGCTTGAATTTTAACAATATTACCATAGCAGGGGGACTACATCATTATATATACATTCACTGCTAACCCACCGTCTGTGAGAGATGCAAAGTAGATTACAAACGCAGGCCAATTTGGAGTAAAAAAATTTGGGAAATTCCTCTCCCCTCCTTCAGATTAAAATTAGTCCAGGTTACCGTGACCCTGCAATACCTATCATCTGAGGTGACCTCCACCCCAGCCAGAAACAGGTCCTGCTCTTGTTTGAAGGACTAACACACCTACCCTTCTTGCTGGACAACCTGACATGGACCACAGTAGAGGTGCCATCTATGAAAAGTGTCATGCCAGTGGTGGAGACCACCATAAACATTATGGACAGTAAGAGAGTAAGAAGCAGATGGTGAGGCCGGAGGATATACCGCGAAGAATGTTGGGCCAACTTCCTCTTCTTTTCTCTTGGCACTGAACTCTCTCTCATACACACTGCATGACAACCTGGTATTCCTTAGAGCTGCCAGTCATCTGCTACTATTTTCTCTTGCCACTAATTGCTAACATTTGTCCCTTTCCCCTCATTTCAGATCTATTGAAGCAATGCAGTCAACCATGGAGCATGTGTTCAACTCTATGAACACTGCATGGGGTGTAGAATAGTGTACCATGACAGGCTAAATGGCTTAGCATAAACATAGAGCATGATGGGATGGTTGGCATATAATGAGAAGGGACAAAGTATATACATGCAGCACAGCTCAAAGAATTAGTTAAATTTGGGTGACAGGGAAACTGAGATATAACAGAACAAAGAAACCTAGAGCAGAATCGTCCCAGATTTGCATTAATTGAGGTAACGGGCAGGAAAAACAATGTTATTTCAATGGCAGGCGGGCTCCGATTCACCTGCCATCTCATCACCTTGTCGCTTCATTACTCCAGGCACCACATGTAAAGTCCAGCCGCGCACAATGCTTCCAGCTCAGGGCTGCAGCAAAGAGGGCATGGCCCGAAAGGCAAGAAGACTACAGCCCTTGGGCACCTTTTGGATTCCACGGACGCCCGCTGTGATGACCTCTATCCCACTCTGACCGCAGGAGGGGCAGCAACATTAGCACTCCGGCTTGGGAGGCAGTGGCAGTGGTGATCAGTGCCAATGCTGCACAGAAGAGGTTGGCCATTCAATGCAGACAGAGGATGAATGATCTCATTCATGCAGCCAGGGTATGGTAACCATCTCATCACTCTAAACTCACACAGTCAAGCCCATCACACATTCACTGGCACCTCACTCGCTGCCAGCTCAAGGGATATCGCACTATTCCCACACACATACCTTCACATGTCCATCTGGCCTCATCTCCTCTGAAGACTGCCTCCTCAGCCCTCATCATCTTGAAGCCACTTGCACAGATCAACCTGTGACCCCACACACGCCCTGGGATATCCTCCTTCCCCAGTACAGCTCTCATCCTACAGCCTCTTCCCTTGCCTATAATATATTCCAGTCTTTAATCTCATAACATAAGGTTACACTAACACAATACTTTATATCCAGCTAATATTGCTTGTACTGAAAATAATTTTCTTGCTTCACTGTTTTATTACCTTGGGGTAAATTCTAATTCATAGCATTATAGGCAGGAAAGTGGTGAGGGAATGGTGAGAATGTGGAACTCGCTACCACAGAAAGCAGTTGTGGCAAATGATACAGATGATTTAAGAGGAAACTAGATAAGCACATGAAGGAGAAGGGAATAAAGGGTTATGTTAATACGGTTAGATGAGAAAGGATGGGAGGAGTTTTGAGTGGAGCACAAACACTGGCATGGACTGGCTGGGCTGAATGGCCTGTAATTATGCAGTATTTCCTATGAAAATCATCGGCTTCAATGTTCCAAATTGTCACATACTTAAGAGAAGCCCTTTCTCCTTTATTTACCATTGATGTCACAAATCCATCCAGTCAGATTCAATTATCTCCATCATTCTCGCTAAATGTACTGGGTTTAGCCCATGAGTCTAATAATGTTGGGATAGCTGCACCACACTGCCACTACCAGCTCTAATCCTCTACACAAAGCAGAACATTCAAACTAACCATACTTTGGGGCAGACTTTGATACTGTTTGCCTTCCTGCTAATTTCCAGGATCCCAGTTGGTAGTGTCTTAGTTCTCCCACCCTTAGTTTAAGTTGTTGTTTCTGCTCCTCAGCCCTCATCATCTTGAAGCCACTTGCACAGATCAACATGTGCCCTGACACACACACCCTGGGATACCCTCCTTCTCCAGTACGGCTCTCACCCTGCAGCCTCTCCCCTTGCCTGTGATATGTGGAGAGGGAGGGGGTTACAGGTGTTAGGGGGAATGCAGTAAGAATTTATTGAAAGGGAATGAATTGCTTAAAATCTCCGGGCAGCCTGTGCTACCAAGCATGTTACCAGTTACAGGTTACCAGATGAACCTTGCACAGCCTTAGGACCTGCTAACAACAGAAAGGCCTTGGGAGCCGGACTGGAGTCAGAGGTTGACAACACCATAGATTAAATGTGATCTTCGACAGATAAGGAAAGGACAGATGGTCCCAGCCTAGATAGAGGGAGAGGTCTCTGCCGGCATAAAAGAGGATATATATGCTGACAAAATTGGAATTTGAACAATGTTCTTGTACATGATCAGTAGCATATAAAATAAGCTGTATGCTTGTAGTTTGGCAGCGTTCTACCTCAAGATGCTTTGAGGTGCCTCTCTCCTTGCAATTGCTCAAATGAACGATCATAACCTGTACTTGAGCCTCCTGTGACTCATTCATCAAAGATACCACAACACTGGGAGGGAGACTTTTTTTTTCCTTTTATTCTTTCATGGGATGTGGGTGTTGCTGGCAGAGCCTGCTTTTGTTGCCCATTCCTAATTGGCCTTAAACTGAATGGCTTGCTAGGCTATTTTAGAGGGCAATTAAGAATCAACCACACTGCTGTGGGTCTGGAGTCACATGTAGGCCAGCCAGGTAAGGATGGCAGATTTCCTTCCCTAAAGGACATTAGTGGATATACTTGCCATAGAGGGAGTGCAGCCGAGGTTCACCAGACTGATTCCTGGGATGGCAGGATTATTGTACAAGAAGAGATTGGGCCGACTAGGCCTGTATTCACTGTTTAGAAGAATGAGAGGTGAGAGTGACTGCCCTTGACATCAAGCCTGCATTTGACCGATTGTGGCATCAAGGAGCCCTAGCAAAACTGGAGTCAATGAGAATCAGGGGGAATCAGACTCCCATGGTTGGAGTCATACCTAGCACAAAGGAAGTTGGTTGGGGTGGTTGGAGGTCAGACAATTCAACTCCAGATCATCACTGCAGGAGTTCCTCAGGGTAGTATCCTTGGCCCAACCATCTTCAGCTGCTTCATCAATGATTTTCCTTCCATCATAAGGTCAGAAGTGAGGATGTTCGCTGATGATTGCACAATGTTCAGCACCATTTTCGACTCCTCAGATACTGAAGTAGTCCATGTCCAGATGTAGCAAGACCTGGACAATATCCAAAGACTTGGGTTGACAAATGGCAAGTAATATTCATGCCACACAAGTGCCAGGCAATGACCATCTCCAACAAGAGAGAATCTAACCATCGCCTCTTCACATTCAATGGCATTACTGAATCTTCCACTATCAACATCCTGGGGGTTACCATTGACCAGAAACTGAACTGACTAGCCATATAAATACTGTGGCTACAAGAGTAGGTCAGAGGCTGGGAATCCTGTGGCGAGTAACTCGCCTACCAACTCTCCAAAGCCTGTCCATCATCTACAAGGCACAGTCAGGAGTGTGATGGAATATTCCCCACTTGCCTGGATGAGTACAGCTCCCACAACACTCAAGAAGCTTGACACCGTCCAGGACAAAGCAGCCGCTTGATTGGCACCACATCCAGAAACATTCACTCCCTCCACCACTGACCTACAGTAGCAGCAGTGTGTACCAACTACAAGATGCACTGCAGGAATTCACCAAGACTCCTTAGACAGCACCTTCCAAATGCACGATCACTACCATCTAGAAGGACAAGGGCAGCAGATAGATGGAAACACCACCACCTGGAAGTTCCCCTCCAAGTTACTCACCATCCTGACTTGGTAATATATCGCCGTTCCTTCACTGTCACTGGGTTAAAATCCTGGAACTCCCTCCCTAACCTACACCACATGGCCTGCAGCAGTTCAAGAAGCCAGCTAACCATCACCTTCTCAAGGGCAACTAAGGATGGACAATAAATGCTGGCTCAGCCAGCGAAGCCCACATCCTGTGAATGGATAAAAAATAATCTAATTGAAATCTTTAAAATTCTGACAGGGATGGACAGACTGGATGCAGGGATGATACTTCCTCTGGCTGGGGGGGTCTAGAACAAGGGGTCACAGTCTCAGGATATGGGGTAGACCATTTAGGACTGAGATGAGGAGAAACTTCTTCACTCAGAAGGTGGTGAACCTATGGAATTCTCTACCACATAAGGCTGTGGAGGCCAAGTCACTGAATATATTTAAGAAGGAAATAAAGAGATTTCTGGACTTCGAAGGTGTCGAGGAGTACGGGGAAAGAGTGGGAGCGTGCCATTGAGATAGAGGGTCAGCCATGATCATATTGAATGGCGGAGCAGGCTCGAAGGGCCGAATGACCTACTCCTGCTCCTATGTTCTATGTGGTGATGGTTTTTTACAACAATCAATAGTTGTCATGGTCACTGAGACTAGCATTATATTTCAGATTTATTAACTGAATTCAAATTTCACCAGCTGCCATGGTAGGGTTTGAACCCATGTCTCCAGACCAGTAGCTTGGGCTCAGGATTAATAACCCATTGACACTATTGTTGCAGTGAATCATGGAACAATACTCCTATCTAGATCTATTAAGAAACCAGCAACAAGGGAGTTGTAAATCTTAGCCTAAGGTGTTTTAGGTTGATTGCTATTTTCTGATCTGGCACAACTGCAGTGAAAATTAAAAGAATATATTAATATACAAATATTTAAGAATTCATTTTTTCTCAGCATCTCTTCCAATATCCTTACCTTGCCAACATTGATCTCACTGTGAATTTGTTGTTCAATATCAAATAAATCTGGAAATTCAAATAAATACAGGAAGACATAAATAGATGGTAGTGTATTTGGCAAATTAGATTCAATGTGAAGTGGTGTATTTTGATAAGAAGGCCTCATCCTGCTTGGATAATAAGATCTAATTGGGGCAGAGTAGCAAAGGATTCTGGACAATTCAATGCGCTTGAAAAGATTGCCACTGTTCCATATTTCTATCAAATTAAACTGTGTTATAATTTTGATACATTTCTTTACCGCCACATTGTGTATTACCTCTTCCAATTCCTTGTTCCCTTAGTAATTATTTTTCCCTATCAAACTGCCATTGGCTTATATTGGTGAACTTATCTGCTTATCTTACCTCCTGCTTTATAACTGTTGCCTCAGAGATTGTTCTTTAAAGAGTTCTCTTCAGCCCAACAAATAATCAACGGCAGTAAAGAAACCAACGGGCACGCCTGCTTTATTCTTTTATTACGTTAGTACCAAAAATCTGCACCATAAGCATTCTCTCCTCAGCTTTTTTGTGTCTGTTTGGCCAGGATAAGGGAATTTTCTGCAGATGACCAAATGAATATCAAGTGGCCCTTTATGATGACATCATAATTTAGGCATGGGCTGTACATGAAAAGATGGAGGGCGATACAGATGGCACAAATGGGTCATCAAGTGTAAATTTATAAATCATTGACATTTTCAGGGAGCCATCTAAGTAGTCATAAATTTGAAAATATAATTTCTAATAATCTGTTATATGGTTGTAATGGCTTTTTACAAATTGACAGTCATAAATAACTGTTGTCTCAAAGTTTTGTGGTAGAATCATTGAAGGTTTTGTTGGCAACTTACTGACATGCTGGTTTAATAATTTTGGCTTTGTTTTTTCTCTTTTTTTTTCTCTTTATTATTTCATGGAATGTGGGCATTGCTGGCAAGGCCAGAATTTGTTGTCCATTCCTAACTGCCCTTGAACTGAGTGGCTTTACTAGGCCATTTCAGAGGGGTGGTGTTCGGAATTGACAGGCTGGGAAAGAGGGTAAAGGAGGTGGTTGGGGAAATGACTTGGGTGGGGGGGGCTCCAATGTGCTCAGGAAATCCATAAAGGAGGTTTATCCCTTCCCTTCCCTGCCACCAGCACATGTAGTTAAAGTGGAAGCTGCTAGGCATCACATATGGTGTATGCTTCCCCCTGCCGTGGGTAGGTGGTGGGCTGAGGCCATCAAGCGGTCATTAATTGGTCACTTAAAGGCCTCAATTGGCCCAATGCCAGACAGCACCCCCACCACACATATATTTGCAGATAGGGCAGGAGCGGGCTGGTAGATGGCAGGCATGTACATGCCCAATGCATTTTATATGACTCTTGACTTCAAACCTGCTGGCAAGGGAGGGAAAAAGAGTAAAATCCAGCCCCATATATCACTGCAATTCCAGTTGTGACAACTAATCATGCATTGTAAAAAAAAAATGGTATAAAATGAGCAAAAGAATAATGTTCTGTAGCAACCTGTATATTCTCCAGGCTTTGTGCTAGATTTGCAATTTCTTGAACTTATCATAGTAAAATTGGAAACCTGCTGCTGTTTATGGTTTATAAAGGATAACAATAACAACAGCTAATATTCATATAGTGACTTCTAATGTCATAAAACTTCCCAACGTGCTTCACAGAAGCATTAGAAGACAAAAGATGACACTGAACCACATAAGGAGATATTAAATCAGCTGACTAAAAGCTTGCTTAAAGGGGTAGGAATGTCTTAAAGGAGGAAGGTGAAGTAGAGAGGTGGAGAGATGTACAGAGGGAATTTAAAAGCTCAGGGTCTAGGCCACTGAAGATACTGCCACCAATGTTTGAGCCCTTAAAATTGGGGATGCTTAAAAGCCTGGAATTAGAAAAGCACATATCTCAGAGGGTTGTGAGGCTGGAGGAAATTGCAGAGGTATAGAGGGGTGAGGCTACGGAGGGCTTTGAAAATAAGGATGAGTTTTAAAAACCAGGCGCTGCTAACTGTGAGCCACTGTAGGTCAGCGAATGCAGGAGCGAGGATTAACAGGATTTGGTACAAGCTAGGATGTGGGCCACAGAATTTTGGATGACTTTAAATTTATGGAGAGTAGAATGCAGGAGGCCAATCAGGAATGCATTGGAATAGTCAAATCCACAGGTAACAGAGGCATGGATAAGGGGCCTGAATCTTCTGGTCGGCCTGCGGGGGCGATCCCCGCTCACCAACGCGTAAAATGATGCGCGGTGATGTCGGGCGTGCATCATTCCGATCTTCAGTTCGGCAGGCGTGCACCAGAGTTAGCTGTGCGCCCGCCGAACTGTCAAAGGTCTACTTAGGCCGTTAATAATCTAATTAAGCTGGTCGTCTGGGCGGCCCATTCAGCCCTAAGTTCTGTGCCTCAGGGAGATTTCTGCGCTCTTTTGCGCGCATGCACGAAAGAGTGCAGGCCCTGACTCTCCCTCCTCCCCGCTCCTGCACAGAGAGCGCTCAGTGCTTTCTGGTGCGCGTCGTGCTGGGCAGGGCTTAATTGGCCAGCCCACGTAAAATGGTGGCACACAGCTGATCGCAAGAAGGCAATCGGCTGCGTGCCCGCCCGCGCCTACTCCCGCCTGGTCTGCCTGATGGGGAGAAAATCCTCCCCAGGGTTTCAGCAGCAGAAGAGCTGAGCAGGGGCAAAATCAGGTGATGTTATGGAGGTGGAAATTAGTGATGGCACTGATGTGGTTGAAAATCATAAAAATGACACCAAGGTTGTGCACAGTCTGTTTCAGTCTCTGAGGGATGAAGTCAGTGGCCAGGGAGCAGAATTTGTGACAGCATGGCAGCTTCTGTCTTGCGAATACTTCACTGGAGAAAATTTGTGCTTATCTTTTGCTGGTTTTGTAAATTCAACTTCAGAACTTATTAAATTACCTTTTTCAGCTGAAATAAACAATCCATTTAATTCCTAGGAAAATAATAAAAGCCAATTAGATGGCATACAGTATAATGAGAGCCAGCCCAAATATTAATTTCATTCATTCATGTGTGCTATGCCCAAAGGCAGGTCCTTAGCTCACTGTCTACAGATGGTTCATCCTGAACTGTTTTCTTGGTAGTTTTTGTTAGTAGTGGTTTGCCATTGCCTTCCACTCTCAGGGACAGGGTGGAGGAGACAAGTCCGTCTACCTCAGCCAGAATGGGGATTGAACGTGTGCTGTTAGCAGTATTCTGAAGCGAATGCCAGCCATCCAGCCAATTGAGCTAACCAGCCCCCAGCCTAAATATAAAGACTTCCAATTCATGAGTCCTGATTTTAACTCACGGCAGAATTCAGACAAAAGAGGAATGGATGAGTGTCAAATCTCCCATGACACTGCCATCGTGCAATAAGCAATTTTAAAGTCCAGGCGTCATTTTAATATGATTGACGGGCTGACCACCCGATTGCATTGGGATTGCACAATTTCTGGCTGGCCTCCCAAGGCCTATTTAAAGCAGGAATGGCCGCTTAAAGTGAGGCTGCAATTTCTGATCTTGCACTTCACTGCTACACGGCTGCATGCTACAATCACGGAAATGAGCACGCAGCACAAAGTTTGCACGTGGTCTGTATCACTTCAATTGGATGCAGAGTAATTGCACATCACGATGCCCCCACTCGAATTTGGATGTGATTCAATTTAGTCCCTTTACTGCTCTCAAAAATACCTGCCACCACTCCTTTTTAACTCCCCTCCCCAACCCCTTTCAACAATTCAGTCCCCTCCATTATATCCTTCAACACCCATCAACTCCGTACCATTAAAATACTTGTCAAACCACGTTTCTGACTTGGAATAAGAAATATCTATTTACAAAAATTCAAAAGTAATGTAAACAAATTGACTAAAATAATCCCCACCATTATTTTGGAATTTTGTACTATGTCCAAACATTGATGGTTTACTTAAAGGAATTTTGATACCAACGAAGTGTGCTTACCTCTCCGGTTGATGTTCGTTTGGGGTGAAGTTTCAGAAACTGAAAATATGTGCTCAGTGCTCCACGATTGGTCAAAGTGATGTTCCGTGTAATTGTTTCACCAATAATATGGCAGCCAAAGTCAACAGTTTGCTTATCCACAACGAGCTGCAGGAACCAATATAAAGTTATTACTCATAGCAGGTTGGTGTACATGTTTGAACAACACTTTCCACACTATATACAAGTTTCATCTTTCTTATTAACTACAGTCTTTAGATTCAATTCTAAACACCCAGCCTATGTGGAAAGTTTGAAGCAATTTATCACAGTGTATCCATTGCTATAACGAATGAGTGTTTCTTTGGACTTTGACACAACTAGAAATACCAGCACAAATAAACTGTCACTCATTACTCCCATTGTTCTTTCTATCCCTTCTAAAGGCCTTACTCTGCTGTGATATAAATCTAGAAATTGTGTTGATGACAGTGATGTTTTACATATTTCTTTGGCATTTCTTTAATGTCACTTTAAGACCAGAACTAATTTGATTAATTTAGATAGATTTATGCTCTCCATTAAAATACCAGAAGAATATAATATGAAAACAGTAAGCATTTGTACACTAACGTTGTTCCAGCAGGGCTTTGATACTTTATTCATGTGAATACTGGCAGGGTATTTGTCCATTACCTACATCAGTGTGTCAGTGACCAAATCCAACATTCACAACAGACAATGGATGGTGATCAGGACCTGGTCTTTCCTCTCAGTCTGGGAACATTGTAGGCAATTTTAGTTCCCTACTGGCCTCCTGGCTGAGAATAGGGAACTCAACACGGGAATCAATCCCAGGATCTAGCCCAGAACACCTGATCAGTATGATCTAGAACCAGAAGTGTTTCTTTTACACATCCAAATAAAAAACAAAATCAGATTTATTTCCACAGAAGCAGCTTTCAAATAAAGAAGATTTAGAACATGTTATTTCTTCAAAGTACAGCAGCTCTGTTGACAATGTTTTGAATTTTACCCCTATAAATGATTGAGCTTTAACGCAAGGTCGAATTTTTCCCAGTCTTGGGAATCACAAAATATCTGAAAGAAGTTTTTGTTAAAGAATTATGCAATGTTCAGTACTGAGGGAAAGCTGCACTAATGGAGGAACCGCCTTTCAGTTGAGAAGTTATTAGGCAGATCTAGCCCTCTCCTCTTCCCCACTGGAGATTCAGTCCTCAGTTACTTCAACTAAACTACTGCTGCAAGGCCAAAACCTTTAGCTTTCCACTTTCCCTTTCTCTTAAATCATAACTGGGATGAGTTAAATAAGAGGCATGTCTCTGAAGTTACTCTTGTTATGAGTTTGTGTTGTACTGGAGGCTGTCAAGAAAAGGACTTGGCATAACATACTGAGGTCTCAGGAGTTTAGATCATAAGATCATAAGACATAGGGGCAGAAGTGGGCCATTTGGCCCATCGAGTCTGCTCCGCCATTCAATGAAATCATGGCTGATCTGATAATCCTCAACTCCACTTTCCTGCCTTTTCCCCATAAAATGTCTTTCTCAGTCTTGAATAACTTAACAGCCCAGCCTCTACAGCCCTCTGCAGTAGAGAATTCCACAGATTGGCTACCCTCTGAGAGAAGAAATTCCTCCTCATCTCTGTTTTAAATGGGCGCCCCTTACTCTGAGATTATACCCTTTAGTCCGAGACTCTCCTACAAAGGGAAACAACCTCTCAGCTTCTACCCTGTCAAGCTCCCTAAGAATCTTATATCTTTCAATAAAGTCCCCTCTCATTCTTCTAAACTCCAATTAGTACAGGCTCAACCCTTCCCAGCCTCTCCTCATAAGAAAATGCCTCCATACCCGGATCAACCTAGTGAACCTTCTCTAGATTGCCTGTAATGCCAGTATATCTTTCCTTAGATAAGGGGACCAAAATTATTCACAGTATTCTAGGTGTGGTCTAACTAGTGTCTTGTATAGTTTTAGCAAGGCTTCCCTATTTTCCTACTCCATTCCCTTTAAAATAAAGGCCACATTCCATTTGCCTTCCCTATTACCTGTTGAATTTGTATGTTAGCTTTTTGGGATTCATGCACAAGGACTCCCAAATCCCTCTGTGCTGCAGCCTTCTGCAGTTTTTCTCCATTTAAATAATATTCAGCTCCTCTATTCTTCCTGCCAAAGTGCACAACCTCACATCTTCCCACATTATATTCCACCTGCCAAGATTTGCCCACTTTATATCCCTCTGTAGGCTCCTTGTGTCATCCTCACCACTTGCCTTCCCACATATTTTTGTGTCATCCCCAAGCTTGGCGATAGTACATTCACTTCCCTCATCTAAATCATTAATATATATTGTAAATAATTGAGGCCCCATCACTGATCCCTCTGGCACTTCACTAGTGCCGAAAATGGCCCCCTTATCCCAACTCTCTGTCTTCTGTTAGCTAGCCAGTCCTTTATCCATGCTAATATACTACCCCCAAAACCATGGGCTCTTATCTTAAGTAGTCTTATGTGCAGTACCTTATTGAACGCCTTTTGGAAATCCAAATATATCACATCTACTGGTTCCCCTTTATCTATCCTGCTAGTTACCTCCTCAAAGAATTCTAATAAATTTGTTAGGCATGATTTCCCCTTCATGAAGCCACGCTGACTCTGCTTGATTAGGTTATGTAATTCTAAGTGTTCTGCTATTATATCCTTTATAATAGACTCCAACATTTTCCCAATGACAGATGTTAAGCTAACTGGCCTATAGTTACTTGTCTTTTTGTCTCCCTCCCTTTTTGAATAAGGGTGTTATATTGGCTGTTCTCCAATCCTTTGGGACTTTTCCAGAATCTCAGGATTCTTGGAAAATTACTACTAGTGCATCCACTGTCTCTGTAGCTACTTACTTTAATATCCTGTGATACAACCCATCAGGCCTAGGGGCCTTATCGGCTTTTAGCCCCATTAGTTTCCCTAGTACTTTTTCTCTTGATTATTTAGTATTTTTGGATTGCTATTAGTATCTCTATCATGAAGGCTGAAGCAAAGTATTTATTCAACTCCTCTGCCATTTCCTGGTTCCCCATTATTATTTCCCCAGCCTTATTTTCTAAGGGGCCTATGTTCACTTTGGCCTCTCTCTTCCTTTATACATATTTAAGGAAGCTCTTACTGTCCATGTTGTGGGGAATTTTCAGTCAGGGAACATGGTTCCTTGGCTGTATGGTGGTCCCCCCCCCAACATTAGCTGGACGAAAAGGTATGTAGGGACAACTCCTTGGTGCCGGTGCTCGGACCCCTGCTACTCTAGAGTCAACCTGGGTCAGTTGAGAACAAAAGTAATACGCTGAGCTAGTTAAT
This sequence comes from Carcharodon carcharias, assembly GCF_017639515.1. Taxonomy (NCBI): domain Eukaryota; kingdom Metazoa; phylum Chordata; class Chondrichthyes; order Lamniformes; family Lamnidae; genus Carcharodon; species Carcharodon carcharias. Next base: position 130,656,424 of record NC_054481.1, read on the forward strand.
AATGTAAATCAGTGTAAGGTAGGGACAGACATTGACGTGGGTTCTATGTGTATTTTGTGTGTTTAAAATAATTGGAATCATCTGGGCATTGTGAACACCCATAACCTTGTTTGGGAGGGCAGTTAAAGAGAGATGGATGTCTGTAAGTAGACAATAGTAGACAATCAATATTCATCGGAGTTCACCTCCGATCATTAACAGGCTATCAGTTTACCTCCGGCTGCATTGTAACATGAACTTGACAGTACAATCGTTAATATGAAATGGGAAGCAATCTCCGGGTATTGTTTAGTATCTCCACTGTATTGTTAGCCATAGCAATGAATGAAACTGTCTTACTATAAAAACTGGGTACATGCTTGTATTCGTCAGATGTGACTCTGGTGTAGTCCACATCTCGCATTGCAACAATAATAAAATCAACTGTGTCTTCACCTCCAGCCGGGGTCTCGTGGCTTTCTCTTGTTTTCTCTAGGCCACACTAATTCGACAGGAAACCCTCAGCAAATTAACAGACCCCAAGAAGTGTAATTGAGAAATCCCCCAACAGTCCGTTTTTATATTACTTGCTAGTTTACCCTCAGTGTTTATTTTCTCCCTCTTTAGTTATTTTTTTGGTTACGTTTTGTTGGTTTTTAAAACTTACCCAATCCTCTACATCCACTAATCTTTGCCACATTGTATGTTTTTTCTTTCAATTTGATACTGTCCTTAACTTCCTTGGTTAACCATGGTTTATCCTCTTCTTTGAATCCTTCTTCCTCACTGGGATATATCTTTGTTAAGAGTCATGAACTATTTTCTTAAACATCTGCCATTGTTCATCAACCGTCTTTTCTGCTAAAATCCTATCCCAGTCAAATCCAGCCAACTCTGCCCTTATTCCATTGCAATTATCCTTATTTAAGTTTAGCACAGTTGTTTCTGACCCAAATTTATCACTCTCAAACTGAATGCTAAATTCTACCATATTATGGTCACTATTTCCTAGGGGATCCTTTACTCTGAGATCATTTATTAAACCTGCCTCATTACACATTACCAGATCCAAAATAGCCTGATCCCTGGTTGGATTTCATAACATATTGTCCTAAGAAACTGTCCTGAATATACTCAATGGGCAGAATTTTCAGTTTGACCGGGGAGGGTGGGGACAGGAGTGGGCGCAGACCCAATTGCCACCCGCGATTGGGTCTGCACCGCCAATTTACACGGGCGGGCCAACTAAGGCCCGCCCAGCGTATTTCCCGACTCCCGAGGATAGCGGTAGATTAAGGGAGGTGGCGGGTGTGCGCAGACCGCCGTGTCCAATGGCGACCTGTCAGTCTGTTTAAAAGAAGGTCTAGGCTGCTCACAATGGCCAGTTCCAGGCCGCAGCAGAGGGGTTCAGGTGAACAGGCCAGGCTGGAGAGTAGGCCACAGCACTCGTTTTTCTGACGACTGCCTTGCTGCCCTCCTCGAGGAGGTGGCAGTACGGTGTGAGGTATTGGCCCCCCCCCCAGGATGGGAGGAGGAGCCCCCCCCCCCACCCCCGGATGGGAGGAGGAGCCCCCCCCCCAACATGACCAAACGTGCCTGGGAAGAGGTGGTGGAGGTGGTGAGCTCCCGTGACGTGGATCCAGTGCCGCAAGCGCTTCAACGGTTTGTTGCGCTCTGGCAGGCCTGCCCCCTGCAAGCCAAACGGAAAATTCTGCCCTATGAATTCTTGCTCATGTCTACCTCTGCCAATTTGATTTTCCCAATCTACATGGAAAGTAAAGTCACCCATGATTAATGTATGCCTTTTTTACATGCCCTCAATACAATAACTCATAGAATATCAGCACCCCAGCTAAACTTTTCACTCTTAATTGCATCAAATCAATAAGACACAGTAAATGTCCCTGTCAATCTAACAGAAGGTAGACATCTATAGCATTTTCCTTGCAGGCTTTGAGGCTGTGTCTTAGAGCTTGTCCATTAAATACCCAGAGACTAAACTACATCATTTATGGATTTAGGAATTGGTAGGGGAATGTATTACAACAGCCCAGGTTCTGTAACAGAATGTGTGAGAAGTTATTTTGTCTTTATACACATCAATTCAAACAATGAACATAATAATGACAAAGTTGCACATATTTGTGTCAGGACTTACATCACATTTTTTAATTGTACATTTAAGAGGAACAGCAAAGGAACCAATATGAGTCCGAAACATTATCTCTCCTTCAAAATCTTCATTAACCTGAGCACAAACATAAAAATAATCCTCATAGATTTATGCATTAATTATCAAACTCTTTCCTCCAACAATGGCTACTTTAAAAATGATAATCCTTCATTCTTCTCCTAATCATTTGCTATTTTAATCTTTTGCTGTAAAAGTTTTCTATCTTTAGTTTTCTCTTTACCTTAAAATCACCTGGCATCATCTATATGTCTTTCCTAATTGATGAATTTTAATTTCTGCCTTCAATGTCTTCTTGACTTCAGCCTTTCACCACCTTGTTAAGTATCCTCCACAATTTGCAGTACCTTCCATTGTTTGCTTCCCACATGTTTTTTCCTATCTTTGTGCCAATTTTTACCAGCACAAATATCAAATACTCACAGCTCACACAAATAGTGCACCAGTACATTCCCTGATCCCTCACAGATGTCAGTTCTTCAGATGCTTGTATGAATCACAGAATTCTATGGTGTAGAAGGAGGCCATTCAGCCCATCATGTCTGCACTGGCTCTCTGAGCATTTTAACTCTGTGCCAATCTCCTGCCTTTTCCCTGTAACCCTGCACATTGTTTCTATTTAGATAATTATCCAATGCCTTCTTGAATGCCTCAGTTGAACCTGCCTCCACCACACTTCCAGGCAGTGCATTCCAAACCCTAACACAGTGTGTGTGTCTGTGTGAAAAAGTTTTTTCTCACCTATCACTTGCTTCTTTTGCAAAACACTTTGGCCAGGATTTTCCGGCCCTGTCACAGGCAGGATCTGCCACGGGCAAGGCGGCGCCTCAGCCAGAAGTGCACTGACTTGCAGTGGGACCGGAAGATCAGGGTGGAGGGTGGGTGTGGAAAATCCCACCCTTTAAAACTGTGCCCTCTGGTTCTCGATCTATTTACGAGCGAGAACAGTTTCTCCCTATCTACTCTGTCCAGGCCCCTCATTATTTTGAAAACTCCTATCAAGTCTCTTCTCAGCCTTCTCCTCTCCAAGGAAAACAGTCCCAACTTCTCCAATCTTTCCACATAACTGAAGTTTCTCATCCCTGGAACCATTCTCATAAACTTCTTCTGCACTCTCTCCAATGCACTCACATCCTTCCTATAGTGTGGCGCCCAGAACTGTACACAATACTCCAGCTGAGACATTAGTATGGGGAAAATTGGATTTCAAAAATCAGCTAGGAAAGCAAGGGTAACTTTTTTTTGATGCAAGGTTCCTGGTTTTGCGCCGCCGTCAATTATACTGTGGATTAGAAATTAGGCACACTAACTTCTGCATATAAATATGCGATCCACAATTCCATTGAGCAAGTCTCCATGCTAATAGGTACACCGACCTCCAAAAGTGGATCCCATTGAGGGGTCCAAGCATCAATGGGACATGGACTCATCAAAATTAGGCAAATTTAAACAATATATTGGGGAATGGACTGTGGGGTAAGGGTAGGAAAGTGGGACTAGCTGAGTTGCTATTACAGAGAGCTGGCATGGATTCAATAGACTGAATAACCTCCTGTAACTATACCATGATTCTATGATTTAACATGGGTCGGTCACGAGCGGGATGAGGTTTCCTAAAGCAAATAAACATTAAATAAAAACTTTATTTCGGAATTAAAAACATGTCCCATCTCATGTGACAGAGTCACATGAATGCTCATGTTTTTAAAAAAAATTTATTGTCTTTATTAATTTTTTTTATAACGTGCTTCAATCTCCCTGAAGCAGCTCTGTGCCTCAGGGAGATTGAAGCGCTTTTTAGCGCGCATTCGTGAACTGCATGCCAGGCTCGCTCTCCCTCCTCCTCCCGCTTGCACAGGTAGCGCTGAGCGCTGCCGCTCGCAATCCATGCAGGGCGGGCCTTAACTGGCCCACCCACATGAAATCACGGTGCAGAGCCAATCGCGGACAGTGGTCGGTTTCCTGACTACCCATGCCCGATCCCGCTGAGCCTGCCCAACAAGGGAAAAATTCTGGCCAATGTGTCATTTATATTCAATTAATTTAGATGGGAGGAAAATCAAGTGGGTTCTATTACCAGCTTGCAATCTTCCCTGCCAGATCTTCATCCATCCGAGGTGGTAAAAACAAAAATCTACCTTTGCCATCCAAGATGAGAGAAGTTGGATAACATGTATGGACTTAAAATTAAGTTTAACCAGCAATCTGTGATATGCTAGTCCTAATCAAGACAGTTACCATCACAAATTAATATTATTTTAAAAGCAACTATACAAACTATTCAAAACTCTGTTACACCTCATTGTTACAAGGCTATGGCAGAGATACATTCTTAACCTATATGGTTATTTCCATGTCTTTCACTACTTTGCACTAACTCATCTTTTATGCTCTCTGATATAATTTGCTCTATGATCTTCTACTGTACATAGCTAATTGATCCTGCATTTTTCAACAGTTGATACATTGCCTCTCTGCTTATTTTGGACTGAATGATAACCCTCTCATAATGAGATCAGTCACGATTTGTGAAGATTTTTTCCACTAATCTTTAAGTCTTATTAGCCAGCAAACCTGTGAAAAAATAAATCAAGGCCCACATTATTGCATAGGAGCACTACGCTTCAAACCATATCGTGAGGCATTCCTCGGCATCTCACATGCATCTAGTTAGAATCCAAGATCAACAGAGCAGGAAATTGAAGTGTTGGGGTACAGCAAAAATGGAAGAAAATAAGGAAGGGCACCCCCTTCAATCAACTCACCGGGAGGACGACACTTAGTCCAAAAACATGAAGGTTAAAAAAAGGGCAAAAAACCTGTCTATGGGAAAGAGAAACTAATGGTCAAAGCTCCTGAGGAGAACTACAGGCCAAAATGCAATTGATTATAAGGTGGTCAGGGAATCTCCAAGGTAATAGAATATACCATCAGAGAAAACATAGGAATATGTTGGAACAGGTTGTGGACAGGTCTGTCTCTATCCACAATTAATGGCAAACTCAAGAAGCAATACAGCTTCTCCATGAGAATTTCCATTTCAAGGTCCAAATTGTATATGATAAGACTTGAGCATGCATACATTTATAGGTGTTAAACTCCCAACACCCTTCCAATACGTCACATGGACTAAGGAACTCAACATTATGTATGTAAACAGTGCCTGGTAACTTATGTACAACGTTTTTAATTGGCCCTTTTGAAGAGAAAGGATTGGGAACTGAATTACAAGACACCCAGCTTTCGGCACAGCATAAAAGCAAACAGGATTATTTATGGACCACTTGACTGAAGAACACATTGCAGTGGCTGTTATTACTATCAATAGTGAACATTCTTGACACACACAACTTTAATCTGCATATATTTCTTCTTACCAGAGGTGTGAAAGTCACTGCCACCTCACAAGACATACCAGCTGAAATTTGACCTGGAGGCTTGAATCTAGGATTAAATACAGTAAAATGCAAGGTAATAGGAAGCCTTATAAGACATCGACCATACTCCAAATCTGCAGTTGTCAAATTCAAGTAACTTGAAGAGGTTAATTTGACAAATATATTCACATAATGGGACAGAATGTATTTTCAAGACAAAAATCAATGCAATCAGTTTAAAGCCAACTGTTCTTCAAGGTGTTACCTTTCTCATAACCTCCAATCAAACTCTTTCCTCTGTGATTATGACAAAAACAAAGTAAAGCAATATTATTACTGAAGTAATGATAAACAAAATCGCTTCTACAAACCATCCTATAAATAATGGGGCGAACTTGGCATTGGGAGGTAGTAGGAGATGGGAATTAGTGACCAACTTGATTTTCTTTGCCACTGACTTCACTGGAAATGAGGCGAATGTGAAGTGAGTTGCACACTCACTTTAACTCAATTTGTATCAGCGCCCAAGACCAATACATTTAGATTTATTCTCTAACCACTACAGCCCAACAAGTTCACGGGTAAAAACTCACTAATTGACACTGTCAAGCTGAATGCAACATAAAAATTGAGTATTTTGAGTTTTCTGTGATGTTTCTACTTTATAGAAATGATTGCATGTGTTTGAATAGATTACGCTGGGGCAGTCACTTGTCAGGGGGTACCTACCTTTGAGACAATTGAAATAACTGACCCAATAACTTGAGGAACAATCAGAGTAATGGACTGATAATGCAAATAGGGGTACTTAACTTAAAATCCTTTCACTCAAAGTTTCATTCTAAACTATTTGATTTAATTGTACTGAGATCTTCTACTACTCTTTTGTGCCTACTGACGCATGAGTAATGAGCATCCTTATTTCTTTGGCTGCTTTGATTCCAGCTGATCGTGCTGTGGGCTGTTTCAGTAACAAAACTGCTTGTTGCATGGACAGGTTGTAAGCCTGACTCACAACTCCCTACCAATAGAACTGACTAAATGTGATGGAAATTGCCATTCCACTCCACTGGATATCATCCCAGTACTTAGGGACTGGAAATTTCATCTCTGCTTTCCGAGACAGCATGGAATTAGGATTACAGCATCAGGATTAGTCATGATGTTTGAATATTTTTTGACTGTAGTATTAGTGATTATTCCAGAGGCGCATGTTAAGTTGGAAATTTCAAAAGTTGCCAGCTGACAGAAACCAAAACTTCTCTCTAAGAGTTCAAACTTCAGTAAGTAACTGTAAGTTATTAAATAATAGCTTGGATTTCAAATAGCCATTACTATTACAAACATACAGATGAAACTTTGTATTTTGGCTACCAAATCAATAGTGGACCACAGCGCAGAATACAACACTGGATTTACTCATATTTTCATGAATTGATTTCCAGGCTTTGCACTCCCCCTTTCTGCCTACTGTGAGGCCCTCCAGAACCCTCTCCCAGTTAAGCAGCAAGGACCGTTCCTTCAGGTCCCAAATGTGGGACTCCAGTTTGCTGACTGTACTTTTCCACTTGCTGTCAGCTGTTGCTTCGCACTGGGTTCAGGTAGAAGACTTATGGGCTCTACGCTAGGGCACTGGAGTTAAAAGTTCCTGGGCCTCGTGCTTTTGTGGCCTCATCTCCCGCTCACCAACTTCCACCCTGAGTTAAAATCAGGACTAAAGTCTCTGTATTTGAATTCAATGTGGTTAGCAGCATTTAACATCTACAACTATATACCTTTCTTGTCCCAGTGCTTGGATAATGCCAAGTTAATTTTATGTAGACATTGAGTGAATGAGGAAGGATTCAAGTACCACTGAAATTTTAATTATTTATTCATTGAATTGAACTGTACAAACAGAATTACTAGGTGTATGATATGACTTATTCAACTGAAGAACAGATAATAATTCACTCATACAAAAACAAAAATTGCTGGAAAAACTCAGCAGGTCTGACAGCATCTGCGGAGAGAAAGACAGAGTTAACATTTCGAGTCCATGTGACTCTTCTTCAGAGCTAAAGAGAAGTAGAAAAGTAGAAATATATACTGTTTAAGGGGGATGGGGCAGGTGAAGTTGGATAGAAGGCCAGTGGAGGCAAAGGAGAGATTGCAAAAGATGTCATAAACAAAAGGTTGAAGGGGTGTTGATGGTGGTGATGTTGCTTTTATTATAATTCACTCATAACTTTGTTCTTTACGAATGACCAGGATGTATCACACAACTCCTTACCATTTATTTCATTAATCAAAGAAAATGCAGTCAAAAATAAAAACATATGTTCCTTTCTTTGGCAGAGGTAATTGCAATAGGTGACAAAAAAGACATTTTTATTATTTTAATCACGATTCAACCTAACGGTTTAATTTTCAAATATCTTTTTAATAGTGATAAAACATTCTCCTAATTTTCACAAAATACTCACTCAACCTCAATGAAGTCTTTCAAGCAATCACTGATGGCAATCAGCCTGCAGAAAGTGATACCGTATGAAGCATTTATCAGCTTTGCCCTTTGCTTGTATGTTTGCCCAACATCAAAGTTCTAAAAACATAAACAGTTTACAGCATAACATGATTGTTACCATTTGACATCAATTCATTATATATAATGAGCTGTAACAGAACAGAATAAGGTGGTGACTTTCTGGATGCAGTGCCAGAGTATCAGTAGGACAGGCAAAGGAAAAATTGGAAAGAAAATCAAAAGCAAAAATACAAATGCTGGAATTCTGAAAAAAAAACATAAGATGCCGGAAATATATCACAGTTCTGTCTGCATCTGTAAATCAAAAAGACAGCTTAACTTTCTGGATGCTTTTCCTTCAGTTGCTTAATAGGATTGAGCAGAACAAGAGGTAACAGAAAAAGAAATAGGTAAAATAGTCTAATTTCTTTATACAGGCTTCTCCTGAGGCCAATTAGCGGTTCCTTGTGACGTCTATTAGATATGAATTGTTTTTCATGAGGAAGTTTGCAAATTTTTAGTTGTATGTTAGGAGAACCAGCATGAAATGATTGTCAACAATAAAAACAAAAAACTGCGGATGCTGGAAATCCAAAACAAAAACAGAATTACCTGGAAAAACTCAGCAGGTCCGGCAGCATCGGCGGAGAAGAATATCAGCACGGAGCTGCCTCAGGGAGATGAAGAAGATATTGTAAAAATTAATAAAGCACAGAAAAATGTAATGAAACATGTCCCCCCGTGTGACTCTATCACATGAGCAGGGACATGTTTTTAATTAAAAAATAAAGTTTTTATTTTGTTTGTATTCGCTTTTGGAAACCTCATCCTGCCGATGGATGAGCTTTCCAAAAAAATGCAAAGGCCGCTTGGCCTTTTCGCCTGCCCGCCAACTGTTAGGTTGAACGAGCAGTGAAAAATTAATGACAATTGATAACTTAATGGCCTTAATAGGCCCTTTTAACTGTCGGCGGGCACGCTGCTGGCCGGCCAACTGAACTATCGCACGACTGCGTGATGACATCAGCACACTCGGTCAACGCCATCGCGCGTCATTTCACACTCGGTCGAGTTGGGCAACCGCCCACCAAGCTAAGACTTTCGGCCATAAATCCAAGTTACTATTGTCTAATGCGTCAGGAATGTAGGATCACTGGATGTAAATGAAAATTAATGAAGAATAAATTTAGAACAGATATCAGATGAAACATACTCTGAGTTATAAATGTTTGGAATGGTCTCCCAAGCAACATAGTACAGGCAAATTGGTGTTATTCTAAATACAATTCAATGTCATGATGAGAGAATTAATTGTACTTCAGGGTAAAATTTGCAAGGTTGAGGCAGCTTTTCAGATCTGTGACTTTTATATATCTCTGATTGTGCCGTTAGTGGCATAACTTTTTCACAACCCCAACAAGCTAAAGTATCAGGATGTTTTGTGCAGCTATTATTTTGCGACATGTTCACCGGTACAGCATTAACTGCTTTAACTGGCAGCCTATTCCACGTATTCACTAGTCTGTAGAATAAAACATTATTTTAATCTAAACATTTTCACAGGTCATTAATTTTATACTGATGTCCTTTAGCTCTGCTCTCAAATTCAAAGTTAAGTAACCTGTCTGCATTGATATTATCTATGAGAATGAGATGCAAAGGTAAAGGCTGTGAAACTCGCTGAACCAGTCAAGTTACCAGAAAGAAACAGGAAAGCCTGAGAGGTGAAATTGGAAAAAGGAAAATCAGCAGGAGGACACAGACAGGAACAAGATTACCAGCAGCGAGGAGGCATAAACAAAATTAGCAGGGAGTCCAGAGAAGGCAGCCAACACAAACAGACAAGAAAACCAAAATGAACAGGATTGGGGAAACAATTAAAGGCAACATTCACTAAGCGGATGCTGAGTTAAGCTCATCACAATATGTTTTCTATTTCCTAATAATTGTTATCTATTGCCTTGGATTACTAGAGAGCTAAATGCACTGAAAAGATATTAATTTTTAGACAGTAAAGTACATCTATATCATAACAGACTTCCAGAAAAAAAAGGCCCAACATTAAATTGATTTATTTAACATGACATTGTGCAGTCCTGCACAGAACTGAGTTGATCTTGGCAAGTAATGCAAGGTCAGCTCATTGACAATTTCTGGCATTGTCTTATGGTGTGGCAAGTATATCAGCCCTCAGTGTTGGGCACCAGCAGTCAGTAAAGGGCTGCATGATTCTTTATGTGGGGGAGGTTTACTGTATAGAGGAACATTAGGAAAGAGAATCAGGAGTGCCAGGAGGTTAGGATTAGGAATTTATTGTTAAAAACATTTTACATTTCAGGATAGGAGGAAGAATATGCCATGTATTTGCCCAAGGTTCAAGTTGACAAATATCAATGGTTATATAATGGAATTGACCCACCTTTGTGATGTGAAAGCAAATAAAAGAGGTGGTGATTAGTTTATGCAGCAGGCTCCTTAAATGCATTCAGATTTTGAACAAAGGAGTCTCACCCACAGATCTCTACAGTAATAACCTGTTCCTCTCTTCAGGCTATGTGTAGGAAGCTAATGAAGCATAATCTTACTTTCAAAATTGTCGTTAACAAATTTTAAAGAACCAACAACAATTTGAATTGATTATATGACACCAACCTGGAAGTGAATAATATCTGGCTTGCTGTAGAAAGGGCAGCCTTTGAATTCCCGACCAGCTGCTACTTGTTTTTGGACGATCCCACTTCTTTGCTTTTCCAACTGTCGTACCAAAATCTCTTGTTCCATTTTACTAGTACCCGCTCCTAAATGTTTGCTGACAGTCTCATCCTTAATGACACAGGAGATAAATCCAATATATGGTAACAAAGTCTTTAAAAAAAATAAGCCTATGTATATATCTCACACACTAGCCTTCTTACACGTTGATATAGTTTTCAAAATATCTTACCTTTAAAGCCAGAATCAGCTGACACCAATATATTTCCCCAAAAATCAACAGAATCACCATAAAAGTACTGGTAGGAGTAGGTAGGGGTTTGGAGAATGTGGCTGCTTTTCAAAAAGATATGTTGAGAATATAAACAACTGCTTCAATTGTGATGCATCATTCCCATACATCAACTGAAACATATTTATTAAATTAATCAAGTAACTAAACACATTAGACTTGCCAACATACCCAGAATGTATTAATTATATTATCAAATGTGTTATGTCAGTTTCCATTTTGAATTAATATTGTGTCACAAGTACAAGATCAAAATTGATATGTTACAAGTTACATAAATGATTTGCTTGCCCAAACTGAAGTGTTTGCTGAATAGTTTGGATAAATGACACCCTACTGTATACAGACATCAGCATGCCACAGCAATAAATCAAAACTAGCTTCAGCATCATTTGCTGCAGTTAGCAAAATATTTTTCACTTATCTTCAACTAAAACATCAACTTTTATTCATATAGTGCCCTTAACACAGTAAAACGTCACATGGCACTTCACAGAGGCATTATCATACAAATTGATACTGAGCCACATAAGGAGATATTAAGCAGATTATTTTAATTTAACTTTAAATTGTATCCCAAACAAACAAATAAAAATAATCCAATTACAAGAAAAATTAGGTTGAATTAGAACATTTACAGTGTGGAAGGTCATTTATGCTGATTTCATTGTTGTCAATCTTTTCAATTTAACACAGTTAATGTTGTTTTCACTCTCAAATAGTATGAATTCTACCCAATGGGAGTAGTATGTTATTGTAACCTGTTTAACCCATGTCAACTGCAGCATTTGCTTTTACCATATTCATTGTGTACCATGTTATTGTGTAGCATTTGCTTTTACCATATTCAACCAACAATAAATGACAAATAATAAGTACAGAACATTGGACAAGTGCAAAAATAGAATGTTAGTGCTTCCCTTCTACCCCATCGAGTAGTATCAGTATGGTAGGACACAGCACCAGCTAGTATGATAATTCAAGTGGCAGTTCTGCATACTTTACCAAAATCACAATAGTTCAGACTGGGCAGGCAAGCCTAAAGGCGTTCTGTTACAAACGTACTATTTAAAGAAAAAGGCATTTGTTTAAATTTTCTGTCAAAACTATTTACTGTTCCACTCAGAAAAAGATTACAGGGCTTTGTTCTGTATTGAGTAGCAAGTCAATTAAAAATACAGAGCACCAGATTCTCAGACAGAACTTCTCAGATTGAGTGGATTTCAAATTATCACTACTTTTCAGGTGAATCATTCAGAAAAATGTTTGCAGAGATAACAACCACAACAGTGGATAAATCTCTTGAAGCTGTTAATTATTGAATAGCCCTAACTTAAAATCAACATGGTTACCTAAGCAACATAAATTCTGTACTTAATGATAAAATTGATGGGCTGCTTATCAGTTATTAGTTTAGAACAAAAATTCTGATGTACAAGACCTACCAAACCAAAATGTAAACATTTGGCCCTGAATTTTGTCTGATTATGCCCAATGGGACATTCCACGTTGACTCTGAGAGGTCAGAAGAAGAATATTTTGGGACAAACAAGGGTAAACATTTCTGGCGTTGACCTGCCCCAACGTCAGAAACTTCCAACATCTTCCAGCCTTGGGATGGTGGTGAGGATGCTCATGCCTCCATTGTGACCCTGGCAATGTTCCTTTCATTTTTTGCAGGTTTGGGGCCAAATTTTAAGAACTTTTTAAAAATTAATTCAAGAATGCAGGCTATTTCCCTGGCCAGGCCTCCACTGGTGCGGTAACCACGGGTTCTTGTAGAAGCTGGTACACTCTATTCACTGTGCAACATAATCAGCCAGTTGCAACTGAAGGGGGACAGCAGGAGTCCTTAGCTCAATATGTCTTGGTCCCGGCTCCACCTCTATCCTCACCATATCATATGTCTCATAGGGAGCAAACAGTAGTTCGTTATTAGTATATATAGTACATGAATTGCTTATTTAGAAAATATATTAGCATCTGGTAGTATAGGCAGATTTATTGTAAATGTCAATTGATATCAGAATCTTCATGTTAATGCACCCTTCTCCTTCAGATACCATGCCCTAAGAGGGCATTGGTGACCATGGACTTCCATTGGATTGGTCCATGCTTGTGTTTGGCAAAGTACTGCATTGGTTTGCTGTTGCCTTCTGTCATATGGCTGACCAGGAAACGCTCCTGCTCTCATCACCTGCCATCAGGTGTATGGGAAGGATTTACAAGCTAATAATCAACCTGTTTGACCATGTTATAAACACACCTACCATGGCCATCAAGTCCCAGAGGGGGAATCAAACTGGGAGATTCTGGCCCAGAGGTAGGGGCGCTGCCACTGTACCACAAGACCTCCCCCAATGCATCCTAGAAACATTAAATCAAAATAAGACAGAGGCTTAGTTCTTAATGAGTTAAAAATGGAACTATCAAATGTTACTCACTCAATGCTTTCAATCTTAGTTGTTCTGTTTTAATAAATACAAGCAATTTAATTTTAAAAGCTATTAAAATGAATAAGGCTGTTGACATTTTTGACTTAAAGGCCCTCATGAGTAGTGTTAATTAAACCAGTCAATCTAAATCAATAAACATCTTCTGGATAGTGAAAATTATAAACATCTTCATATTAGTAATATGCATAATGTAGAGAACTGGATTTCACTGGTTTCATAATAATGTGAAAAATTTTGTAAAATATGTAAAGTCTCCTCCCTTGACATCTGCACAAACAACTCCAGCAATGATTTCAACTGGCGATATCCCAATCTAACTTTTATGCCCTCCATCATCTCACGTGCCTTGTCCACCTTCAAGATCTTATTTACCAAAGAGGCCATTTCTGACCACATTCTCTTTTTTCTTATCTGTCTTCCCCGCCAGCCCACCTTCTTCTAACCCCACTAACCTTAATCTCTGCCCTTGGTTGAAGATTTGTTCTAGGTCCTTGACAAATTATTTCTCAAATTATCAATTCCCATCTCTTCTAGATTCCCACCCATTATGACACCGTTGCTGGTGCTGATCTTGTCCCTCCTTTCAACAACTTTGTTTCCACTGAATGCCACTCCTGTCATTTTCCAGGACTGCTCTCACATTCAATGCCTTAAGTCTGAGGGACAAGAACTGAGTGCATTAAATTGTTACGATCAGGTGAGGAAGGGTAGACTGACTTCCTTCTTTTCCCTCTCTTCGAATGACCGCAGAAGGGTTTTTTTTTAAAGGAGTATATGCTTGCCAATTCAGTGAGTGTTTAACTGCTTATGTACTGTGACTGTAAAAGTCTCTGGAATGATATTTCAGTCTTTTAAAACTCAACCGGTGGTTTCAGCCCAATAGTTAAATAAAGCCATCTTCAATATCAAGCACAGCTTTAGAACAAAGCACACAAAGTGGCCTTGTCATTCATTGCCATGTCTGGCTTTACAACATTAAGCTTTGACAGCAACGCTCACATCAGCCAAATCCTTCTATTATTCCAGGTTTATCCTGGAAAGCAACGATAACCCAGGATTTCTTTTCTCTGTGTCAAACAGCATCCTCAAATTTCTTTTTCTCCTCTCTCCACCCTCACTGCCAACACATAGTGCAAAGAGCTCATGGATATCTTTGACTTTTGCTGAGATTATTTGAGCAGCTGCCTCCACCACTATCTCCTGTTTCTGTTTGCTCTTAACCACCTTCAAGTTGCACCTTCTTATGCATTGTCTAGTCACTCCGTAATGTCTTTCCCATCTCCCTCCACCCTCTTTATTTCGATTTCCACCCCAACCAATTCATTTCTTTACTTTAAAATCTATCCTTTGCCCTTGCTCACCCTACCTTCACGAGCTCCTCCACCCTTGTACACCTGGTACCCCCACACACTTTGATTCTCAGACCCTGACATTCACACTACCATTGATATTGAGGGGAGATGGTTACGTAGTGGTAATGGCACTGGACTAGGAATCCAGAGGCCCATCTAATCTGCTGGGGTCATGGGTTCAATTCCCATGGCAGTTGGTGGAACCTTCAGCTACCTTGGCCAAAATCTCTGGAACTGCCTTTCTAAATCTTTCCACCTCACTCACTGCCTTTAAAATTTCTCTTTCTGATCAAGCTTTCTGTCACCTCCTCCTTCTCCATCACAAGACAACATCTATTTTTTTTTATGTCAGTCCTAGCTTAGGTGGAAGCATACTCATCTCTGAACAACGAGGTTCTGGGTTCAATTCCTACTCCAGGGCTTAGCCAGGAAAAAAAAACCCACAACATTCACTCCTGTGCCGTCTCTCTGATGAAGCATTAAACCAAACCCCATCTGCCTGCTTGGGTGGATGTAAAAAAATCCCCCGGCACAATTTCAAAGAAGAGCAGGGGTGTTCTCCCTGTGCCTTGGCCAATATATTGATGCCTCAATTAAAATCTCAAAAAAGATTATCTGGGCCAGGATTTTTCCAATGGCGAGCAGGCCGGGCATGAAGCCGATTGGCTCCGCTCCGCCATTTTACGCGGGCGGGCCAATTAATGCGACCATATTTGTGGAAATTAATTAACTTATTTAATAAAAGTTTCAGGAAGCCGCTCGGGGGTGAAGTTTCCTGAAAAAGGCGAAGGCCGTTTGGGCTTTCCACCTGCCCGCCAGCTTTAAGGTTGGATGGGCAGTGTTCTCCAATAGCTCAATTGATTTCTTAATGGCCTTAATAGGTCGTTTACATTTCAGTGAGCGTGCAGCTGACTCCGGAGTGTGCCCACCGAACGAAATATCGCAATGGTGCGTGATGACTTCGGGACGCAGGCCCAACATCGTCGTGCGTCATTTTACCCGTCAGCGTGTCGGGCCAACCCCTGCATGCCAACCGGAAAATTCTGCCTCTGGTGTTTTTGTGAGTTTGCTGAGCACAAGTTGACTGATTTGTCTCCTACATTACAATAGTGGCTACACTTCAAAATGTACTTCATTGGCTGTAAAGCGCCTTGACACATCTGGTGGTCATGAAAAGCGCTATATAAATGCAAGTCTTTCTTTTCTTAATTTTGACCCTGTGAAGTGCCTCAGGATATCTCTCTGTTAAAAATGCTATAAAAATGTGATCTCTCGTCATAGTTTAGTTATCTGAACACATTTTTAGGCATTTTGAGCTTTCTTTAGACTGTACAGTGAAAAGGCTTTTGGAACATTAGCAATTTAATTTTAACTTTCGATATATATTTATTTTCTGAATATAAATAAGAAATTACATTCACACTCCATGGAGCATTCAATTATCAACACAAGCCTAACAGTCAATGTCCTATTAATAGCAGTCATGGATATTGAACACATTCCTGTCTCCCAATTTCACGTTGCCTTCAAGATTGGTGCAGCTCATGACAGGATATTCCCCAGAGTGACAGGCACATTCAGGAGGATTTTTTCTTCTAATTGCCTAATATTTATTAATCTATTCAAGCTATGTATAAAACTACTGGTTCATTAAATCTCAAATCAGTTTCCACGCCAGGGGCCAAGGTTTCCTTATGAGGCCCAGGACGGCACATCAGACTCACAGAGAAACAACATTGTTCTTAAAGACACATAGCTCTATGGGCTTCTTCTGTTCTGGTTCCTGTCTCCAACAAATCTAGACTGCCACCCCGCTGGTGAGGAAATTTAAAATTTCTCCCATTATCGTTTTCTATTTTAAATGATCAGGAGTCCATAGAACTTTGAATAAACCAGAGCATTCAATTTACTTCTTCAAATGCTGTTCAAAAATTATTTTGCATAATGTCATGTCCATAAGATAAGAGATCATAAACTATGCAAATAAAACCCTACTTTCTGCTTATTTAAAAATAGAATTTGCTAGATCAAAAACATGGCTGCTACAAGTCACATGATTTGAGAGTTGGCTGTAGTTCTGG
Organism: Carcharodon carcharias; assembly: GCF_017639515.1. Classification (NCBI taxonomy): domain Eukaryota; kingdom Metazoa; phylum Chordata; class Chondrichthyes; order Lamniformes; family Lamnidae; genus Carcharodon; species Carcharodon carcharias. Next base: position 130,673,370 of record NC_054481.1, read on the forward strand.
AAACTTCCAACAGTAATTACAGGACACAGCTCAACCCTCATCCTCAAGGAATCTCACACATATCACTGTGTGAAGCCATTATAACAAGGGAGCAGCAGATGGCCCATCTCCCCAGCCTGGCCTGGACTTGTAACAAAGAGAGGGCCATAGAAACTCCTTATACCTGCGGAGGCGCTAATAGCCACCATCTATCTCCTAAGGTGAACAATAGATTTTGACCAGAGGCATAGAAACTGATTGTTAACCTGAAACTGCCTCATCAATGGGAAACATCATATGACCTAAGCTCCTTTTGCCTTTGGAAAGTTTTAATGTTATATTCCTGGACTCCCAGGGCTGCCAGCGGTTAACATCCAGCCTATCAACACTAAAGCAAGACTCCAGGCTGACCAAAAGCCTGCCTCAAGTCTAAACCTCCTCCAAATGGACCAAGTCTCTGTATTCCAATCTCATCTTGCTGCATCATCACCAACTTTGAAGGAATTCGGCAACTCCTGCTTTCGGCCAGCTGAACACACCTGAACTTTAACTCCTATGTGAAGGAACCCTCACTGGACTCTGACATTTTAGACTCTAATATTCATGTGAATTAATATCCCTATCTTTGTTTTTTTTTGTTCTACATTATTCCTGGTTGCAAAACATGTTTCTTTCCCACCTCCTTGTGTGCTTCTGTGTGTGTATGTAGTTGTGGCAATCACCCCCTGCATTTGAATGTATGAATAAATAATACTTCTGATTTCACCCTAAAGAGAGTTTGCTGTGAGTCACTTTAAAATTGACTTCACTAACAGAGGGTTGGGGTAAACATGCCACAGTCTATTTCAAAAATTAAAACACTTCTGCTTACAGACAGATGGCAAAGAAAGTAAAGGAGTCAGTTTGCCTCTCTCCCCTGTCTGTAACAATAAAATTCAATGTATAATCTGCATCTCCTGCATATTTAGAATTATACAATTGTGGTAGTACAGAAGGAGGCCATTCAGCCCATTATGTCCATGCCAGCTCTCTGAGAGAGCAACTTCCCCTCACTTTCCCTGTAGCCCTGTAAATCTTAACTCTTCAGGTGCTATCCAATTTCCTTTTGAAACCCATGATTGTATCTGCCTCCACCACACTTGCAAACATTGCTTTCTAGATTGTAACCACTCACTGCATAAAAACATTTCTTTCTAAAATCAACATTGGTTCTTTTGCTAATCACTTTAAATTGGTGTTCTCTGGTTTGTGACGTTTCCGCCAGTTTCTCCCTATCTACTCTGTCTAGACCCTTCATGATTCTGAACACCTCTATCAAGTCTCCCCTAAACCTTCTCGTCTCTAAGGAGAACAATTCCAGATTCTCCAATCTATCCATGTCATTGAAATCCCTCAATCCTGGAGCCATTCTCATAAATCTTTTCTGCCCCCTCTCCAAAACCTTCACATCCTTCCCAAAGTACATTGGCCAGAATTGGACGAAATATTCCAGCTGAGGTAAAACCAGTGTTTTATAAACATTCATCATAACTTCCTTGTTTTTGTACTCTATGCCTCTAGTTAAAAAGTCCTGAATCCCATATGCCTTTTAATCCTGCCACCTTCAACCATTTGTGCACATATATTCCCAGGCCACTCTGTTCTTGCACCCACTTTTTAACTGTATCCATTAGATTGAATTATTTTCCTTTATACCTTGCTGAGTTTATGCTTCTTATCCCAAAGCCCTGAAAATTCAGGCAGATTAAGACTTTCTTCTTCCTCATGGTCACTGACATCCTGTGTAAAATTATTTTGGATTTGTTCCGTCACGGTTTCTTCATCCGATGTTTGTGATGGGGATCTCCATTCTTGCTGCAGGGGAAAGAAATAAATCTGTCAAAATATGCATTTAAAAATTTACTTAAATATAGCATTTACTTTTTAATTGGTTTAATATCAATGTCAAGATTTGGGATTCTGGGGCCAATGTTTCATGAATAGGACCCAAACCTGAGCTTTGCTAAAATACTTTTTGAGCAGAAGTTTGCCTAAAATTGGTTAGCTGCTCCAGCAGTCTGATGCTGAACTATTAATCTATTGGAAGATAGTAGAATGAACCAATCTACTTATTCGAAATAAAACTCCTTCCTGTGCCAGTGAATGTGTTCTTTATTTATTGAAACATATAAGATCCTGAGGGGTCTTGAGAGGGTGGACACGGAGAGGACATTTCTTGTTGCGGAAGAATCTAGAACAAGGGGTCACTGTTTAAAAATAAGGGGTCGCCCATTTAAAACAGAGATGACGAGCAATTTTTTCTCTCAGATAGTGAGTCTTTGGAACCCTCTTCCTGAAAAGGCAGTGGAAGCAGAGTCTTTGAATATTTTTAAGGCAGAGGTAGATAGATTCTCGGTAAGCTGGGGGCGGGGGGTGACAAGTTATCGGAGGTACAGAATCAAAGAATCACACAGTGCAGAAGAGGCCCTTCAGCCCATTGAGTCTGCACCGACACGTGAGAAACACCTGACCTACCTACCTAATCCCATTTACCAGCACTTGTTACTCCTTCCTATCACTCTAGAGGGGACATGTTGAGCCTGTACCCTCCCCATTTCCTTTTTGAATGCCCCCCACTGCTCTTCTGTAGATTTCCCCACAAGTAGCTGTTCCCAGTCTACCTTGGCCAGATCCTGCCTTATTTTACTAAAATCCGCTCTCCCTCAATTCAAAACATTTTTTTGCAACTTGTCTATTTCTTTGTCTATAACAAGCTTAAATTATACCATGACACTCCAATTGTACCGTGACACTCAATGTTAACCTGCTGTGGAATAATGCATTTTATTAATCGTACAAAACAATGTGAAATAAATACATTTTGGAAAGATTAAAGGTCTAGGTGCAACATGGAAATCCAATCTAGATCACAATGGAAATTCACTGTTTTGCACTCAGGTCCTGCTCCCATATTAGCAAATATGGGACAGTAGGAGTCAACTTCCTTAAGAAAGCGGGCAACCAAAATGCTTAAGAGAGTAACTATCCCCACTGAATGAAAGCAGATACCTGCAACAGATCTGACTTAATAACAGTCGGCTCATGTGTCCAATTTCTAATCGAGTCTGTAGGATAGTTTTTGCCTGGATAGCAAATTAAAAATCTATTCCCATGTACCTAATGTGAAAATGAACCAATAATACACTAGGAAAGAAATAAAATCCCCATTTGATTGGCTTTGCAATCAAGTATTGGATGGAAAAATAATCAAATCTCTTTGAGATCCCATAACAGTACATGCACTACAGTGCTTCATCAAACAGAAAAATATAGGTATACTTCCTTATTTCCAAAGTCGAGCTACTGTTGCTTTCATAGGCACCCATTGTATTTTCTTAACACCATTGTTACCAGCACTACTCCACTGTGACCTACTTTCTGCTAAGGCCTTGTTATTCTGCATTTCTGCTGAATTAGGAAGCTTGGCTTCTGCCTCCTGTTCATTCCCTGCCAAGCCTCAGGCACACATCCCCTGCTTACACCCAAAATTCCATTACGTGTTCCACAAGTAATACCACAGGAGATGTAGCAGTGAGTTGAAGTGTTTCCATTTGAATAGATCAGAGCGCTAACTGAACAGCATAATATGAAAAACTAGTTTATCGCATCGCCAGCCTCAGAATTACTGACAGAAAATGTACACTGCATTTTTTAGTTCCATTTATAGCCTTCAGCAAATTGTTACATCAATTTACTTTGTAAGGATTTTCTGCATAGTCACTACCTCTTAATTAGAAAGGTTGATGACAATGACACCTTGCAATGTCATTCATTACACACAAACCAGTTTTTCAATTACATTTAGACTTAATATAAAAGTATTACCCAATATCTCCGGAGGATAACCTATATGTAGCACCATTGTATCTGTGCACATTAGAAAAAAATTTACACATAGCAGACACTTCATATGTCCATTTATCTTATTCCTATGTCATCATTTTGAGTCATATTTTTATCCCAGCACTCAACATTGAAAATTCTTGCTTAATGTGTTTTGCAGAATGTTAGGATTCTTTCATCATAGTCAGGTGGCATGTGCAACTTTACAAATCTGGACATACCTGTTGCTAAATAGAATTGTAACAACAATGTGGTATAATCAAAGACATTAATTTTGCCAGATGTGTTACTTCACTTACTTCATTGGTATTTATAACTCTCTTGTCTTCAGAGGCGTTGTCTATATATTGCAGCAGTTTTTTACTTAGTTTCCGCACCTCTGTAGTTTTATCTTGGCTCTTTAGAGTTTCTGGAAATAGTGCAGGATTGACCCTTTTCTTCTTTTCCATATTGTATTCTTCCCTAAGGATCTTAGCCATAATTTCCGCCTTCAAATTTTTCTGCTCTTCTGTAAATGCCCTTTCAAAGACAAATATTTGACAAAACTCCAGGAGTTATACCGAATTAATGGCACAAAAAGGTATTCAGCCCAACAGGTCTATCCTGATGTTTATGTTCCACAGGAGACTCCTTTTACCTTACTCCACCTCACTCTGTCAACACATCCTCCTGTCCCTGTATCCCTCATTATTTATTTAATTTCCCATTAAATATATGTTTTTATATACGTTTATGGGATGTAGGCATCGCTGGTTAGGCCAGCATTTTTATTGCCCATCCCTAATTGCCCTCAAGAAGGTGGTGGTGAGCTGCCTTCTTGAACCGCCGCAGTCCCTGTGGTGTAGGTACACACACACAGTCCTGATGGGGAGGGAGCTCCAGGATTTTGACCCAGCGACAGTGAAGGAACAGCGATATATTTCCAGGTCAGGATGGTGAGGGGCTTGGAGGGGAACTTCCAGATGGTGGGGTGTTCCCATGGCCAGAATTTTACGTCCTGCAGACGGGCACACACCTGACCCGACCGGGCTTAAAATCGCGCAAGAGCACGTCCCGACGTTTGCTCGGCAGGCATGCATAAAAGTTGGAAGAGCGCCCACCGACAGTCGAGCGGGCAATTAAGCTCATTAACAGCCCGACTGTCGGCGATTTTTCACGATCCGTCCAAACCTACTGTTGGCGGACGGGCCAATCGGCCAGGTGGGCTTTACATTTTTGATGAAACCTCATCCAAGGGCGGGATGAAATTTCAGTTAGGATTTAAAATAAAAAGAATTATTCTGGGGACTGGTTTTTTTTTAATGAGATAACCTTTTGGGTGCTTGAATGTGCTGCGTGGACATTTTTTGCAGCATTTTTGTGCTTTCTTTTATTATTTCAAGATCTGCAGCACCCTGAGGCAGCCGTCTGCCTTCAGGGAGATGAGTGGAAGCGCTCCCAGCGGTGACGTCAGCGCCCACCCCCTACTGGCAGTGCTGAGCCTTTCTCTGGGCACGTTTCACGCTGGCTGGCCGTTAATTGGCTGCTTGCCACCACACCATCACTCTCGGAAGGAAAGTCAGCCTCGGGCAGGCTGAATTTTAAAAAGATTGCCCCACCGCGATAGCATGCTGGGGGGGGGGGTGCGGGGGCGGTGGGCTAAACAAGCTCAGGGTCAGACTTCCGCCCCCTCAGTGGACAGGAAGTCCCACCCTCGAGGGCTGGTGGTCAATCTGTTTGGCCGGCAGTTCTAGCAATTTTGGCAGCGCCAGAGCCCCGCCCACCCACTCGCTGCCCTAAAGATCCTGCCCAATCTTTCTATTTATCTACAATTCCTCCCACTCTGTCTGTAAGAGTTCACCACCCTTCTTCCCCATCACTTTTGAATGGCTGATTTAGAAGAAAAAAGAAATCTCGGCAAAACCTCAACAGGATCACTTCATTTCACAGTGAGGGCGTGAACACTGTACACTTGCTGTGCACGTTCACTAGAATGGGCTCAGACTTATTAAAAGGGAGGTAATTTCTAGCCCATCAGAGTTGGTGGGACTCAAACCAAAGCTTAAGAGGTGAAAATACAGACTGTACTGCAATAGGAAAAGACAAATGAAGAGAATGCGGAAGTGCATCACAAAACATCTTGTACTAGTGAATTTTAAATAGTGCCAAATTCCTGTGTACCCCCACATGAAACAGCATGAAACAAGTATAATTTTTCCAAGACTCAGTGCTGCAATCTGGGCTCAATATTTAGATTTGTGTATGCTATTAATACTCCTGCCTCTCTGTGGATGAACTTTATGGCAACATTTTTTAGTGCAAACTCACGGAGCTTGTAAGCATGCCAAAAACTGTGTTCATATGTCAGATCCTGGGTGTATCCATATGTGCAGGTATTTCAAAAGCAGTCAGAAAAAAAGTTGTTGAAGCTGGTAGCATAGGATGGTTTAGGCTGTGAATCTGTTTACAGTTGATACTGCCATACATCTGAATTAGCGTCAACATGAAATGTACTCTGAGATAGTTCTAATTAAAATCATCGCATGGGTAATGTAGTTAATTTTGAAACAGAAACTACTTATCGGTTTATATGTAAAATTCTATTCTTTGCAAATATAAGGTTTAAAATCCTAAACCAACAAAACGCTGTGACATTCACAATGGAAACCAGAAATTTAGTTCACTGATTGGTGGTTGAAAGCATTAACTGACCTTGTATCAAGTCATTGGAGGATGATACTGTAGTTTACTCTAGGGAATGTGCTCACCTGCTTATGGCCTGGTCCCACTCTACAGTCTAGATTCCCCAGTCTCTCACAACTATCTCTGCACAGAGTTGGTAACAAGCAGAACAGACAAAGCACATTAAAATTAAAGTTCTTGCTGAGGAGCTGCTCTGACTGATGTCTTAGAAGTCACAGATTTTTATTTTCCCGTTTTTCCGATAGATAGGTTAGAATAAGATAGTCCTATTTATGGGTCAACTTGTACTTGCTGCAAATAGTAACATCACTGTTGCCGGCCAGATTGGAGATGATTGGATAATTCCCCTATCGTGCTTGGACACAGCACTGCTCTAAATAACCTGGATTGATTTTGTGGACATAATTTGTATGTAATGTAACTCTCCTTGATTTTTTCTTTGTATTCATTCATGGGTTTGGGCATCACTGGCAAGGCCACCAATTATTACCCATCCCTAATTGACCTTGAGAAGGTGGTGATGAGCATGTGATGTCCATGTGATGTAGGTACACCCAAAGTGCTGTTAGGGAGGGAGTTCCAGGATTTTGACCCAGCAACAGTGAAGTCCAAATTACTCCTGACTTGTGCCTTGTGGATGGTGGACAGGCTTAGGGGAGTCAGGAGGTGAGTTCCTCATCGCAGGATTCCTAGCCTCTGACCTGCTCTTGTAGCCACAGTATTTATATGGCTAGTCCAGTTCAGTTTCTGGTCAATGGTAACCCCCAGGATGTTGATAGTGGGGGATTCAGTGATGGTAATGGCACTGAATGTCATGAGGTGATGGTTAAATTCTCTCTTGTTGGAGATGGTCATTGCCTGGCACTTGTGTGATGTGAATGTTATTTGCCACTTGTCAGCCCAAGCCCAGAAATTGTTCAGTTCTTGCTGCATTTGGGCATGGACTGCTTCAGTATCTGAGGAGTCGTGAATGGTGCTGAAAATTGTGCAGTCATCAATGAACATCCCCACTTCTGACCTTATGATGGAAGGAAGGTCATTGATGAAGTAGCTGAAGATGGTTGGGCCAAGGACACTCTCCTGAGGAACTCCTGCAGCGATGTCCTGGAGCTGAGATGATTGACCTCTAACAACCACAACCATCTTCCTTCGTGCTCGGTATGACTCCGACCAGTGGAGAGTTTTCACCCTGAGTCTCACTGACTCCATTTTAGCTGGGGCTCCTTGATGCCACACTCGGTCAAATGCAGCCTTGATGTCACTCTCACTTGAGAAATCATCCTGCTTTTACTGGGAGAGGTTGCTGCAGTTTTGATAATGGGCAGAATTTTCTGCCTGTTGGGCGGGTGGGCCCGACCCAATCCCCGGCGGGCGAGGAGCTGATCCCTGTCAGCGAAGCAGGCCCTGCCGCCATTTTAGGTGGGCGGGCCAATTAAGGCTCACCCAGCGTGATGTCCAGCAGGAAGCGCTATGCGCTCCCTGTGCGGGCAGGGGGATTCCCCAAAAGCGAGAGTGCGCTCTTTCACGCATGTGCACAAAAGAGCGCACACCCCCCTGAGGCTAAGTGCAGCCTCAGGGAGATCGCTTCCACTTTGAAAAAGATTAAGTATAGAAAATAAAAAATTCCGTAACATGTCCCCCCCCATGTGACAATGTTACACGAGATGGGACATGTTCATAATTTACAGATTAACTTTAAACCTTACCTGAAATCTCATCTCATCCCGCCGCTGGATGAGGTTTCATGTTTTCTCTATTTGCTGCCGGGGCTCCTGGTCGACCCACTAACCTTAAGGTTGGACAGGCAGGTCCTTTAATTATTTAAATGATCCTGTCAATGGCCTCAGTTGACCATTGACAGGTCGGCAGGCCCGCAGCTGATTTTGCTGCGCCCCCACCTTCCTGAAAATTTAAATGGGGCGGGATGACTTCGGAGGTTCTACCCAACATCATTCCGCGTTGGCGAGCGGGCCCCGCCCCCTGCCTGCCGACAGCAAAATTCTACCCAATGAGTTCTGCTTGCTGTATTTTGTAGAGTCTATTTTTAAATAGACTCTGTAGACTGTTTGTTGTAGTGCACTGATTAAACAAAGTCTGTTTGCTGAGTGAATAGCTTGCAGTAAAATGCGCTATTTGCTGTGAGTTGTGCCTTCAGTCCCTCCTTGCCTCCAAATCAGTTTGGCTGACACAGTGATGTTAATCTGATTTATAAGTGAATCTAAATCTTTGAATATACATCTATGTCATCTGCATTATTTATCTATTTGTACTTTTGCTGTAAAATAGAATCGCTAATCTCACATAAATGTAAAGTAAGAAGGAGAACATTCAATTTGTTGGGTAGTCAAAAATACTCACTGTTTCTTTTTCTCAAATTCCTTCAGGCGCTTTTGGTGGAGCATATGTTTTATGAAATTTTCACTTTCTGAGTCCATAGGTTCTCTTATTTTCTTCTTTTGTTTTTCCGCTGCAGCTTGAGCTGCTTTCTTCGCCTGTATTGCTCGTAGGCTTTCCTATTAGCATGTGTACAATTGACTACATTTTATGAGGAAACTTTTTGATTGTAAGAGTTAAGGAATATGCAACATAGATTACTTACAGTCCTGCAGCATGACAAAACACTAAATAAGCCAAAGTGTACTCCCTCACTGCTCAATGAGCTTGCCCACTGAGTAATTATGTCATAAGAACCAAGGACCTGGATCTGAGTCCTCTGATCTCAGCAAGGCTGACAGCAGGAGCTCTACAATTGGCCTCAGTGATTTTGGGTTATGGTGTGGAGAATTAGCCAGGGTTCCTGCTTTTAGTCACTATCCAGTGATCCTTGATGGAAGTGTGCAAGAATGGAAATTGGATTATCCACGACCGTGATATCTTCTGCATATAAGTAATCTACCAATGGTCAGTGTCAACATTTTGGTCTAGTACATGTTAGATCTACTGTGATTCCAAGAGACAAAGCTGGATTTTTCAGCCAGTGTATAATATAATCACTAGTGAGTAACAGCTTCACTAAGGGGAAATATTTAAAATTACCCCCCCCCCCCTCCCATGATTTCCTGAGGACAGCCTGGAAAAGATACCTATACAATAGGTATATTGGACAAATCATCTCTTGGCCTTTGTCCAGTAATTTCGTAAAGGTGTGGTTTTTACCTGCAATCGTGACCCTTGGTGGCATTGCATTTTATTTGGTGCACTTATTTACTCTTTTGTGTTTGTTATTTTTGACTATTTTTAGCTGATTGATTTAAGGAATCCCCTGGGGTATGCAAATGGGTGCTCCTCTGAGTTTATGAATATGAAGCATGCAGGAGTCTTATGTAGACATTGTGCCTGGTATCTGTTGCTTACCACATTTCATAGGCCACAGGGCAAGTACACTGTGATGGCAGCATTGCAGATACACGAGTGAAATATGCATGTGTCTGTGTACTTCCAAAGTAGATGAACAGTTGCCAGACAGCTATATTTTTCTTAAACAAAAACAGAATTACCTGGAAAAACTCAGCAGGTCTGGCAGCATCGGCGGAGAAGAAAAGAGTTGACGTTTCGAGTCCTCATGACCCTTCGACAGAACTTGAGTTCGAGTCCAGGAAAGAGCTGAAATATAAGCTGGTTTAAGGTGTGTGTGTGGGGGGCGGAGAGATAGAGAGACAGAGAGGTGGAGGGGGTTGGTGTGGTTGTAGCGACAAACAAGCAGTGATAGAAGCAGAATATCAAAAGATGTCAACAACAATAGTACAATAGAACACATAGGTGTTAAAGATAAAGTTGGTGATATTATCTAAACGAATGTGCTAATTAAGAATGGATGGTAGGGCACTCAAGGTATAGCTCTAGTGGGTTTTTTTTTTATTTTATATAATGGAAATAGGTGGGAAAAGGAAAATCTTTATAATTTATTGGAAAAAAAAAAGAGAAGGGGGAAACAGAAAGGGGGTGAGGATGGGGGAGGGGACTCACGACCTAAAGTTGTTGAATTCAATATTCAGTCCGGAAGGCTGTAAAGTCCCTAGTCGGAAGATGAGGTGTTGTTCCTCCAGTTTGCGTTGGGCTTCACTGGAACAATGCAGCAAGCCAAGGACAGACATGTGGGCAAGAGAGCAGGGTGGAGTGTTAAAATGGCAAGCGACAGGGAGGTTTGGGTCATTCTTGCGGACAGACCGCAGGTGTTCTGCAAAGCGGTCGCCCAGTTTACGTTTGGTCTCTCCAATGTAGAGGAGACCACATTGGGAGCAACGAATGCAGTAGACTAAGTTGGGGGAAATGCAAGTGAAATGCTGCTTCACTTGAAAGGAGTGTTTGGGTCCTTGGACGGTGAGGAGAGAGGAAGTGAAGGGGCAGGTGTTGCATCTTTTGCGTGGGCAAGGGGTTGTGCCATAGGAGGGGGTTGAGGAGTAGGGGGTGATGGAGGAGTGGACCAGGGTGTCCCGGAGGGAGCGATCCCTACGGAATGCCGATAAGGGGGGTGAAGGGAAGATGTGTTTGGTAGTGGCATCATGCTGGAGTTGGCGGAAATGGCGGAGGATGATCCTTTGAATGCGGAGGCTGGTGGGGTGATAAGTGAGGACAAGGGGGACCCTATCATGTTTCTGGGAGGGAGGAGAAGGAGTGAGGGCGGATGCGCGGGAGATGGGCCGGACACGGTTGAGGGCCCTGTCAACGACCGTGGGTGGAAAACCTCGGTTAAGGAAGAAGGAGGACATGTCAGAGGAACTGTTTTTGAATGTAGCATCATCGGAACAGATGCGACGGAGGCGAAGGAACTGAGAGAATGGGATGGAGTCCTTACAGGAAGTGGGGTGTGAGGAGCTGTAGTCGAGATAGCTGTGGGTGTCGGTGGGTTTGTAATGGATATTGGTGGACAGTCTATCACCAGAGATTGAGACAGAGAGGTCAAGGAAGGGAAGGGAAGTGTCAGAGATGGACCACGTGAAAATGATGGAGGGGTGGAGATTGGAAGCAAAATTAATAAATTTTTCCAAGTCCTGACGAGAGCATGAAGCAGCACCGAAATAATCATCGATGTACCGGAGAAAGAGTTGTGGAAGGGGGCCGGAGTAGGACTGCAACAAGGAATGTTCCACATACCCCATAAAGAGACAGGCATAGCTGGGGCCCATGCGGGTACCCATAGCCACACCTTTTATTTGGAGGAAGTGAGAGGAGTTGAAGGAGAAATTGTTCAGCGTGAGAACAAGTTCAGCCAGACGGAGGAGAGTAGTGGTGGATGGGGATTGTTCGGGCCTCTGTTCGAGGAAGAAGCTAAGGGCCCTCAGACCATCCTGGTGGGGGATGGAGGTGTAGAGGGATTGGACGTCCATGGTGAAGAGGAAGCGGTAGGGGCCAGGGAACTGGAAATTGTTGATGTGACGTAAGGTGTCAGAGGAATCACGGATGTAGGTGGGAAGGGACTGGACAAGGGGAGAGAGAAGGGAGTCAAGATAACGAGAAATGAGTTCTGTGGGGCAGGAGCAAGCTGAGACGATCGGTCTACCGGGGCAGTTCTGTTTGTGGATTTTGGGTAGGAGATAGAAGCGGGCCGTCCGAGGTTGGGCAACTATCAGGTTGGAAGCTGTGGGAGGGAGATCCCCAGAGGAGATGAGGTCAGTGACAGTCCTGGAAACAATGGCTTGATGTTCAGTGGTGGGGTCATGGTCCAGGGAGAGGTAGGAGGAAGTGTCTGCGAGTTGACGCTCAGCCTCCGCGTGGTAGAGGTCAGTGCGCCAGACAACAACAGCACCACCCTTGTCAGCGGGTTTGATGACAATGTCAGGGTTGGACCTGAGAGAATGGAGTGCAGTAAGTTCAGAGAGAGACAGGTTAGAATGGGTGAGAGGAGCAGAGAAATTGAGACGACTAATGTCGCGCCGACAGCTCTGTATTGCAGTAAAGTTTTATAAAATGTATGCAAATCAGTCCTAATATTTGCTCACAATTAAGTGCTTAGAAATAAATTAAAGGAATGTGAGTAAGACTAAACTAATATTTACCTTATGTTGTAATTTAATCAAAAAATAAATCAAATATTTTATTTTACCATTTTCAGTCATTATTATTTCTCCCTTTGCCTAAATTTCTCTGATCAATCTGAGCCGTTCCAGAACTTTATTAAGCTATGTATTCCCATCCAGCACAAGGTCATGTGCAAACTGCCTTTCCTCTGAATAGGCTTTAGATTTCTGGGACATTGGGATCATGTCTGGGGGCAGCGGAACCAGTACTAGGTGGACGGGTTGCACCTGAACCGGAATGGGACCAACATCCTTGCGGGGAGGTTTGCTAATGCTGTTGGGAAGGGTTTAAACTAACTTGGCAGTGGGATGAGATCCTGAGAGGAGGTTCAGCAGGGGGAGATGCACAGCCAAAATTAGAAGAGAGAGCAAGTGAGTCTGGAAGGCATAGAAATTATAGGCCAGTTAAGGCACAAGGGAGTTTGGCAAGGTTGGGTGGTATTTATTTTAGTGCAAGGAGTCTGATGAACAAGGCAGATGAGTTGAGGGCACAAATTAACACATGGAAATATGATGTCATTGCTGTTACAGAGACACGGTTGAGAGAGGAGCAGGATTGGCAGCTCAATATTCCAGGATATAGAGTCTTCAGGCGAGACAGGGAAGGAGTTAAAAGAGGAGGGAGTATCGTAATATTGATCAAGGAATCAATTACAGCAGTAAGGAGGGATGACATCTTAGAAGGCTCCTCAAATGAAGCCATATGGGAAGAACTGAAAAAACAAAAAAGGAGGGGCAGAATTTTGCCCTTGGTTGGTGGGCGGGCCCCACCAGCACGGCGGCAGGTGGGCAGACAAACTCCGCTGGCGAAGTGGGCCCCTCCGCCACCTTAAGTGGGCCGGCCAATTATGGCCCGCCCAGTGGCCTGCCTGACAGGAAGCGCTATGCGCTTCCTGTGCGGGGGGGAGGGATTCCCCATCTGTTAAAGTGCGCTCCTTCGTGCAGGCGTGTGAAAGAGCGCACTGCTCCCTGAGACTAAGTGCTGCCTCAGGGAGATCAGTGAAAATGTTACAAAATTAAAAAATAGAAAAATAAAAAAATGAACACGTCCCACCTCATGTGACAATGTCACACAAGATGGGACATGGTAATAAATATCACATAAAATTTATTAAACATTTTTAAAGCGGACATGAAACCTCATCCCGCCAGTGGATGAGGTTTCATGTATTAGCAGAAGCCTGCTTCTTAGCCATTGACAGGTCGGCGGGCCCGCAGCTGATTTCACTGTCCACCCGCCTTCCTAAAGAATTAAATGGACCGGGGCGATCTCGGGGGTTCCTCCCGACGTCATTTCCCCGTCGGCGAGAGTGCCCCGTCCCCAAATCGCCGACGGGAAAATTCAGGCCGAGCAGTCACATTGCTGGGAGTGTACTATAGGACCCCCAAACAGTCAGAGAGAAATAGAAGAGCAGATTATGTAGGCAAATTTCAGAGAAGTGTAAAAATAATAGGGTAGTAATAGTGGGGGATTTCAACTTCCCCAACATTAACTGGTAGTGTGATAGGTTTAGAGGGAGCGGAATTCTTAAAATGCATCCAGAATCAAAGCAGAAGAGGCCATTCAGCCCATCACGTCTGCACCAACATGTGAGAAACACCTGACCTACCTACCTAATCCCATTTACCAGCGCTTGGCCCATAGCCTTGAATGTTATGACGTGCCAAGTGCTCATCCAGGTACTTTTTAAAGGATGTGAGGCAACCCGCCTCCACCACCCTCCCAGGCAGCGCATTCCAGACCCTCACCACCCTCTGGGTAAAAAAGTTTTTCCTCACATCCCCCCTAAACCTCCTGCCCCTCACCTTGAACTTATGTCCCCTTGTGACTGACCCTTCAATTAAGGGGAACAGCTGCTCCCTATCCACCCTGTCCATGCCCCTCATAATCTTGTACACTTCCATCAGGGTCGCCCCTCAGTCTTCTCTGCTCCAATGAAAACAACCCAAGTCTATCCAACCTCTCTTCATAACTTAAATGTTTCATCCCAGGTAACATCCTGGTGAATCTCCTCTGCACCCCCTCCAGTGCAATCACATCCTTCCTATAATGTGGTGACCAGAACTGCACAAAGTCCTCCAGCTGTGGCCTCACCAAGGTTCTATACAAATCCAACATGGCCTCCCTACTTTTGTAATCTATGCCTCGACTGATAAAGGAAAGTGTCCCATATGCCTTTTTCACCACCCCACTAACATGCCCCTCTGCCTTCAGAGATCTATGGACACACATGCCGGTTTAAGCTTTTTAAGCCAGTATGTAGAAGATCCTACAAGACAGGGGGCAGTCCTGGACTCAATTTTAGGGAATGAAGCCGGGCAAGTGCTGGAGGTATCAGTGGGGGAGCATTTTGCAGATAATGATCATTACTCTGTTAGATTCAAGTTATGGAAAAGGACAAGGATGGGCCAGAAATCAGAATTCTAAATTGGGGGTAGGCCGATTTTAATAAGATCAGATATGATTTGGCCAGAGTGGACTGGGAGCAGCTACTTTTAGGTAAATCTGTGTCAGAGCAATGGGACTCATTCAAGAAGAAAATAGGGAGAGTACAGGGCCAACATATTCCAGTAAAGACAAAGGGTGGGACCAACAAATCCAGGGAACCCTGGATGTTGAGGGATATACAGGATTGGATAAAGAGAAAAAGGGAGGCTTATGGCAGATACCGAGGGCTCAAAACAGCGGAAGCCCTAGAGGAGTATAGAATGTGTACAGGGGAACTTAAAAAGGAAATTAGGAGAGCAAAAAGGGAGCATGAAAAAACATTGGCAGGTAAAATAAAGGAAAATCCAAAGTTAGTTTACATGTACGTTAAGAGTAAGAGGATAACTAGGGAAAGAGTAGGGCCCATTAAGGACCATAGTGATAATTTGTGTGTGGAGCTGGAAGACTTAGGTAGGGTTCAAATGAATACTTTGTGTCGGTGTTCACAAGTGAGAGGGATGATGTGGGTATGGAAATCAGGCAGAAGGACAGTGATATAATTAAAGAAATTAGCATAGAAAGGGAGGAAGTTCTAAGTGGTTTGGCAGGCTTAAAAGTAGATAAATCTCCAGGCCCAGATGAAATGTATCCCAGGCTGTTGAGTGAGGCAAGGGAGGAGATAGCAGGGGCGCTGGCAATAATTTTCAATACCTCTCTGGCCACAGGAGAGGTGCCAAAGGACTGGAGGACAGCTAATGTGGAACTGTTATTCAAGAAGGAAGGAAAGGATAAACCAGGGAACTACAGGCCAGTCAGTCTAACCTCAGTGGTAGGGAAACTATTGGAAGCAATTCTGAGGGACAGAATTAATCTACACTTGGAGAGGCAGAGATTAATCAAGGACAGTCAGCATGGTTTTGTTAAAGGGAGGTCATGTCTGACCAATTTGATTGAATTTTTCGAAGTGGTGATCAGGTGTGTAGTTGAGGGCAATGCATTTGACATAGTCTACTTGGACTTTAGCAAGGCTTTTGATAAGCTGCATGGGAGACTGATAATGAAGGTAAGAGCCCATGGGATCCAAGGCAATTTGGCAAATTGGATCCAGAATTGGCTGAGTGGCAGGAAGCAGAAGGTGATGGTTGAGGGGTCTTTTTGTGACTGGACGTCGGTGTCCAGTGGGGTTCCACAGGGATCGGTGTTGGGTCCCTAGCTGTTTGTGAGATACATATATATATATATATATATATAAAAAAACGTTTTGGACTTGAATGTAGGAGGTTTGATCAGTAAGTTCACGGATGAAAATTGGTGGGGTGGTAAATAGTGAGGAGGATAGCCTTAGATTACAGGAGGATTTAGACGGGCTGGTCAAATTTGCTGATCAGTGGCAAATGGAATTTAATCCAGATAAGTGTGAGATGATGCACTTGGGCAGGATCAATAAGACACGGGAATATACGATGGGTGGTAGGACCCTGGGAAGTACCGAGGATCAGAGGGACCTTGGTGTGTATGTCCACCGGTCCCTTAAGGTAGCGGGACAGGTAGGTTAGGTGATTAAGAAGGCATATGGGATACGTGCCTTAATTAGCCGAGGCATCGAATGTAAGAGCAGGGAGGTTATGCTGGAACTGTATAAAACGCTGGTTTGGCCACAGCTAGAGTATTGCATGCAATTCTGGAATCCGCATTATAGGAAGGATGTGATTGCACTAGAGAGTTCAGAGGAGATTTACCAGGATGTTGTCTGGGCTCGAGAGTTTTAGTTATGAGGAGAGATTGGATAGACTGGGGTTATTTTCCATGCAGCAGAGGAGATTGATGGGGGACATGATTGAAGTGTATAAAATTATGAGGGGCATAGATAGGGTAGACAGGAAGGAACTTTTCCCCTTGGTGGAGGGATCAATAACCAGGGGGCATAGATTTAAGGTAAGGGGCAGGAGGTTTAGAGGGGCTGTGAGGAAGAATTTTTTTACCTAGAGGGTGGTGGGAATCTGGAACTCACTGCCTGAAAGGGTGGTAGAGGCAGAAACCCTCATAACAGTTAAGCAATATTTGGATGTGCACTTGCAATGCCATGACATACAAGGCTATGGGCCTAGTGCTGGTGAATGGGATTAGAATAGTTAGGTGCTTGTTTGACCAGCGCAGACTCAATGGGCCGAAGGGAATTTTTCTGTGCTGTAGACCTCTATGACTATATGAGGAAATGCCTGATGGACTCAGAGTCCAGCTGAGGTTGTAATTAACTGGTTGTGGAACTGAGTGAAAGCCCACTTCTGAAAAGTGTTCTGGAGAATTAAAGCAGTAACTTGTTACAACACTAGACCACATCATCTTGGTTTTTGATAGGTCTATAATTTAACTTATGTCAATAAATAAAAGTCTTGTAACTTTGATTTGTGTATCCATTTAGCTATCATAACAATATTTACTCGGCTCATTGCAATGTTTTTCTTCAATGACAATATGATTTGCATCTTCTTCTCCAGATCCTCTCTTATCTTTAGCTCTTCATCAGCTTGTTCTTGACGAGCTCTATTTTGAGACAAAATATCACATTACAGTATGCTCAGAATTTCATTTGTTTATTTTTGTAACAACTTAGACTTATACAGCACCTATTATGTTTTGGAGTTTAATTTCCTCTCTGCACCATTGCCAACAGCTGTGATAATGACAAAGTATACCCATTATTAAACCAGCAATGTAATGATCATTGGATCCCAGGATCACCAACTTCCAGGTTACTAAAATTTTGGTGGATCCAACACAGCCTCGGCGATGATAACCTACCCCACATTTTATATGAGCATATAATACCACCTCAGTAAACTTGTTTTTACCTTTACCTCTGCCTCTGGTTGTCCTCGAATTCCCCTTCGACAGTACCCATTACAAAGTTCCACATTCCGTTCTTACCTGTGCCAACAGCTCTCATCAACTTTCTCCACTGTTGATGGTAGTCTCTGGCAGTTAACACTTAATAATTCACCTCAGTTATAGCTCAGTTCTATTCATATCCTGATCCCCTTCTATTGCTAAATCATTCCTCATCAATAATGCAAGTCCTCTACTTTTTTTTTAACAAAAGATTTATGCCCTGCAAGCTCTAAATTTTAGCTACAGTCAACATCCGCATCCTTATTATCAGAAGTCAGTCCAAACAGTGATAAGTTCCCTGATTTCTTAAAGGACAAATAGGAACATAGGAGCATGAGTAGGCTATTCAGGTCGCCGAGCCTGTTCTGACATTCAATACAATCATAAAGATAAAAAGAAAAAAAAAAACAACAACCACCCCCCCATTCTCTCCACCACCCCCCCTTCTCTCTTCCTCCCCGCCCCCTTAAACCAGCTTATATTTCACCCCTGTCCTATTTTTACTTAGTTCTGTTGAAGGGTCATGAGGACTCGACACATCAACTGTACTCTTCTCCGCCGATGTTGCCAGACCTGCTGAGTTTTTCCAGGTAATTTTTATTTTTTTTTTTCAATACAATCATCCAATTTCAAAGCCTTTTTTCCACACTATCCCATATCCCTTTATATCATTGTTATTTAGAAATCTGTCAATCTCTACTTTAAACGTACCTAATGACTGAGCTTCCACAGCCCTCTGGGGTAGAGAATCCCAAATACTCAACTTTCTGAGTGACAGCAGCGTGCAGTTATTAACCTTTCAAAGAATCAATGTTCGGTCTGGACACAAGGGTGACAAATAGTCTGGGTCTCAAAGAATGCAAATAGTTGAGACAATCAATTTGAAATACCTTGTTCTGCTAACATGGTGACATGGGGGAGGCGGGTGGCATTTTTTGTTTATTCATTCACGGGATGTGGGCTTCGCTGGCTGGGTCAGCATTTATTGCCTATCCCTGGTTGCCTTTGAAGACATGGTGGTGAGTTGCCTTCTTGAACCGCTGCAGTCCATGTAGCGTAGGTACACCCACAGTGCTGTTAGGAAGGGAGTTCCAGGATTTTGACCCAGCAACAGTGAAGGAACAGCGATATATTTCCAATTCAGGAAGGAGTGACTTGGAGGGGAACTTCCAGGTGGTGGTGTGCCCTTGTATCTGCTGCCCTTGTCCTTCTAGATGGTAGTGGTCATGGATTTAGAAAGTGCTATCTAAGGAGCCTTGGTGAACTCTTGCCGTGCATCTTGTAGATGGTACACACTGCTGCCACTGTGCGTCGGTGGTGGAGGGAGTGAATGTTTGTGGATGTGGTGTCAATCAAGTGGGCTGATTTGTTCTGGATGGTGTCGAGCTTCTTGAATGTTGTGGGAGCTGCACTTACCCAGGCAAGTGGGGAGTGTTCCATTACACTCCTGACTTGTACCTCATAGATGGTGGACGGGCTTAGGGGAGACAGGAGGTGAGTTACTCATGACAGGATTCTGAGCCTCTGACCTGTTCTCGTAGCCACAATATTTGTATGGTTAGTCCAGTTCAGTTTCTGGTCAATGATAACCCCCAGGATATTGATAGTGGGGGATTCGGTGATGGTCATTGAATGTCAAGGGGCGATGGTTAGATTCTCTCTTGTTGGAGATGGTCTTTGCCTGGCACATGTGTGGCACGAATGTTATTTGCCACTTGTCAGCCCAAGCCTGGATATTGTCCAGGTCTTGCTGCATTTGGATATGGACTGCTTCAGTATCTGAGGAGTCGTGAATGGTGCTGAACATCATGCAATCATCAGCGACCATCCTCAATTCTGACCTTATGATGGAAGGAAGGTCATTGATGAAGCAGCTGAAGATGGTTGGGCCAAGGACACAACCCTGAGGAACTCCTGCAGTGATGTCCTGGAGCTGAGATGACTGATCTCCAACAACTACAACCATCTTCCTTTGTGCTAGGTATGACTCCAACCAGTGGAGAGTTTTCCCTCTGATTCCCATTGGCTTCAGTTTTGCTGGGGCTCCTTGATGCCACACCTGGTCAAATGCTGCCTTGATGTCAAGGGCAGTCACTCTCACCTCACCTCGGGAGTTCAGCTCTTCTGTCCATGTTTGAACCAAGGCTGTAATGAAGTCAGGAGATCAGTGGCCCTGGCGGAACCCCAATTGGACGTCAGTGAGTAGGTTATTGTTAACCAGTGCCATTGCACTGTTGATGACCCCTTCCATTACTTACTGATGATTGAAAGTGGCTTGATGGGGCAGTAATTGGTCGGTTTGGTCAGTTGGATTTGTCCTGCTTTTTATGTACAGGACACACTTGGGCAAGTTTCCACATAGCCGGGTAGATGCCAGTTTTGTAGCTGTACTGGAACAGCTTGGATAGGGGCGCAGCAAGATCAGGAGCACAAGCCTTCAGGACTATTGCCGGAATACAGTCAGGGCCTATAGCCTTTGCACTATCCAGTGCCTTCAGCAATTTCTTGATATCACCTGGAATGAATCGAATTGGCTGAAGACTGGCATCTGTGATGCTGGGGACCTCCGGAGGAGGCATAGTGGTATTGTCACTGGACTATTCCAGAGACCCAGGGTAATGCTCTGGGGACTGGGCATATGGTGAAATTTGAATTCAATAAAAATCTGGAATTTTAAAATCAAGGCATGGCTTAATCAGGAACCAATGGAAATCATCAAGCACAGCAGTGATGAGTGAACAGGGATTGGTACAAGAACAAGGTAAGGATTAACTTGCATCTCTAGTAAATTAAGATTAAAATACTGCAGGATACCTGTACATCTATTATGACTGTAGGTTCAGATGGAGGATTTGGGGCATTAGCAGTACATGATAAGTTTGATGAAACAATAAAAATAACCTGTCTCTATTCCTATTTCTCTAACGTACTTTGTGTCTGACTGCTGCTAGAAGTGGTGATGTATAAAAATAATTGGTAAGGAAAAATTGGAGTAATTCTATGTCTAAAGCTCATAATTTTATTAATTGCTATCCTCATGTATGGTGAAAAGGCTTCGAATGGAATAATTTTTATGTTTATAAGAAATCTATTTTTGATTATTCCACCCTCATGAATATACCATTCCCTCTTATAGTTTTACATGTATGCTTTACCTGGCCACAGATTCTTTCAGGTACTGTATTGATTTTTGATTGTATTTTTTAGCACCTTCAATTGCTTTTCTATGTTCCTGCTTTTGTTTTTCAACATCTTTCATTGGCTTCCTATACATGAATAAAGGATAATAAATATCAGCATTTTATCTTCACAGTCATCACACAATCACAGAATTTTAATGGCACAGAAGGAGGCCATTCAGCCCATCGTGTCTGCGCCGGCTCTCCAAATGAGCTTTGTGATCTAGTGCCATTGCCCTGCCTTTTCCCCGTAACCCTGCACATTGTTTCTATTCAAATAATCATCCAATGCCCTCTTGAATGCCTCGACTGAAACTGCCTCCAATACATTTCCAGGCAGTACATTCTGGACCCGAACCACTCGATGTGTGAAAAAGTTTTTGCAAATCACTTTAAATCTGTTCCCTCTCATTCTTGATCCTTTTATGAGCGGGAACAGCTTCTCATCTTTCCACTCCAAGATTATTTATATTCCTGAAAATTACTTCAGAACAGTGCACAGTAACATTCAAGTAAATGAAGGCTTGAAACCAACATATTATTTAGGAGTATTTTAACTCGCACGTTTTTGAAAGTTATTTATTCCTTTCCTTTCCACAATGTATTGTGTTTTGTCTGTTAGTGGTTTTTCCCTTATTTCATTTTTCTTCCGAATCAGCAGAAGGGCTGCTTATTGCATTATCAACTCTAAACAGTTGAAAATCGATTCACATTTAATTCACATCTTATTTCTACATATTGGAACTATTCCTTAAGGAACTCCATTAGTTATTTTAAATCATCTAAAGTTGCTGGGATAATTTTTACTTTTATCAATGGCACAAAAAAAAATGATGATGAATTTGCAGCGAGTGTTGTGCCCCACCCAAATTACTTAAGAGGAGCATCAAGCATTATGTAAGACATACATGGACCATTTGCTATTCCCTCGATTTTCACTTCACTCTAAAAGTTAAAATTACTCCCAATATTTATTAAATTGATTAATTAGAGCAAACTGCTAATATAATGCATTTTTTCAGTTTGGATGTCTCCGTATTTCATTTTAAACAAACATTTACTTTTGAAAAATGATTGTTAATTGAAGTGCTCATCCACTGGTTGACACTTTGTGTAAACAGACGTATTCTTCCTCCCTTCAGTAGGGGATCTTCATCTGATGTCACTTGGTTAATTCATCCGTTTACTGACAGAGGAAGAATTTTTACTTAAAAAGTGCTTCTCGCTGAGTTTAGCAGCAAAACTACTTTGAAAACACAAATACTTCCTGATTTATCCAGATAACCGCAGGCGGTGAGACTGGTTTTGTTCCTTTCAGTACAGCACATCCACATTCATTAAACTCTAACTTCCTAGGCTCAATGAAGGAAGCCTTCAACTAATTATTCTTAAGAGATACGAATCTGTTCAGCACAAAGGGAACAAGCCCTTTCCACCACAATAGAATTCTCCTTTAAGCACCATATAATTTAATACCAACTTTAGACTGTTATTAGGCTTATATGATGGTCCCACTGATTACATTTACTGCATGACAGAAGTGTGAACTGAACAGTCTTCCTGAGTTTAAAAAGAGGACTTCTCATTTTCGGTTTTGATGACAAGGAAAGTATTATGTTAGCAATTTAACAGCCAGATTGGAATTTCCACTCCATCAGAATACAACTGGAAAGGCTTATCTGTTATACATGGGTCATATCCACCAGGAACTAGGTATGTTCACATGAGACTATTGAATCTCATTTTAGTTAGCACCTTTGGAGCAGGCAGAGAATACTTTAAAGTCATCAGTTTAAATTGAATTTAAACCTTTGCCCCAGAGATAAATGGGCTGCGTGTTAACCCATTGTGTCATCTAGTCCATTCTGAATTATCCTCAATGGATCAGATAACGAATGAAACAGTGCAACACAATATAAGTATGAGGAAAGAAGCAAAAGCAGCTCAGCCTAGCAAGTTGTATTATTTTCTGTCTTTTTTCCAAACCCACTAAAACAAAATGACTCCAATTTGTCTGAATGCTTCAGTTACCTCAATAGGGCTGATTTTATGAATGTATATTCTCAGCAAAGACTCCTATCTACCAGAAGTGCATATTAGAACATCACAAACATGATTCCCAAGATCCATTAAAATGAAAGAAAGACTTGCAATTATTCAGCATCTTTCAAAACCTCAGGATGTGTCGAAGTGCTTTACAGCCAATGAAGTGCATTTGAATTGTAGTCATTGTCATAATGTGGAAAACGCAGCAGCCAATTTGTGCACAGCAAGCTCATACAATCTGCAATTTGATAATGAGGCAGACCATCTTTTTTATGGTGGTGATTGAGAAATAAATATTGGCCAGGAGACCAAGGATAAGTACCTTGCTCTTCTCTGAGATAGTGCCACAGGATCTTTTACATCCACTTAAGAGGACAGACAGGACCTCAGTTTAAGGTCTTTTCAGAAAAACAGCGGTTGGAATTTTCCAGCACCCCACCCCCCCCACCCCCCACCATTGAAATCTCCATTCAATTCAGCAGGACCACAAGATCCTGCTGGGGTGAGGGGTGGAAAATTCCGGCAGCATCTCCAATAGTAAACCATTCCCTCATTACTGGATTTTTGAGCTCAAATTCAGAGGAGGTTTACTAGATTGACACCTGGAATGAGCAGGTTGTCTTATGAGGAAAGGTTGGACAGACTGGGCTTGTTTCCACTGGAGTTTAGAAGAGTGAGGGGTGACTTGATTGAAGTATATAAGATCCTGAATAGTCTTGACGAGGTGAATGTGGACAAGGTGGACGTGGAAAGGATATTTCCTCTTGTGGTTGAGTCCAGAACTAGGGGGCACTGTTTTAAAATTAGGGGTCGCCCTTATAGGACAGAGATGAGGAGAATTTTTTTCTCTTATAGGATTGTGTGACTTTGGAATTCTCTGTCTCAGAAGGTGGTGGGAGCGGGGTCATTGAATATTTTTAAGGCAGAGTAGATAAATTCTTGTTAGGCAAGGGAATCAAAGGTTTTCAGGGGTAGATGGGAATGTGGAACTCGAAACACAAACAGATCAGCCATGACCTTGTTGATGGCGGAGCAGGCTTGAGGGGCCGAATGGCCTACTTCTGCTCCTATTTCGTATCTCCTTATGTTCGTATTACATAGATATTTTGGAACTTTTCTTGCACAGCTTTGGGGCAGGGGGAATTTTTGCAGAGCGTTCTTCCTGAAGTTAAGTTGCTTGGGCAGAAGCCATTATAAATAACCTGATCTTACCCCTGCCCAGCCTGCAGGAACAGGTGGGTAGGTGGTTAACATGACAACTGGGCATCTCCCATTGCTCCCCCTGGACTGCACCAGAAAACGCTAGGCCTTGCCTGTTCTGGGATTCCCTTCCTCTTTCTAGATTGTAAACATTCCCAACCACTTGCCTTGTGCAATAAGTTACAAAGGGACACAGATAGTGAATGGGCAAAACTATAGCAGATGGAGTTCAATCTGAGGAAGTGTGAAGTCATCCTATTTGGATATGAGATAGAAAAATTGAATATTTTCTTAATGGTGAGAGAGTATGAGCTGTGGAGAAACAAAATGTTTCAGGTGTCCATGTACTAAATCACTAAAAGCTGCTGTGCAGGTACAAAACTAACCAAAAAGCTTAAAGCATTGGTGGCATTTATCTCAAAGGGGTTGGAATTCAAAAGTAAGGAAGTGATGCTTTAATTGTGAAGTATCTTGGTCAGACCCCACCTGCATTTTGGGCACCAAACCTCAGGAAAAATAAATTGGCTTCAGAAAGAGTGCAGCACAATTCACCAGAATTGTACTAGGGCTTAAAGGGTAAATGATGAGTACAGGACAGGTTGCATAAACCTGGCTTGCGTTACATCATGTTTAGAAGGTTAAGGGCTGATCTAATCAAGGGGCTGTAACTTCTGCCTTCCAGGGCAGTGTAATCGGGAGGTACCCCAAAGATGCACAGGGAAACCCCCCACCCTTCGCCCTGGAGGTTCCCAGGTAAGGATTGCATGGCTATTGCCTGGGAAGTGCGAACTTCCGATGGGCAATTGCCCTGCACTGGGAATCGGATTTAAATCGGATGGTTTCATTAATATCAATAGTTACTCAGAAAAAGTTAGAAGAATTAAAACCGCTTCTAGCTTCTGGGTAACAATTGTACAGACCCACACCCAGACCCCACCAGGGGCATCCCTCCTCCCCGCAAGTACCTCTCCCCCACAGGACTCCCTCCAACCCCCACGGGACTCCCCAAACTGCCTGACTAACCTCCCCTATGGGGCTCCCCTCCAACCGTCGACTACCACTCCCCCCAGGCCCAACTCACCGGCTGTGCGACCCTCTCCCCATCTGTCTGATTCACTCCCCCAACGGACTGTCCAATCCACCCAGTCTGTCCGATTCCCACCCTCCACAACTAGCCAGACCCCTCCCTCGACTGGCTGGATACCGTACCCCCACCCCCCACCCACACCGCGACCCCCCCCCCCCCCCCCCCCCCCGCCCCCGACTGCCTAGACACCCCACCCAGTCTAAAATGCCCAGAAACCCACCCCCGGCTGCCCAGACACTGCCTCCTCAACTGTTTGGCCCCTCCCGCCCAGACCCGGTATTGCCTCCTTCTGTTGATTCTGCGGCACTTGATTGAAGGTCCCAGGACCGTGCTGCCCTGCACAGTTCTCACCCAGCATGATTAGAAGGTCTGGCAAGTCAAGATTAGGAAGATTTCCAAGTAAGAAAGTAGAAGCGGAGTGGCAATCCAACTCCAATTGCTACTCTGTGGAAGTTCAGGCCCAAGGCGTTTAAAACAGTAAAGGAATTCAATATTGTAGGTACAGAGAAACTATTTCTTGCAGTAGGAGAATCCAGAACAAGAACATTAGCTTAAAATTAGAACTCAGCAATTTAAGAGTGAAATCATGAAGCGATTTCCTATGCAAAGAGAGAAATCTGGAATTCTTCCCCCTAAAGGCTGTTGATGCTGAGTCAATTTAAATTCTCAAGGCCGAGGTAATAAGAACGTAAAGCGATATGAAACAAAGGCGGAATATTTTTCATGGAGTTAAGGTATAGATCAGCCTAATTCAACAATCTATTTTAATGATCAAACTTGTTCGAGGATTGAGTGGCTTTCTACTGTTAGCATGTTCACAGCTAAATTCAGCCGAGTTTCAGGAACAGTATCTCATCAGTTATCTTGAAAAAATAAGCTATATTTTCCCTTTTCAGGTGCTGTATTTTCAGCATCTTGTTTTTATTTCAGATTCCATATCTATTTATTCTTTAATGTCTATTAGAAATGTTTCTTGCTAACACTGAATGAATAAGTGGAACATGTTCTATTCATTAATAAAAACAGAAAATTCTGGAAATACTCAACAAGTCAGGCAGCATCTGTGGAGAGATGTTGCCTGACCTACTGAGTATTTCCGACATTTTCTATTTTTATTTCAAATTTTCAGCATCTGTAGCATTTTGATTTTGTGTGTTCTTAATAGAACAAAATATCTCAATAAGCAATACAAAAGTGTTGGTAAAGTACTGAGTAAATACATCCAGTGATTAATAGCTGACTGTAGTTCTTATTTACATTAAATGATATTTTGCAGTTTAACCAATAATGAGCCATTTAGCAAGTTTACATGAACTGTGAGAGCTCTAGCATTGAAATGCCTGACTGCAACAGTACTGTTTGTAATCTGTTTAAACAATGAGTAGGACTAAAGTAAATTGCTGGGTTTACTTTTCATTTTTTGGTTTTATTTTACCTTTTTCCTGCTTGTAAAATAACTGCCTCTTCAGCTTCCAATCTTCGTTTTGCCTCTGCTAAGCGTTGCATCTCATATTCCTCTTCGTCCTTCTTATGTTCTTCAAGGAATCGCATCAATTTTGCTTGTTCAAGTTCAACTTTAAATAGATCACATCTGAAATGGGAGAAGAAAAGATTGAAAGCTAGTTCCGAGCAAAACTTTATTAATGTTCAAAAAGGGAATATTTTAAAAAATGTATCTGTAATAGGTACACACCACTTAGATAAATATAAATGCTAGTGTAAAAAGTTTATTATTCAACTTCTTTGCTGTCACCAGCCTTACTGTAAAAAAAAACTGTAAATACTTAAGTGAGGCAAGAAATGGAAAACAATATGATACTGTGAAATGAAATTCAAATTAATAAAACAATTAGAGTATTTACTTTAGTGTTTAAAAGCTGAACTATAGCAAACCAAATACCATCACAACTAATAAAACCTTAAAGCATTGTTCTAAAACTATTCAGATTTCAGGTATAAATTACCTAAAGTGAAAATATAAAGTAGAAAGTGTGTATGGTAACACCTTCAAATTCCAGTTTTCAGTTTTAGGATTTACATGTTAATTTGTTCTAGTGCTTGACTGCATTTTTTTAGGCACCAGGTGAACATATAAACATAAGACATACAAAGTGCAAAGAAAAATGCAGTCAACAAGGTGGGGGATAATCCTTCCACTGCTGTTAGCACAAAGTGGCAAGAGATTCTGCCATGGTAAAAAATTTCTTGAAAAGCTCCACCATTTTACTGTGTATACGAAAGAATAAACTTTGACTTGGGTCATTAATATCATCAAGGTAATTGGATGTTCCCACATTGAGTAATGGGGTTGCTTTAAGCATTTGACTCCAAGACGACGGATAAATACAAAAATATTTAAATATGTCTCCAAACCCACCACTTGTCATTATAAACAATACAATTCTGTCCAATAAATAGTAAGATTGGAAGATAAATAATAGATAGATCATAGACAGGCAGTACCATAAGAGCGATACTATAAAATGTGCCAATACAGCAAATTTATAGCAGAGAAGAATAGTTTCAACCGGCAAAAAGGTTGGTATCCGAAGACCACAGATTTCAGATCATTAGGTAAAAAGGTCACTGGGGTTGGGGGTGGAGGAGGAGGAGTAGATGAGCAGAATTCTTTTTACTCATCGAGTTGTTATGATCGCTTTTGCTAACTGAATTCCCCACTATCATATTAAATTAAAATGTGCATTTAACCATTGCAGGGTTGTTAGTGAGTGTGGTCCCAAATAAGTTCATTCCTCGTAAGGTAGCCCTTTTTAATTTGATACGATCTTATGCATTGTACATCAGCTTGGTATAAATTCCTATAAACAAGTAAGTCAAACACAAAAAAAATTGTTCATATCTATGATTTTAGCCTTATGATTGGGTTATTTTTGCTGAGCAAAGTCACTTCATTATAATTATACAGGAAGCGCTCATATCAGAATTTGTGAGATTAACCAACAAAAGGAATGTTTCCAGGACAGAGTGGGTACACGTCAACTATGCTTATGATGTCTTCATAATGCAATTACAGTAAACACTGCTGTTTAATCATTTGCTCCACATCAACTGACCACAGGAAAATCTCAGTATGAAAAGCTGAAAGAGGTACATCAACTTTAGCACCATCAGCGCATTTCACAAAGAGTTACAAAAATATGAACTGTTTTTATAACAAAGTGAAAGCATTTGCTAACACCCTTGTTCTCTCATCAGTCTATAACTCACTCATTCTCTTGCAATGTCAAAGAAATTTTTGATTGAAGGTCTTCTTCCCCTTGAAGCTCTTCACATAGCCGTCTGTGTTGTGCCCGGAGGCGAAACAAAGCAGCACTGGAACAACATCAGGGAAAATGATGAATATTAATAATAAGCAAAATTATGTCTAAAGGCAAGAAATTCCTTATTTTTATTTTCATCTCATTTTCATCGTCTATTCTTCCACCTTCAACATGTGTCATTGTGGAACTAATTAAACAACAATTTGCAATTTGCATTTATATAGCCATGTATATATATTTTACACACACACACACACATTGTTCTATGAAGCACATTACCCTTGTACATTTAAATTAACCATTAAGGTGCCAGGCTGCAGCCTCCAATGATAGGTGGTTCCTTTTCCTTTATGTTTAAATTTAGGGGAGACAGTGGTGTAGTTGTCATGTCACTGGACTAATAATCCAGAGGCTCAGGCTAATACTCTGGGGACACAGGTTCAAATTCCACCGTAGCAGCTGGTGGAATTTAGGGGAGAATTTTCTGGTCAGCGAGCAGGGGCGGGGTCCACTCGCTGACGCATAAAATGATGTGCGGTGATGTTGGGCATGCGTCCTGATGTCACCGCACGTCATTTAGATTTTCAGTTCGGCGGGCGCACAGCCGACTCAGCTACAGGCCTGCCGACCTGTCAAAGGCCTGTTAAGCCCTGTTTAAAACTAATTTTATCAATTAACTGAGCTGCCCGTCCAACCTTAAGGTTGGTGGGCAGGCGAAGAGCTCAGGTGGCCTTCGCATTTTTCATGGAACCTTATCCACAGGCGGGATGGGGTTTCATGAAGCGTTTATAAATTAAATAAATGTTTAAATTAATGTTCCTTGACATGTCCCAGCTCATGTGACATTATCACAAGCAGGGACAGGTCTTAAAATAGTTTCAATTCTTTATTTAAATGTTTGAGCCTTAAGTAAATCTCTCTGAGGCACCTCTGTATCTTAGGAAGATTTCTGTGCTCTTTCGTGTGGGAAAATTCAGCCCTTAAAATTCAATTAATAACTGTGGAATATAGAGCTAGTCTTAGTAATGGTGACCATGAAAACATTGTCGCAAAAACCCATCCGTTCACTAATGTCCTTTTGGGAATTAAATCCGCTGTCCTTACCTGGTCTGGCTTACATATGACTCCAGATCCACAGCGATGTGGTTGACTCTTAAATGCCCTCTGAAATGGCCGAGCAAGCCACTCAGTTCAAGGGACAATTAGGGATGGGTAGCAAATGTTGGCCTTGCCAATGATTTCCACATCCCATGATCGAGAAAAATAACTTTTTTCCATCCTTACTTCGTTTACTGGCTTGGGCGAGGGGCACAAAAGGTCAGGTTCCTTTTATTGAAAATTCTTTATTCTCATCAAGATGAGAGATATTATGTTGAGTAGTGCGCAACATTGTAATAAGGTATCTGTGGAAGTTCATTGTCAAAGATGGAGAGAGGGAAATCCAGGCAGGGAAAGAAAGAATCAGTGGTGGACAATGTTAACAGTGAAGAGTGGGTGGGAATAGGAAGTGCAGTCAATGAAATTCTCTGATAGAAGTGAAAGTAGAAAGGTCCACCAACATAGTCATCAATGCAACAGAAGAAGTAGTCAGTCAGAGGTCCTAAATACAACCGGAAAAAGGAGTGTTCCACATATTCTACAGAAAATAGCACAACTGAGATCTGTTTCATTCAGAGGAACTGAGCTAAAACAAATCTAGTTCAGGTTGAGAGCAAGATCAACCAAGATGAGGCTGGTGTGGATGCATTTGACTGAGGAAAAGCCTAGAAACCCAAACTGGTGAGAGATAAGAGTCAACTTCAACCCTGCCCATCTGATTGAGGCGAGATGGATGGGCTGGTAAAATTATGATTATAAAAGATTATTTATCTATTCTAGACTTGAGCCTAAGGCATGATTTCCATTTCTGCAGGTGACTGACGGCTCCGCTGGGCTTCACAAAGAAAGTTGTGACCTTCCCTGCTCTGGACCTCCCCCACCCCTCGTTCTCAAAATGCCTTCCTCACCAGCTGCAAGCTGATGGACAACCAAGAACTGCCTGATCTTTCCCTGCCCACAGCTACTGTGTGCTGTCTTCCTGTCCATAATGAGTGGAAAGTGGGCTGATGAAATACAAATGAGGCTTGGGAGTTGAGAAGAAACTTAGGTCAATGAGTGTCTTTCTCACTCAGCCAGCCCGATCCCCCCATGTTACTGGAAGTTAAAATAGACCTCACGGAAGGATTTGGTGTTGTGATGAGCAATGTAATAAGGAAGGTAGAGTGGTTTCAGTTTCATGTAGGTTTCATTTGAGCCTTGATGCCTATAGTCTGGATGGAGCTGTGGCATATATACATTTTCAATGAGGTTTTACAGCCCCTGAGCATCAAGAGTTGGGTTGAGGGTCAAGACTTCAGGGATTCAAAAGCAAAGTAGAAAAGCGTAATGGTTGCCTGGCGACAGTGCTCTAGTGACACAGCGACAGAGAAAGTCATGGTAGCATTCAGTGCATGTCAGAGAGAAAAGACAGGAATTTTAGCTCTCTGGTGTGAAATACTACAAGGCTACTGGAAGACCGAGTTTAGGGAATTCAATGTGTTTGCTCTGCAGCTGAAGAAACAGTGAGTTTAAAGTGTGGTCAATTTTGGGTGTCTGGGGGAGAGATATGAGTTGGGTGAGAAGCATCAGACAAATGCTCAAGAATTCACCAGGAGAAAGCTGTTTGCATGTGTGCCAGCCCCAAGCAATGAGCCTTTGTGTCAAGCTATTGGTAACTCTTCACTGGTTTGTGTCTGTAAAGATATTGCTGGGTAAAGGAATACTGGGAAATTGAATCATCATCTTGCGTTTGTATTGAGATCTTTCCAATCTTTTTGTCTGCTGTAATATAGTTCATTTTTCTTGTTTTAATAAATATTTTAATCTTTGCATTAAAAGTTCATCAGCAGACTCCTGTGAATTTGTTCAGTAGCATTCCTTCATGGTTTCTAAAAAAAAAGTTAGGATCTATCAAGTCAGGTTCACTCTGGGATCTGACTTGTCCAGTATTAACATCAGCTGGGATCGTAACAGTGTCCATGAGGTGACAATTAGATAAAAAGATGGGTCTGCCAAGGCAGGCCTGTTTGTGAGTACTGGGTAGTAGATGAAAATGACTACTGCAGGCCTGAATTGGTGTGGTAAGTGTGAAGTTCTCTGGAACAAATGAGACCAGCAACTGTCTGAATATGATTGTTTAGTTTTGAATAGTGGGGTAATAGTCCAGGGACAGTTAGGAAGAGTTGTCAGATTATTGCCATTCAGCCTCTACCATAAAGTGATGCAAGTGCCATGCAACAGTGCTCTGTTGTCAGTAGGTTTTGTGATAATGTCAGAGTGGGGACTAAGTGAACAACGAATAATAAGTTCACTCATGTCTATCTCCATCTGAAGGGAGTAGAGAACTTCAGTTAACCGATGCTGTAAAACCAGCACTCAGTGCAATGGTGGTGAAAAGGTAAAAGGTCAGAGAGAGATCCAAGAATTACTGGAGGGAGGAGAAGTTCAGAAAATTGCTAAGCAAGTATTAGTGTGCAATAGTTATTTTCTAAGGTTAACAACAGCATTAAAATAGAAAAAAAATCCATGTGTCTGTGCACTAATATTCATGCCCCAAAATTTCATGGCCAATTTGTAAAATTTCAAATACATTTGATTTGGATTTATATTTCCATCTGACTAGTGAATAAGATTGTGATGCTGTTGGTACTTGTCAGGAATGACTGACTAACAGGAAAAACTTCTTAGTTCCGAACATGACATTGTCATAAAACCTGCTGACATAAGGGAACACTGTTCCATAAAACCTGCTGACATAAGGGAACACTGTTCCATAAAACCTGCTGACATAAGGGAACACTGTTCCATAAAACCTGCTGACATAAGGGAACACTGTTCCATGGCACAATGATCTCTGTGGCTGAGTAAATTGACAACGATCCATTTCTCCTTAACTCTCTCTGGACCCATAACCCATTATTGATCACTCAACAGTCTCAACTGCTGAGCTCATCGCTTTCCATGCAAAATTAACAATGTCAGTGGGCTTTTTTTTTATAGAATACCATCAATTTATCCCAGATTTTATAATTTGTTGGGAGAGGGATTAAGTATCAGGTCTAACTAGGTTTAACCCTAAAAATCAGTGGACCCAAAATTCCAAAAGGTATTATTAAGGGTACAGAGTGGGTAAATATTGGCAGTGGTTGGAGTTTGAGATGTAGCCCAGTTCCACTCAGTCTTTGATAATGGTCCTACAAAGTGCCTTGGGACGTTTCATTATGTTAAAGCTGCTATATAAATGCACCTTGATGTTCGATCTTATTCTGGGTGATGTTTACACCCTTTGCCCCGCAGCATGTCATTTCTCAGGAGTTCCACCCATTCCATCTTTATACGGTCACAACAGGAATCTTGATACCCAAGAACTCTTGTGCGTTCTGATGAAACCTTTTGAAATGTCTCAAATCTTCACCAGGCAAAAAAAAATAATTGAATGCACCCTAGTTTAAAAAAATCCTGGCTCAGAATGTTTTTCTTCAGCCCTAGAAGGGTCTTGGGGTATCTCCGATGCAGATGCTGCAGTTGAGAATTAAGGTGGGCAACTGCTGAAACACCCTTACAGACAGCGGCAGCCTGCCCCAGCCATGCAAATGACCCCACTCCCACAATTTGGGGCAGGGTCTACATTTATAGCCACAGGTTAATGGGGAGTAAACTCTGTAGTGCTTGCACTAACAGAGCACAGTCCCTGGAATTTCAAGCCAAGAAGGCCTAGATATTAATATACAATATACTAGTACCATATCATGTCGTTTTAACAACTTATATTTATATAACACATTTAACATAATAAAACATCCCAAAATGCTTAACAGGAGCATTATAGACCAGAATATGACACTGAACCATATTAGGAGATGTTTGGTCAGATGACCAAAAGCTTGGTCAAAGAGGTAGGTTTTAAGGAGCGTCTTAAAGGAGGAAAAGTGATGCAAAGAGTCAGAGAGGTGTAGGGAGGGAATTCCAGAGCTTAGGGCCTAGGCAGCTGAAGGCATGGTCCCCAATCATGGAGCAATTAAAATTGGGGATGCACAAAAGGCTAGAATTAGATGAGTGCAGATACTTCAGAGGGTTGTGGGACTGGAGGAGATTACAGAAATAGGGAAGAATCACGCCATGGGAGGATTTGAAAATAAGGATAAGAATTTTAAAATCAAGACATTGTTTGATTGGAAGTCAATACAAGTCAGTGCAGGGTGATGGGTGAACTGGACTTAGTGTGAGTTGACACAGGCAGCAGAGTTTTGGGTGACCTCAAGATTACAGAGGGTAGAATGTGGAAGGCCAGCCAAGAGTGCATTGGAATTGTCAAGTCTAGAAATGGTAAGGACATGAATGAGCCTTTCAGCAGCAGATTTGCTGAGGCAGGAATAAAGTGGAACATGTTACAGAGGTGGAAAAGGCAATCTTAGTGATGATGCGAAAATGTGGTCAGAAGCTCATCTCGGGGTTAAATCTGACACCTAGATTGTGAACAGAGAGACTTAATCTCAGACTAAACCAGGAAGTACGATAGAGTCAGTAGCTAGGCAATGGAGTTTGAAGTTGGGACCGATAACCATCGCTTCATTTTTCTCAATATTTGGTTACGTTTTAATTTAGGGCAATAAATGTTAATGTTGCAAATGCTGTGACAATTGAGTTCATGCTCTAGTTGTAATTAAGAGCAGCTGATACTAATTGGGGAAAGATTAAGGCACATATATAAGGACCAGTTTCCACCTGTGTGGGAAAAAACTGTAGGAAAGGGAAAAGGGAATAAATTTATATTCTGTACAGCATTGTTGTAATCAATCAATCATGGTTCAAAAGTATTACTTTCACTTCTGAGTCAGATAGTCATGGGTTCAAATCCCACACCAGACACCTAACACATAATCTAGGATCTGTCCAGGGCAGACTGAGGGAGTGCTACAGTGTCAAAAGCGCCATCATTTGGATGAGATGTTAAACTGTGTCCTGTCTGCCATTTCAAGTGGATGTAAAAGAATCCATGGCCCCATTTCGAAGAAGTGCAGGGGAGTTCTCCATGGTGTCCTGGTTGATGTTTACCCCTCAACCAACACCACTAAAGAACAATTATCTTGTCACTTTCACATTACCGTTCATCCAATCATGCTGTGTGCAAAATTAGCTGTAGCATTTCCTGCATTACAATTGTGACTACACTTCAAAACTATTTTATTGACTGTAAATGTCCTGGGATGTCTTGAAGTTGAGAAACTATATAGATGCAAGTTATTTTTTCAACCTAATATATTTAAAAGCTTTAGAATGTTGGCTTATCTTCAAAGCTCATTACATATACAATATTTTCAAAAACTGAATTGAAAACTAGACAGAATTTTTGATGTCAAAACAATGAAAATGATATCAAGATTATAGTTCTCTACTCCTGTTGTGCAGCCAACACCAGGGTGTATTGCTGTTCCAAATTTAAGTTTGTTCGCATGTTGTGAGAAAGAGGAAGAAAGAGAAAGAGAGACAAGCTGAGTACTTATGAAGAAAACAGAGCAAATGGATGAATTTATTTACATAGCTGCCAAGCAATATCAAGTTCACTGGGTTATGGAAGAATGTGATTCATACAGGTGTGTGTGACACAATGAACTAAGTAACAGAAAGATTACATACCTGTTGTTGGCAGTTTGCTGCTCTTGAATATCTTGTTCCACTTTCTCCTTCTCTTTCTCCAAAGTTTCTTTCCTCTTGTAACATTCTTTTAATTCTTCTCTAAAATTAGAAAATATGTCAGTGAAGGAACATGCAGAGGTCAGTAGACAGCTTCCAGGGCAACATGCATCAAACATTTCAGGAACTTCAATTGTTCCAACTGAATTCGTAAGCTGCATTTAGATCTAATGAAACTGCAACCGTTAGCTTTCGAACACTGAGGTTGCAATTCAACACCAACATTTTAAAAAGCAACAATTATGCTTTTCCAGTTTAACCTCAGGACACAGTCATGCTGTAACTACCAACATGAGAATGCTTAACATTTTCATACAAAATTCCTCACTCTTACTTTAGGGGTGCCATTAACCCATTTACTTGCAATAGGTTAACACCTCATTAGGATAATGGAGCGAGGAATTTCAGATAAACGCGTTAAGTAGTTGTACTTTCATATGACACAGTGCAATTTTGGAGCCAGTGAGTAAGAAAGATGGTCTAGTTTTATACATTTAAGTATTTTGCTTATAATTACTAGCCTAAAGGGAAAGAAGACATTCAACCAGGTTCTTCATCTTGATAAATGCAAAACTTTAGCAACAAATAAAAGAAATAGATGAAAGAAAATGAAGATTTCTGGGTGAAACAAAATTACTGCAAAACTTTTCCTGATTTTACACCTCATCTCTACCATCTAAAATTCATTGGCTGGTGTTCTATCATATTTTTTGGGATTCTAATTTCTCAGTCATATTCAAATTATTCCCTGATTTCTTGGCAAAGTCAAAAAATACATTATATTTAAATAAGAAATAAACTGATGTTCTATTTGTTTTGCTAATCAAAGAAGTGTTAGTTATTCATTTCTATAATTAAATAATTCTAGAAAGTGTATTAGAAACTGGTAATCAAGTTTGAGTGCTATTTTTTCCTAATGCACTTGAAATTATCTCTACCATCTTATGTGTTTTATTTTAGAAAAGGCTTGTCCAATCTTTTCTCGTGGGGGAGGGTCACAATTCAGTTTTCTCATTCTCAGAGCCGATGAACACATTTCGGAAAGGTTTGGCACAACATTAAATATGAATTTTTTTTATAAAGTTGCCGTATGAAAAGAAACAACTTGCCGAGTCAAAAAAATGTCAAAAGAATAAATTGTTAATTTAAAAAAATTAGTACTAAATAAGGATGGCTATTAGATTCTGAAAGGGTGGTGCTGTGTCTGTCCGGCTCATTCCCAGGCTCAGGACACTCACCCTCATCCACCGTAAGAGTGGGTGAAAGTGTGTGTTTCTGTGTGAGGGTTAGGGTGAATGAGAACCCTGAGACTGGGAGTAAATCATGGACAGTGCATCTGCAACAGGTAGATTGGTGAGAACGAGATCAACTAGGTTTTTGCCTCTTGTTGGCTCCCTCACCATCTGCTGAAGACCTAGACCTTTAGGACACAGCCAGCTCGGTCAGTAGTGGTGCTACTGAGCCACTCTTGGTGATGGACATTGAAGTCTCCCACCCAGGATACATTCTGAGCCCTTGCAACCCTCAGTGCTTCCTCCAAGTGGTGTTCAGCATGGAGGAGCACTGATTCATCAGCTGAGAGGGGTAACCAGCAGGAGGTTTCCTTGCCCACGTTTGACCTGATGTCATGAGTCTTCAGGGACTCCGGAGTTGACGTTAAGGACTCCCAGGGCAACTCCTACCCGACTGTATACCACTGCGCTGCTACCTCTGGTGGGTCTGTCCTGTCGGTGGGACAGGACATACCCAGGGATGGCGATGGTGGTGTCTGGGACGTTGTCTCTAAGATATAATTTGGTGAGCATGATTAGGTCAGGCTGTTGTTTGACTACTCTATGGGACAACTCTTCCAATTTTGGCATGAGCCTTCAGATGTTAGTGAGGACAATGGGTGTGTCATTGTTGTTTCCAGTACCTAGGTCAATGTTGGGTGGTTTCATTCCTTTTAGAATTCATAGTGGTTTGATATGATTGAAAGGTATGCTAGGCTATTTCGGAGGGCAGTTAAAAGTCAACCATAATTCTGTGGATCTGGAGTCACACGTAGGCCAGGTCAGGTAAGGATGGCAGATTTCCTTCTCTAAAGGATACTAGTGAATGAGATGTGTTTTTACAGCAATTGACAACAGGTTTGTGGTCACCATTTGACAAGCTTTTAATTTAAATTCTAACAACTGCCTTGGTGGGGTTTGAACACCTGTCCCCAGAGCATTAGTTTGGGCCTCTGGATTACTGGTCCAGTGACATTACTGCTACACCACTGCCTCCCACTCTGTCACACCTCAAAGTGAAAATGCGCATTTCAAAACTTTAGGCTGGATTTTCGCAGAGTTGGGAAGACTCCATGGAGCTTTAAAAATGGCAGGCAGGAACCAGATGCAGAAGTCGCACCCCCATTTCCAACCGATCCTATTTTCTGCCAGTATGGGAAAGGGGGTGGGTGTGATTCACAGAAGAAGGAAATCCAAACTCAGAAGGGCTATTTGAACTGAGTGCTGAGTTCAAACAGACCTCATTTTGTCAGCTACAAGGGTCTTAATCCACAGTGTGGGAATTACAAATTGATGGGATAGATGTAAATGCTCTTGAAGGATGGAAAAGGCTC
The DNA here is from genome assembly GCF_017639515.1 of Carcharodon carcharias. Taxonomy (NCBI): domain Eukaryota; kingdom Metazoa; phylum Chordata; class Chondrichthyes; order Lamniformes; family Lamnidae; genus Carcharodon; species Carcharodon carcharias. The sequence goes on from NC_054481.1 coordinate 130,711,416, forward strand.
GTTTAACTGTCATGATCTGAATTATTTTTTAAATCCCCTCTTTAGACTTAAAAAAAAAACTGGCTGCAGCAGTCAATGATTGTTAAAAAAAATCCTTTGCTGGACCGCTATGATTGACAGGGCAGATGGTGTAGCATCTGTTCAAGCAGTTTCAACAGAGTTATTTGCTAACATTCCCCTAAAAGTTATTCATTATGAATGCTTGTCTGAGCTTCAAATTCTACATTATCTCAGCAGAGGATTCTGAGTTCACAGTTTGATTGACAGATTAAAGAGACTATTAGAGGATTAGGAATATGAAAAGACGTTTGTTTTTATAAGAAATTAACTATTTGAGATTTAAAAGCTTTTATGCATTCATGAATGGGAGTTTTTCTTCACAATCACGTTAATTACATCTCCACATGGCTCCTGAGATCTGCCCATGGTTTATACTGGGTTAGTTGGCACTGAATTGGCATGGGGGGATGAGGAGCCATGGGGGTTGGGTGGGGCACATGAGTTGGCATTGAGTTCAAATGGAGGTGTTGTGATTCAAGCTGAGGTTACCCCTGGACAAGCCTGGTCCCAGAGTTGATAGATGCTAACTTTTATTTTTGTTTGTTTAAATATATGGAGAGTAGCTACGGAACAGAGGCATAGGAGTCAGCTGATGAACTTTTAACAAAAGAGTAACACATTTATTCAACAAGAAAAATGAACTATATTACAATACTCTTTCACTCACAACTATACCATTACACAGATGTGTACAGATTTGTAAGGATAACACAAGTTACAAAAGTTATCTTATACTCTAATGTTCCCAGTAGATACACAGTTCACGTAAACCTGTGGTACCCTGTGGTCAGACCGCCACACTCTGAAACCAAGTGACTGATGCCACCTCAAGCAGATACTATGGGTCGCTCCTCAACTCCCCCTAGAAGCTTGTCACGCCGTGAGCCAAATGGCCTCACTGAATTCCGTCCTTCACATGAGGGATTCCAATCTCCACTCTCCAGGGCCTCGCCTTGGAATCTTCTCCCAAACTGACATTTTCACTAAGACACCTTCCACAAGGGTTTACCTCCAGGGTTTCAAACTCTCCTTCTGATGTTCCTCTTCCCTGGGTCACTCAAGCTGTCTTCCATGCACTCTCTCTCACCAATTCAGCCTTAACAGTACACCACGGCTTCACATGCCCATAGCAAACAGTTACAGATCTTCAGTTGTCTCTTTGAGCCTTCTTGCTACTTGCAAGCTGTTCTCACTTTAAATCTGATGCTTGGAGGCTTTCTTTTTGCCCCTCACTCTTATCTTCAGTTAACAGGACCTTTTCCCAGGTTCCTGTCCTTCAACTAGAAAGTCTTCTTTAGACTTTCTCTTCTTCCACTCTCCTGGACTTCTGGAGTTTTTCTTAGCTTGTGATTTGCTATTTGTCAGCTTTTAGGCTCCTTCTGTTTCACAGCTGCCTTCAAACCAACGGAACTCAAACAGTTTCCAAAATAAACTGTTAACTTTCTTCTTCTGTCTGTGTGTCCGTGGGAGGAAACTGCCTGTCTGCCCACCCCCCCCCACCCCCGCCCCTAGTGTTGTTAGGCAACAGCACTGTTTTTCCTACTCCTGTGTGTTTACTTTCACTTTATAGGGATTGTAAACATCTCATTAGAAATGCAAGCAGCCTTTTAAAGTGAAACTAAAACTCCATTTGACGTTTAACACACAGATACAAAAATACAAATCAAACTTAAACTTTAAAGCTAAAGCTCATTCCTAACACCCACAAATACAAGTATAACTTACTTAAGCTATCTCTATTTCTTAACAGAGGGCACAAGGGGTGAGGGTTAAGGTTCTTCTAAAACAACTGGAACAAAGTCCTAGAGATCTTGGGCAGGCCTTATAACCAGCTCAGCTCAGCACTTGCCCACCCCCAGTCCTCCCAGTATCTGCTTCCAGGTTTGGTGGGCCCAACTTAATCCCGCACAATTTCCCCCCACCTCCCCAAGTGAAAATCTCATGATTCAAGGCACTTTTTACCAAGGCAGATCCAGTGAATTGGGAAATTTTCCTATTTGAGCAACCCGCCTCATGTATCAAAATCCAGCCCTCTATATCACACTTGCACCAATTGACTAAAAAACATATTTCTAACACAGCAACAAATTCCAATTAATCAGGTAGTGAACCAATTCATGAAAAATTACCATATCATGAATTGAAGCATTAAGAAATAGACATCAATGCCTGTCATTTTTGTGCTAGTTTCTTCTGACCTTGTTCAGTTGGGCTCTCCCCAAGGGGTCAAGGTAAAGGTAAGCATCCCATTGTACAGCATTACGAGACCAGTAAACCAATCTAATCTAGTGAGTCTCAGGAGGGGGAGCAAGATTCTTAATTTGTAGGTTTTCTTTAAACAGAAAAAAAACTTTTCTGAGCAACAATAATTAGCCTTTGTTTGACCTCTGGTGTTCCTATTTACATCACTTCCCACAAACAGGAATGAGATCATTTTTGAGGTTTGCTCGAGTTAGACCTTGTGGCCTTAATGACACAGGTTACTTATTTTAAAAATAGCTTTACTTAGGAGAAAACAGTTTCCTCAAGCATCTCCTTATACCTACTAGAAAAGGGCCGTAAACAATTCAACACTCCTTTATTTAATGTATAATAAATTCTGCATTACCTTGTAGAACACTCCTTCCAATATACCATAACTACAAGATGAATGAAAAATCATTTTCCAATATAAAGACAGCAATATAAACCTGAGTATAAACCTTTAGCAAAATTACATCCTGTAAGACCTTAGTATTAATTTCAAACTGAAATATTCAGTGGTTCAACCCTAAAGGCATAATCATTCCTCCTAATTATCAAAATCTTTGAACTGTGCTGGGAATTACCAGCTCCCATTATGTAAACATATTAAGATAGCTTCCAGCAGATTATGTCAGGCATGAAGTTCGTGAAACTGATCTCTGCCTATGTGAATATAATCAAAATGGTTCCACAACTGAATCTCCAAGTTTTATGTTCCATAAGCTTCAGCCATTCCACAAAAGAATTAAATTCTCCAGCAGTTGGCAACGCACTTTCTCTAATACAAGGTCACAATATCAATATTCAGATTACACCTGATGGAAAAAAGGGGCACTGATTTGATGGGGCAAATGGCTTGTTTCTCTGTTGGGACTTGTTTTTGTATTATATTACGTATAATTATGTATCTTAAAAACACCTATGTGTTGAAAAATGTCAACCTTGATTTATTTGCTAGTAATTTTGTAATTACAACTATATACAAATGGAAGCAAACTAAAATGGTGAGTGAGACAAAGCAGTGACAATACTCAGCACCTTCATCTGTTGCCAAAAAGCTAATTTAAGAACTTAATATCCAACAAACTTTTAACAATATTTGAGAACTCACGTGGCATTCCGCTATCAAATATTTTAACAGGCATATTTATTTTGAATGGGTTAATAGATCTGTTAAAATAGCAGACAGAATTGTGATGGAAATGCATGAAGCATTCATACATTAATATTGCATGTTAATTTCTAAGCCAGTATAGATAATGCTTTAAGAATTATTTAAGACTATTACATCTGTTGTTATGTCAGTTATCCACTTGTTTCACTGAAATTCATGAGAGAATACAAAGAGAAGACATCAAAGTAGCTGCGTACAATGAATGCAGAGAAACAAGACGTCCAGGCTTCAAAACACACACAGTTTCTTTATGATATGCATATCTCTCAAGGACAAAGTTACATATTATATATGTAACACATACACGTATATAAATTAGACTAGGTAACACATGGAGATATTAAAATGGCAATGAGATATATATCAGAAAGAGGTCAGGGAAAGAAAGAGAACAAAGGCAAACACTATTTTGGGCCCCTGAAGGAAATCACTACCGAGAGAGAAAAAGAATACAACATTCCCATAAGCTGGAATTCCCTTTTTGGCCTAACTTTCTCCTGATTTTTTGGAGTTCATCATTTGAATATAATTATTTCTCTTCCTGGGCCAGGCTTTTTCAGTCAGTGTGTGGGGGCAGGCCTGACATGCCCGCACATAAAATGAAGTGTGATGACATCGCGCTGTCCCGTGACGTTTTGTTCAGTGAGTGCGCGCCGGAATCAGCTGCGCGCCCACCGATAATTGATAGGCCTATCAAGGCCATTAACAAAGTAATTAATGTCAAGTTTCCGCTGCCCGTCCAACTTTACTGTTGGCAGGCAGGCAGGTGAAAAGACCAAGCGGCCTTTATAATCTGTTAGGAAACCTCATCCACGAGCGAGATGAGGTTTTCTAAAGCTTTTACTGCTTAAATAGAAAGTTTATATGAAAAATAAAACCACGTCACACGAGGGGACACGTTTCATTAAATTTTCAATGTCTGTAAAAAAAAAAATAAATTTTAAAAACCGCTTCAATCTCCCTAGGCCTCAGGGAGATTGAAGGGCTCTTTCGCTTGCATGCGAAATCAGCAGTGCTCCCACCGACAATTAAGAGGCCTATTAAGGCCATTAAAGTAGTAATTGACCTGGATTTTTAGCTGCCTGTTCAATGATTGGCGAGCGGGCGAATCGGCCAGGCGGCCTTTGGAGTTTGGAGAAAACCTCACCCAAGGGCGGGATGAGGTTTCCAATATTAATTTTAAAAAAATAAAAATGTCTGGGCACAATTTTTATAATCAACGTGTTTCGGTGAGTGATTCTTATGGTTGGAAATTTTTTTGGGGGGGGGCGGATTTCAAAATGTTTACATTTGGGATTTAAAACTCTTCAGCTCCCTGAGGCAGCTCTCCCCGCACCCGCGCTGACTTCAGTGTTTGCCCTCTTCCCGTCCCCATCCCAGCGGCGCTGAGCTTCTCAGCACGCCTTTCACACTAGCTGGCCGGCTAACTGGCCAGCCAGCGTGAAATAGTGGCCGGAGGCCGATTGCAGGCGGCAGCCCGTTTCCCGGCCACTCCCAGGCCTGCCCACTGCGTCCGCCCGATGACCTGAAAATTCTGCCCGTAGTTTCAGCCGGGGCATGACAACAAATGGGAAGATATAGATGAGCATGATGCTGCTTTGCTGCTTAACCTGCCAGCTCATGTGTGTTCACAAATGTTGATAAAAGGAATTAGAATTCAGATGCTACAAAAAGTGCACATCAGCAAAGTTACAATGCTGAGTCAACCAAAGGGAAAGTAAAGAGGGATCAAGAGCTGAACTTAACCCCTCACCCCCCCTCCCCCCACCCCCCCCACCAGGCAGGGAGACATAAATTGGGTGCCATAGCAGTGGCACTGTACCCTTTGCCTACGCACCCCTGGCCCCCACCGCCACCATGGTGGAGGAGAGGTTAGGTGGCCCACTTGCCCCTGGGTCAATTGAGGCCCTTAGGTGGCTGATTTAAAGCCACTTAGGTGCCTCCTCCTGCCACCACTGGGATTTTTCCCGTGTTAACCATGGCTCAGTTAGTAGCACTCTCACCTTTGAATCAAAAGGTTCTGGGTTCAAGTCCCACTCCAGAGCTTGACCACAAAAAAAAAATCAAGATTGATACACCACTGCGGCAGTAAGGGAGTGCTGCACAGTCAGAGGTGTCGAATTTCAAATGAGATGTTTAACCAAGGCCTCATTGGCCTGCTTGAGTGGATGTAAAAGATTCCATGGCACTATTTTGAAGAGTAGCAGGGAAGCTATTCCCGATGTCCTGGCCAATACTTGTCCCTCAATCAACATCAAAACATCTGGTCATTATCATATTGCTGTTTGTGGGAGTTTGCTGAGTGCATATTGGCTGCCGCATTTCATACCTTAAAGCAGTGACAACACTTCAAAAAAAATTCAATGGCTGTAAAGCACTTTGAGACATCTGGTGGCCATGAAAAGTATTATATAAATGAAAGTCTTTATTTCTTTCTCTTCTTCCAGGGACTCAACCTGTTGTCCCAGCCATGGGAGCCGCCCCCAATAGCGCTGCAGGAAGAAAGCTGCTGGCCATTTGATTGGCCGGCAGCTCTAGGAGGCGGGATTTCCTCTCAGATGGAGACAGAAGTTCCACCTCAAAACAACTAAAGACCCAACAGCTGCAAACAGGAAAAGAAATCTGTTGAGATAAAGGAAAACTGAAGACTGAAATTAGGGAAACAGTTTTAGAAAGTGGTAAACATACAAAGAATGAATTACATCAAAACGTATAGAACAGAAACAAACCACTGGTCTACGCAATTGTTTATGCTCCTCACAAGCCTCCTCCTTCTGTCTCCTTTTTTGGCTCTGTACCAATTTTTCTCAAATTACATTCCTGAGTGCCTGGGGATGTTTTACGATGTTGAAGGCGTTACTGAAGTGGAATTGGACTTGATGTTGTGCTTCATCTAACGCTATCAGAATATCTTATTTTTTCTCCCACATGTACTTATCCAATTTCCTCTTAAATGCATCTATGCTATGTGCTTCATTTACATCATGTGGCAGCAAGTTCCACAGTCTAACCACTATTTGGGTAAAGAGGTTTTTTCTGAATTCCCCTTTGGATTTACTAGCGACTATCTTATGTTTCTGACCCTGAATTCTGGACTTACTTATAAGTTTAAACATCTGGAAGGCTTTTTCAGAAATATAGGAGTGCGATCCTTAGAAAATGACTATAGACAGCACGTCTCCCAGTAAAAAAAGCAATAAACACTTGTACATACTTCATTGTAACAACCTGATTACAGAGTTCTACCACAACAATTATATTGCTAATAAGTTCTGCAAAGATCTGTAATAAAGAACACATTTTGTTTCCAATCAAAGATTTAAGAAATAGAATAAATGAAAGTTGAGTTAGAATAAAAGACATGTAAGAACAGTCAATTTAGTTTTGGTCAGTCGTTACTCAGGCATATGCTTCACCAAAACCAACAAGGGGCCCAGATCCATACCTAATCTGCACTTATGATTATGTTATATCATAAATGTATATTTTTAGCTTGTTACTATAACCCGATATTAAAATTATTAAATTAATTGCATTCAGTCTGAAAGCCCCCATGATGATGAATGTTGAGGTTATATTGTTATCGACATACAAGCATAATTGATGCCTGACATTGGTGTACAAAATGGCGGGAAAATAATTTGCATTTCTAGCATGGGACCATGTAGTTTACAGAGGTTGGATTTTTAAGAAAACACAGGAGAAAAAGTATTTTGTAAAAACATTAAAAATAAAATTGTGTTCATTGAGACATCTAAACAATCTCAATTAACAGGGAAATTACATGCAAATTTACATCAGATAAATAAATAGCTGAAAAATACACTAACACATCTACTGGTAACTAGTTAGCATGACAAAATACTAGATCACAATACTCTAATCTGAAAATATAAATATATTTGGAAATATGGATATCAATATTAGTAGGCATCTAGCTAGTGCTGGAATCCTTACCGTCTGAACCTGAACAGCTGAAAGAGCAGTGATGCAGTAAAGTGTCAGAATCCCTCAGTGAGATGTTCTAATTACTGCCATAGATCATTCTCAGCCTCACAACATGCCATGTGCAAATGAGCTGCCTGACTGCAAGATGTTGAAAATAATGCAACACCTTTTCATTTTAAGGGCAAACAATTTTGTTGTGGCTGTCTTGCTATTATCAACTATTCATTTCATTCTAAAGTATTATAATCTTCATGCTAAAAATGAACATTTGGCTCTCCAAACTACATCCATGTGATAACATCTAGTGGATACTCAGAACTATTTCTAACACTGACTTATTGTACTGCATTAAGAATATCGTAAACACTTTGGGGCGTAACAACAATCCTCCAGGTGAAGGGCAGAAAGGCATCTGGACTGAATTTTAAAGGGGGAAAAACATTTAGTGTTTTCTATTCTTTGATTCAGCACATCAAAAATGCCACAACCAGGAAATAAATTCAAAGACTTATGACGTCCAACTCCTAGCAATGCCATCAATTTATAATTTTCATCCAGAAATCTGCTAGTAACAAGGGCGGAATTTTCCGTGCTCACCGGCGTCATTAGTCACGTGAGTGGACAAAATGGCGCGAGCGGTTTTACAACAGCAGGAAACCAGTTCGCGATCGTCCGCTCAGCCTGCTGACAGTGGGCCGCGTTTCTCACCATTGGATGTTAGGAATCATCAGCAGATCATTATCAGGTTAGCCCGCCAGAATCGCACCACACCTCCCCCCCCCCCCCCAACCCGCTGGATCGTCCGTCCACATCAGTGGGAAAGCACGCTGGACGCTGGCGTGTTTCACAACATGTGTACTCGGCAGCCTGCACTTTGAGGGGAACTCGGAGGCGAGTACACGGTACCTTTGTGCAGTCCTCGACAGGGTCGCCTGTTGGACTTCAAGCTTCAGGGGCGCTGGGGTTAAGGGCAGCCCAGCCATTGAATATAGCGCACAAGCATTCAGGATGGGAGGTACAGTGGGCGAGGGAAGCGGCCACGCATTAGGGAAACCTGTAGAAAGTGACCATTCCTCTGAAACAGACATTTCAAGTGCAGTCACATTGATATGATTGGAGTTGGGCTTCTAGCTTATCTGCCTACTCAAGCAATGCAGAGGCATCAAAGTGCCACCAACTGATCCAAAGCTTTTCACACCACCCATCCCACCACTGCCCGGCACAGGCTGCAACGTCATGAGTATTTTAGTGGACTGCAGAACAGTTGGAGCAGTCACTGCTGGAGGGGCTTACAGGCCCTTACAATGTCCGCATACCGGTTTGGACTAGTCTCCCCCATGGTTCATACTAACAGCGCAGCCTTGCAGTGCGGGTTAGGATAATGCCTGCGCCTGAGCTGAAAGCACAGCATGCAGTCCAATGGGCAAAGCTGCTGCTGAACGGTCGGGTGGAGTGGGGTGGAAGTGGGTGGGGTTTCGGGCAGCCGGGCAGCGCACTAATCTCCGGCCATCCAAGTGGTGGCCAGCACTCTCCAGGAAGCGTTAAGGGGCCGTCACACTTAACCAGGACAGGTTCTTAGTACACCCATGCAGACCACGTGTCTCTCTCTCTTTCATCCTGCAGGAGCAGTACATCAGGATCATGGAGCATGGTGAACTAGCTGTATGCCTGGTGGCTTACAGAGCACGAAGACGACAGAGGAGAGAGCGACTGAGGCTCCTGACTGCGCAGAGGCAGGAGCAGCAACTTCAGGAAGAAGTGGCATCTGGGGCTCCCACATACACCGCCCAAGAGCCACAGCGAGCCTTTGCAGGCAGACGCCTAGCAACACCCAGGGTTTGTAGATGCCGCCTTTCATCCCTGCAGATGGCCGAGAGCCAGTGCCGCCAAAGACTGTGCACGTCTTGGGAACTGGTCGGTCACAACTGCCAGTTACTGTAGTGTTTGGCACCACAGGGACATGGATGATATCCACTGCCAGTGGCCGTGAAAGTGACCACAGCGCTCAATTTCTACGCCAATGGCTCCTTTCAGGGCTCCACGGGTGACCTCTGTGGAATCTCACAAACCTCCACACGGATGCCATCTTTGCAAGGACACACAACTTTGTACATTTCGCCCAGGACCAGGACAGCCAGGGTGCAAGGTTCGCCCAGATCTTGGGTTTCCCACAGGTGCAGGGTGCGAGCGACTGCACTCATGTGACGTTCAGGTCTCCATCGCAACACACGGTGGACTATATCAACCACAAGGGGTTCCATTTGCTGAATGTGCAACTGGTGTGTGACCACCAGAAACGCATTTGCAGGTGTGCGCACAGTTTCCAGGGAGTGTGCACAACGCCTGCACCCTCAGTCGGTCACAGATCCCTGGAGTTTCCCAGGGTCTACAGAAGCTGCAAGGATGGCTCCTTGGGAACAAGGGCTACCTGCAGAGGCCATGGCTGATGACACCCATGCAGCATCCTCAGACTGCAGCTGTAAAAGGTATAATGAGGCTCATGCTGCAACTCGCAATTTGGTGGAGCAGACCATCTGGATGCTGAAGATGAGGTTCCAGTGCCTGGACCGGTCTGGTGGAGCCCTGCAATATAGTCTGCAGAGGATGTCAGGCATCGTCATTATAACCTAGC